>NC_092128.1:96776183-97138683 GCF_043159975.1 Macaca nemestrina
CCACCTGCCCTGGAGCACCCCCTCCTTACCATGGCTTATCCAGCTTGCACTCAGCTCTCGGACACCTTACTGAAGTTTCCTTTCCTCAGAGTGCACCGGGCTGAAATCACTGATCTGTCCTCTAAACCCACAATTTGATATTAACAGGTAACACTCAGCATTTGACGTTGTGCCGGGCACTGTTCTAAGTGCTTTTACGTATCTCAACTCCTTTAATCCTCATAACAACACTATGAGGGAAGTATTTGTCTCCACTTTATAGATGGGGAGCCTGGGACACAGGGAGGTGGAGCAACTTGCCTGAGGTCACATAGCTGCACTAGGATTTGAACCCTGGAAGGCTGGCATCAGCGTCTATAGTTTTAATCACTCCATTATCCTGGCTCTCCATTTCAACCTGTCCTATAGTGTTAGATATTAGGATGTGTCTGTTAATGTTTAGGCCCTGCTTTTTTTTTTTTTTTTTTTTTTTAAGACAGAGTCTCACTCCATCGCCCAGGCTAGAGTGCAGTGGTGCAGTCTTGGGTCACTGCAACTTCTGCCTCCCAGGTTCAAATGATTTTCCTGCCTCAGCCTCCCAAGTAGCTGGGATTACAGGAGCCTGCCATCACGTTAATTTTTGTATTTTTAGTAGAGATGGGGTTTCGTCATCTTGGCCAGGCTGGTCTCGAACTCCTGACCTCATGTAATCCTCCCATCTGGGCCTCCCAAAGTGCTGGGATTACAGATGTGAGCCACCACGCCAGGCCAGGTTCTATTATTTTAGCCAGAGAAGCCTCCCATAAGCGTACTCAGCCCTGCCTAACTTCTGAGCCCATCAGGACCAAGGCAGTTTATTGCTGGGATCCTGGCACCCTGTCCAGCTCTTACCAGGTCCCTTCCCCAGGGGCTTGGCCCTAACTCTGTATCGCCAGCTCCTGGCTGGGGTCCTATCAAAGCAAACCTCTTACCTAGGACCACCATGCTGCACCTGGGCTGACTTTGAGTCCCATCTCTATATGGAATCCTGCTTACTTCACAGCAGTCACAGGACTGGACCCTCTTAATGGTAAGTTGGCCCAGGATCCCCACTTTCCTTCACACCGGACTGCTCACACCTCATCTCCCCAGCTTCCTCCCACTCCCTACGAGCCCCTGCTTCCCTACAGAGCCTACCTGAATTATGACAAGCTCAGATATCCTATGAGGGCAGGGCTCTTGTCCATGAGGTCAGCACTCCGCACAGCTAGTGGACTGGTCCTGGCTCTTTAAAAGCAAGCTGGTAAGTGAAACACAATGAGAGTGGACACTTCTTCCTAAAGGTCACATGAAAGAAACACTATGAAATCCCTGCCTTTACAAAGTCAGTCAAGGGCCAGATGCGGTGGCTCATGCCTGTAATCCCAGCACTTTGGGAGGCCGAAGCAGTCAGATCACAAGGTCAGGAGTTCAATACCTGCCTGGCCAACATGGTGAAACCCCATCTCTACTAAAAATACAAAAATTAGTTGGGTATAGTGGCGGGCACATGTAATCTCAGCTACTTAGGAGGCTGAGGCAGGAGAATCGTTTGAACCCAGGAGGCGGAGGTTGCAGTGAGCCGAGATTGCACAATTGCATCCCAGCTTGGGCAACAGGGCAAGACTCCTTCTCAAAAAATAAATAAATAAATAAATAAATAAATAAATAAAAGAAAGTCAGTCAAGGCCTCTACTACATCACCTCTCCAATGTCTCATTTGCTATCAGCTAACCACAACGTGCAAGCGGTGACAGAGTTGACAGCACTGTGACTCAGGGAAACAGAAGGGGAATGGTCCCCTAGGTGTGCTTCAGAGATTACGTGGAGGAAAGCAATGAAGACAGAGAGTAACTCTATCTAGTATTAGCATCCCTGGGTGCACACCAATGTGGCATTTCTTGAAGGTTTATCACAGGGGCTACCAGCAAGCACTGTAAGATTGAGGTGATACATGAAATTGATATTTTCTTTTTTGCCTCTGGCATTCATTCCCAGGGATACAATGCCAATTCAGAGTTTCCAGGTGAACCTTTGCCAGAAATATTGCCAATTCTGCCATCCAGGGCTTATCTAAGAATGCATTCAGCTTATTGTGAACACAGCCTCCAGGAGACTGTCAGATTGGTTCCAGACAGCTAAGGAACACATGCATATATTAATAAGTGGTATTATTTTAAGTAACCTAGACACTAAAACAGTATTCTCCAAAGCTTACTCCAGTGGGTAGTAAAAGATATGATAAACAATGTTGCAAGTAGCAAACAATGTTGCAAGTAGCAACTAGCTGGGGCTGGTGGCACATAGTTAGGGAATTTACCAAGACAATTTTAAGTAAAAAAAAAAGGCAGATTTATAGGAGAAAGTATGAAAATACATTGCAAGGGTGCAATGGGCAGATCAGCAAGAGAGGAGCTGACTGCCAGGAGACAAAAGTTTGCTGGGGAATTTATAAGATGGTGCTTGTGCCGGAGAGGGCTATACCGATATGTTATGCTGTGCTGATAACACCAAGGTTGCGGTGAGCTAACTTGGATTTTTCTATCAGCCGAGGATCTGGTGATAAATCAGTGCAGGGATTGTGAGTTTTTTGTGCAGGAGGGCTACATGTCCTGGACCACGAAGAAAGGCAGCCTTAAAGCTTATCTTCTTTTTCTTTTTGTTTTCCCCTGCTCCCACCAGCCTAACTCCCTTTCCCTTATTAGGACTCCACATAGAATACAAAGTTCATAGTCAAGTGTACTTGGAAAATACAGAATCAAACAAAGCTAAATGGGCTTCTTTCCTGCAGAACTTCCCAGGGGCAGTGGCAGTGGAGGCTGCGGAAAGAGGAGGCCATCAGAAGCAGATTTTTCCTCACATTTTGGTCACTAATCCCTCCTTCACCTCCACCCCCATTTTTTTCCCCTCAGAGAGTCCCATGAATTTGGTTGCCTAAAACAGAGCTGCTTTAACGTTAACTAAAAGCAAAATGGTCAGAGCACCTCACCTCTATGAAAAGCACACTGTAGGAACCCTACTGTAGTAGGCAGTGACTGTCAATGGCAGCTAAAGCTGTCAGATGAAAAGTCTCACAGAGAACTTAATCATAAATGGATCAGGTTAATGCCAACTGAACCCACCCATCAATCCTAACAACACAAAAAGAGAGGCAGCGAGGCAGGACGCCTCCTGATGGGATGCAATGAGAAGTTCCCAGCACCTCCTATGAGGTTGTCTTGCCAAAAAATCCCACTGATTATGCTTCTAGAACTGACTACTATCTGTAGGAAATATAGAAGGAAGTGAAACATTTTCACTAATGTCATGGGAATGTATTCAACAAAATCCAGAATCAGGGACATCTAAGGAAAAATGGTCAAGTTTCTTCAACAAATAAATGAAAAGAAAGAAAGAAAGAGAGAGAGAAAGAAAGAGAGAAGAAAGAAAGAAAGAAAGAAAGAAAGAAAGAAAGAAAGAAAGAAAGAAAGAAAGAAAGAAAGAAAGAAAGAAAGAAAGAAAGAAAGAAAGAAAGAAAGAAAGAAAGGCAGGCAGGCAGGCAGCCTGGCCAACATGGTGAAACCTTTTCTCTACCAAAAAATACAAAAATTAGCTGGGTGTGGTAGCATGTGCCTATAGTCCCAGCTACTCCAGAGGCTGAGACACAAGAATCGCTTGAACTCAGGAGATGGAGGTTGCAGTGAGCCAAGATCGTGCCATTGCACTCCGACCTAGGTGACAGAGTGAGACCTTGTCTCAAAACAAACAAACAAAAAGGATGGTAGGGTAAATAATCACGTTTATTCTTTTTAGATTTATAAGACCTATCAACCAAATGCATGCAGTGTTTGAATCTTGATTTAAACAAATCAACTATTTTTAAAAACACATTAATGAAACAACCAGGGAAATGTCATAACTGGCTGGATTTTTGGTTGTATTAAGAAGTTATAGTTAAACTTTTAGGTGTGATTATGGTATTGTGGCAATGCAAAAAGAAAAGGTTTTATTTTTAGAGATACATACTGAAGCATTCATAGATGAAAAGATATGTCTTGAATTTGCCTCAAAATAACTCAGTGTAAGGAAGGGAAAGAAAATGGATGGCAGAATAGAAGAAACAAGAATAGCCTTGAATTCATAATTGCTTGGAGATGCCTGTTCTATCTAATCTTGTATTGAATTTGAAATTTTCCATAAGAAGAAGTTTTTAAAAAAAAATACATTGCTGAGCAGCAAAATGTAGAGAAGGGCTTAAAGCCTTGGACATGGGGCCTTAATTTTCTAATAATCCTACCTTTTGTAGATGTAGGATGTGGAAATTCACCTAGAGATTACAAGACCAGGATTTTTATATTTGCTTTCCATCTTTTCTGTCAATTTTAGAAAAGACAATACCGTTAGAAAAAGACAACACAATTTGTATAAAGCAGAATAGAGAGCTCCTTTAGCGTCAAGGAAAAGTAAAATTTAAAGGTAGGCTTTTTTCAGTACTCACTATGTGTGACATATTGTGTTTTGTATGTATTAATTTCCTGTTCAAAATCCTCTAATAGACTGGGGACAGTGGCTTACACCTATAATCCCAGCATTTTGGGAGGCCAAGGCAGGAGGATTACTTGAGGTCAGGAATTTGAGACCAGCCTGACCAACATGGTGAAACCCTGTCTCTACTAAAAATAAAAAATAGCCAGGTGTGGTGGTACACATCTGTAGTCCCAGATACTCAAGAGACTGAGGCAAGAGAATCGCTTGAACCCAGAAGGCAGAGTTTGCAGTAAGCTGAGATCATGCCACTGCACTCCAGCCTGGCTGGCAAAGCGAGACTGCATCTCAATAAAAATAAATGAATAAAAATAAAATCCTCTACTAGCTTCCTACCCTTCTCAGAATGAAATACAAATTCTTCACCACAGTCTGTGATGTTCAGTATAATTGGTACATAATACAGTTTTTCCTTCCTCCTACATTGGCCTCTCTCCATTCCTCAAACATGGTTGGTCCTCTCCTGCCTCAGGTTCTTTGTACTTGCTATTCACACTTCCTGAAATACTCTTGCCCAACCACCAATAACTGTGTGGCTTTCTCCCTCTTTCAGGTCAGACTTTCCCTGCCCACCTCCTTATGTAACACAGGTAGATGATCCCATCTACATACCATCACTCTCCTCCCCTTCATTCTTTTGCCCCTGTTTTATTTTTCTTCTTATCACTTAGTATCCACTAGAAAAAAAAAAAATCTGTTGTCTGTCTCTCCCAAGTGGATTGCAAGCTCCATTAGATCTGGGACTTTGTTTTATTCATGGAACAATGTTCTCAGATCAATGCCTTAAATATAGCAGGTACCCATGAAATATTTTTTGAATTAATTAATTAACTTAGCACATACAAAAACCTATTTGGTAAACTTGCCCATGTATCTTTGGAGGCTGGAATTATGTGTTTCCATGGTGGCCAAGGTCCTCCTAGATGAGCTGTATCTAGTTAAACTGTGCTAAGATGTCTGCAGAGCAGCTGAATGCCTTGCAATGGAAGAAGACACACACTCCTGGTCTATTCCAACCTAAGGGAGGGACAACTGCAGGAGCTGGCCTAGGACCCTGGCTGAGGCTGGGATGACTGTTCTTTTCTTGGGAAAAGTGAGATTCGATGAAGGTCTAAATAAAGGGTGGCAGTATCTGTAGAAAATAAATTGGGAAGGAATGGCATAGCTGGATGGAGTGTTTGGGGGCTGCAAGAATGTTGTGGAGTCAGACTCTACAGATGGTTTGAGGTTTCCAAATTAATTCATTTTCAGGGAGAGCTAGAGGAGACACAGATGGATAGAAATTCTGAGGTGGCAAACATCCCACTGAGCAATCCACTGCAGGAGGAGAAATGGGCCCTGAAAACTGTCTAATGCATTTTGAAGAATTTCACTTTGTTGAACTCAAATGAAATACACAGCCAAATCTCTGAAATTAAAATGTTTTATTTGGGAAGAAAGAATTGCCATTTGGGCCATACACACAGACCAGGTGGTCTTCAGTATGTCTGAAGAACAAAGAGAAGGTCGGAAGTTTTCTTTAAAAGGATAAATGTTACATATTGCTCTTTGAGAAAGTTCATTGGCACTAGTAAGGTTTTAGGAAGCTGGCAAGTTTTGATTGGTAAATGATGGCAAAGGGCAAAATAATTCTTAGAGTCACAGGAGGTAGTTTCAGTAGCTAGTAGATAAAACTGGCTTTAGGCTACAGCAGGCAGTTTCAGCAGCCAGGCTTGCAGAGAATGACATTCTTGGAGCAATGTTATGTGCCCTGAGGGCCTTCTCCCCCTGGCCTCTCAACTGTTTTAGTTGGGTAGAACAAAGATGACCCAATTTATTGATCAACTTTCACAATTCCCACCTGAGATGACCTTTTGAATTACTCTTCAGGTTACTATTTGAAGGAATCTTGAGTTTTCTCCAGAGGAATTCAGGTAGCTAAAACCCTCCTTTGGAACTCAACTCAGATAACTGACCATACTCAGAAGCATGTTGAACACACTTGCCTCCTAAAAAGAAAGGCTATTGATGATGGGGGTGAGGTACCAGCATAGACCTGGGAACTGCAACACTCTGAGGTGCTAGACTTAGTGTGTTATGCTTCAGCCTGAAAACTGCAAAAAAACTGTGTTTCCATCCGTAATAGGAGAAAGTAGTGAGTTTACTTGCTTCAGAGACAGCATAGTTGAAACAACAAAACCATGAGAGGGGCCTTGTGTTTTACCTATCAATTGCGTACTTTCTAAAATGCTGTATGACAAAATAACTTGTTAATGAACTGAATGTTTAAATCAATTAGGTAATCTTGCTGTTTAAAAGCTTCCTATGGGAAATACTTTGGTAAACATAGTAAACAATCTCTATACTTTCAAAAATGAAACACATTACTGTACTTCCAGTTTTCACATAACAAAGCACCTCTTTATTTATTTTAGACAGAGTCTCGCTCTGTCACCCAGGCTGGAGTGCTGTGGTACAATCTCGGCTCATTGCAACATCCACCTCCCAAATTCAAGCCATTCTTCTGCCTCAGCCTCCTGAGTAGTTGCAATTACAGGCGTCTGCCACCACGCCTGGCTAATTTTTTGTATTTTTTGTAGAGACGGGGTTTCACCATGTTGCCCAGGCTGGTCTCGAACTCCTGACTTCAGCTGATCCACCTGCCTCAGCCTCCCAAAGTGCTGGGATTACAGACGTGAGCCACTGCACCCGGCCTAGATAAGCCAGTTTCTGATCTGTAAGCCATGTTACTGAATGTGTGTCAGTTACGCCAAATAATTGTCTCTTGGCTGGGTAAAGATTTTCCGGCAGGCCCTCAAAGACAAGGACAGATGGCATTCCATTGGGGGTACTCTTTGTTTTAACAAATATTGACATTTTTGTAGGAAACTGATCCAGATCCTGTTTCTTCCTAACTCTTCTTGGCAATCTTGAAGGTTTGAAGAGGTGTAGTTCAATAGAATTGTGAAAACGCACTTACCATTGAATTATAAAAAGACATACATCTTGAAGAATAATGTTCTTGGTTAATTGCTGCTTCTAAAAGTCACAAAGTAATAAATAATACTGGGACACTGTGATCACAAAGCACTTTCAAGCAGAAATGAGACAGGAAAGAAAGGGAGAGAGGAGAGGACAGAAGAAAAATGCTTCCCAAAAATTCAAATTGCTATATGAAACTTTTTAAATTTTTATTTTTATTGTTTTTGAGACAAGGTCAGCTCTGTCATCCACCCTGGAGTGCAGTGGTGCAATCTCAGCTCATTGCAACCTCTGCCTCCCGGCCTTAAGTGATCCCCCCACCTCAGCCTTCTGAGTAGCTGGAACTGCAGGTGTGCACCACCACACTCAGCTAATTTTCGTATTTTTTGTGGAGATGGGGTTTTGCCATATTGCCCAGACTGGTCTTGAACTCCTGGACTCAAGTGATCTACCCACCTTAGCTTCCCAAAGTGCTGGGATTACAGGTGTGAGCCACCACCGCCAGCCTGAAACTTTTTTAAAAAGACCCTTTCCAACCTAGATGTTAGTAAGAGCAAGGTTATGGTAGTTTACCTAGAAAATCAGGAAATATTTACTGTAATTCAAAATTTGTATATACTGTTTTTCTTGTTTGTTTTTCAGATGGAGTCTTGCCCTATTGCCTAGGCTGGAGTACAGTGGTGCAATCTCGGCTCACTGCAATGTCCACCTCCTGGGTTCAAGTGATTCTCCTGACTCAGCCTCCTGAGTAGCTGGGATTAGAGGCATGTGCCATCATGCCCAGCTAATTTTTGTAGTTTTAGTAGAGATGGGGTTTCACCATGTTGGTCAGGCTGGTCTCGAACTCCTGACCTCAAGTGATCCACCTGCCTTGACCTCCTAGAGTGCTGAGATCACAGGCATGAGCCACCATGCCTGACCCAATAACTCTCTTATTAAAGCCTTAGGTTTGTGTTTTCCTGCAGCCTTGTTGGGGATGGGAGGAGAAGGATGAAATGAAGATGGTACAGATCAACCTTGAAGGTGAGACAGGGACAGAAGAAAGGATTCAAGTGGTCTTCTCAGACAAGAACCCACTGTCAGTGCCAGACCATCTCCTGTGTTCATGCTCCATCATGTTAGACAAGTGCTGGCCCCGAGCGGCAGTATCTCAACACCCTGCTTCAGCAGTACTCCCTCCTGTACCTTTGCTCCAAGGCTGCCTTGAACTTAGCAGCACCCAGAGTCCCCCAGTTTTTACTCAGGGAAAGAGTTCATTTTTTTCCCAGCTTTATTGAGGTGTAATTGACAAATTAAAATTATATATATTGAAGGTATACAATATGATGACTTGATATATGATATACATTGAGATGATTACATCAAATGAATGAACACATCCATCACCTAACTAATGCAATTAGTTGCCATTTATGTGTGTGAGTGTAGTGAAGACACTTAAAATCTATTCTCATTGCAAATTTCAAGTAAACAATACAGTATTATTAACTATTATCATCATGCTGTACATTAGATTCTCAGAACTTACTCATCCTATAACAAAGTTTGTACCCTTTAACCAACCTCCTAGCCCCTAGAAACCACCAATTCACTCTCTGCTTCTATGAGTTTGACTCTTTTTTTAAATGATTCGACACATTTAGCTGGGTGTGGTGTTGCACACCTGTAGTCCTAGCTACTTAGGAAGCTGAGGCAGGAGGATTGCTTTGGGCCCAGGCATTTGAGGCTGCAGTAAGCTATGACTGCACCACTGCACTCCAGCCTGGGCAACAGAGTAAGACGCTGTCACTAAAAAAAATTTTTTTAATTAAAAAAATTTTAAAGATTCTATACATAAGTGAGATCATACAGTATCTGTCTTTCTGTGTTTGGCTTATTTTACTTGGCATGATGTCCTCCAGATTCATCCATGTTGTGCCAAATAACAGGACTTTCTTCTTTTTTATGGTTGAATAATATTCCAAAACTGAACATGGTGGCTCAGGCCTGTAATCCTAGCCCTTTGGGAAGCTGAAGCAGGAGGATCACTTGAGCCCAGGAGTTGGAGACCGGCCTGGGCACCATGGTGAAACTTTGTCTCTATCAAAAATACAAAAATTAGCCAGGCATGGTGGTGTGCACCTATAGTCCAAGCTACTTGGGAGGCTGAGGTGGGCCCAGGAAGCAGAGGTTACCGCGAACAATGGAGAATGCTCCATTGTACTCCAGCCTGGGCGACAGAGCCAGACCCTGTCTCAAAAGAAAAAAAATATATACACACACACACACACACACACACACACACACACACACACACACACACATATATATTCCATAGAAATAGTTCTTATGTAGGCCAGGCACGGTGGCTCACGCCTGTAATCCCAGCACTTTGGGAGGCCGAGGTGGGCGAATCATGAGGTCAGAAGTTCGAGACCAGCCTAGCCAACATGGTGAAACCCCATCTCTACTAAAAATACAAGAAAATTAGCCGGGCGTGGTGGCACGCGCCTGTAATCCCAGCCACT
Organism: Macaca nemestrina; assembly: GCF_043159975.1. Lineage (NCBI taxonomy): Eukaryota > Metazoa > Chordata > Mammalia > Primates > Cercopithecidae > Macaca > Macaca nemestrina. The sequence continues at coordinate 96,786,173 of NC_092128.1, forward strand.
CAGGAGGCTGAGGCTGGAGAATCGCTTGAACCTGGGAGGCAGAGGTTGCAGTGAGCCCAGATAGCACCACTGCACTCCAGCCTGGGTGACAGTACAAGACTCCATCTAAAAAAGAAAGGAAGGAAGGAAGGGAGGGAGGGAGGGAGGGAGGGAGGGAAGGAGGGAAGGAAGAGTTCTTATGTAATAATAAGAACAAAACAAAAAGGGAAGGAAAATAAAAAACATAGCTGTATTAGTTTCCCTGGAATGCCATAACAAATGACCACAAACTTGGTTGCTCAAGATAACAGAAATGGGCCAGATGTGGTGGCTGACGCCTGTAATCCAAGCACTGTGGGACACCTAGGTGGGCGGATCACCTGAGGTCAGGAGTTCAAGACCAGCCTAGCCAACATGGTGAAACCCCGTCTTTTTTTTTTTTTTTTTTTTTTTGAGACGGAGTCTCGCTATGTCGCCCGGGGTGGAGTGCAGTGGCCGGATCTCAGCTCACTGCAAGCTCCGCCTCCCGGGTTTTTACGCCATTCTCCTGCCTCAGCCTCCCGAGTAGCCGGGACTACAGGCGCCCACCACCTCGCCCGGCTAGTTTTTTGTATTTTTTAGTAGAGACGGGGTTTCACCGTGTTAGCCAGGATGGTCTCGAACTCCTGACCTCGTGATCCGCCCGTCTCGGCCTCCCAAAGTGCTGGGATTACAGGCTTGAGCCACCGCGCCCGGCCGAAACCCCGTCTTTATTAAAAATACAAAAATTAGCTGGGCATGGTGGCATGCACCTGTAATCCCAGCTACTTGGGAGACTGAGGCAGGATAATTGTTTGAACCAGAGAAGCAGAGGTTGCAGTGAGCTGAGATAGCGCCTCTGTACTCCAGCCTCCGCAACAGAGCAAGACTCCGTCTCAGAAAAAAAAAAAAAGACAACAGAAATGTATTCTCTCATAGTTCCAGGGCCCAGAAAGTCTGAAATCAAGGTGCCGGCAGGGCCATGCTCCTCTGAAGGCTCTACAGGAGGATCCTTGCTTGCCTCTTCCAGCATCTGGTGGCTCCTGGCATTCCTTGGCTTGGGACAGCATCAGTCCAATCTCTGCCTCTGTCTTCATATCATCTGCTTCTCTGTGTCTTTGTGTGAGTTTTTCTGTCTCTTTTAAGGCACTCTCATTAGATTTGTGACCCATACTAATCCAGTATGATTTATCTCCATCCTTACCTTAGGGTTATGTCTGCAAAGACCCTATTTCCAAATAAGTCAAATTTTGAGGTTGAGGTAGATGTGAATTTGGGGATGGGAGGTATATTCAACCCACTCCAATAGCATAGACACATTTGTTCAGCAAACTAAAATTATAACTAGCATTTACCTTATAGAAAGCAGATAGAAGGCAGGGGTTGAGGGGCTCAGAAGTTGGCCTAGATGGCTGGGGAGTCTCACCTTCTGTTCTGGTCCTGCCTTCTGACAATCAGAAGGCTGCTGCCTGTTTAAGGTCAGAAAGAGATTCCACAGAGCTGATGATAAAACTTGGAATTAGATAAAGCCAGCAAGGACAAACAAACAGTTGAAAAGGAATTGTTTAATGATGTGAATTACTAAAGAGAGTATTGTAGCTGCTACCAAAAATGTAAATGTACTTAAGGGAGATGATCAAACAATTGAGAGAATTCAGGTGCTAAACTAACGGTCAGTTCAAATATAAAAAACCATCAACTTTATTAAATACTGATCAGGGTCACTGGCCTCAAAACTAAAGTTTTTTTCTAGCAAAGGAGTAATAATTAGGCCCTCTGCCAACTGTGCTTGTGTTAATTTTCAGTTACAGGTGCTTGGGTTTTCTACTTTGTAAATAATCAGTGACTTTGCCTACAGTCCAACTTACATATGTGCAGCTTTCCTACTGTCAAATAGTGTGCAATTAGGGAATGCAGATCCATATGAGTGTCACATGTTCACAATGTCATCCGGCAGATACATGTGCTGACAAAAAGAGTAAGATGCATCCCAAAGCCAGAGAGAGGCCTTTCAGATTCTTCCTCCAGATGGAGATTTAACCAAGAGTAGAGTGAAATATCTTCTTTCTTTTCCAAATCTATGTGGTAGTGCTTTTAGGGCTGAAAGCCACAGAGTTAAGCAAGAACACCAGAGTTTGGTCATTATCTAGCATAATTCCTCACTTGTTGCCAGGGCTTTTAGAGACACTCAAGGTGCAAAGGGAACTTAGAAATCTGTCCATTTCAAGTCCTCACTGTGAAGGTGAGCGGCTCTGACGTCCGGAGATGTAGTAGGTGTTCCTTCTAAAATGACTTGCTTGTGCCAAACTATGATGAGACCTAAACCCCAAGCTCTTTCCACGATGTGCCCCACGTTGACCATTCTCACCAGGCAGCATTTCCTAAACACCTGGACTGTCAGGGCAAAGTGCTGCTCTACCATGAACAAATCATTGAGGTTTGTGTTAGTGTATTAATTCACTATGAGTGGCTAAAAGAATACGTTTAGTCAAAAAAGAGCAAGATACCCAGTAGGTATTGAATAAGTGGTTTGCAAATGAATGGAATACAGAATAAAACCAAAGGACAGTAACTTACCACATGCGGCAAAGATAGCCATCCATGCTCTCTTCTTGGTCTTGAGCAGAGTTAGGTCCTCCTTGCAGCTTCCCTTTGTTACCAGCAGTGAATCCATAAGGCTCTGCAGCAACCTCAATTCTTGCCTCCTCAGAAGAAAGAATGCAAACAAGGGGGAATAAGGCAGAGTGAGAGACTGAGGCAAGTTTTAGAAGAGGAATGAAAGTTTATTAAAAAGTTTTGGGGCAGGAATGCAAGTACATAATATATACTTGGAAGAGGGCCAAGCAGACAACTTGAGAGACCAAGTGCATGGTTTGACCTTTGACTTCAAGTTTTCTGCGTTGGCATACTTCTGAGGGTGTTTTGTTTTGTTTTGTTTTTGAGACGGAAGTACCCCTCTCTCTCCCAGGCTGGAGTGCAGTGGCATGATCTCCGCTAACTGCAAGCTCCGCCTCCCGGGTTCATGCCATTCTCCTGCCTCAGCCTCCGGAGTAGCTGGGACTACAGGCGCCCGCCAACACGCCCGGCTAATTTTTTGTATTTTTAGTAGAGACGGGGTTTCACCGTGTTAGCCAGGATAGTCTTGATCTCCTGACCTCGTGATCCACCTGCCTTAGCCTCCCAAAGTGCTGGGATTACAGGCATGGGCCACGGCGCTCGGCTTCTGAGGTCTTGCTGTTACTTCTCCCCTGATTCTTGCCTTGGGGTGGGCTGTCAGCATGTGCAGTGGTCTGCCAGTGCTTGGGAGGGGCTGCAGGAGCAGTGTGTTTACTGAAGTTCTATGCATGCTCACTTGAGGCCTTCCTAGAGTAAGATCATAGAGCAGTTAAATGCTGCCATTTTGCCTCTTAGTGCGCATGCGTGAGCCCACTCACTCAACTCCTGAGATCGTGTTGGGAAAGTGCTGATCACCAGTTTCAGGTTTTTCTGTCTGTTGGGAGACTGCCTTTCCCTGGTGTCGGCTGTGACCAATTATTATTTTAGAGAGACAGTTAACCATCACCTGATGGCCACCTGACATTCCTGGTGGGGAGAGGGAAGCCCTCTCCTGCCCTGTTGATGTCTGACTAGCTACCTACTGTAACACCTCGCCCTTTAGGTGTGGCCCTGTGGCGCGGTTCTGGCCAATGAAGTGTGAAGTGGAAGTCATGAACGCCACTTCCTAGCCTGGCCCATACCATCCTCCCGTGCTTGATTTTCACTTGCTCCATCCACCGGCTGAATGGACAGGACTCTGAGGATCCAGAGGAGCCCAGAGCCACAATAAGAAAAGAGCCTGTGTCCTCAAACGACTTTAAAGGACACGGTCTCCCTTTATCTTACACCCTTTTTCTGAACCACAAAATAAGCAAGAGGCCAGGTGCAGTGGCTCACGCCTGTAATCCCAGCACTTCTGGGAGGCCAAGGCTGGAGGATCACTTGAGCCCAGGAGTTCAAGACCAGCCAGGGCAACACAGCAAGACCTCGTCTCTAAAATACAAAAATTAGCTGTGTGTGGTGGTGTGCACCTATAGTCCCAGCTACTCGGGAGGCTAAGGTGGGGGGGCGGGGATGGCTTGAGCCCGCAAGGCAGAGGTTACAATGAGCCAAGATCGTGCTACTGCATTCCAGCCTGGGTGACAGAGCCAGATCCTGTCGGGTTAAAGCACTGAGATTTGGGGATTGTTATAGTGGCTATCCCATCCTGATTAGTGCACTACGCTTGTGTGGGTCGTTAAACAGAACCAGATCCAGCACTTTGGATCTGATGGATAGGACAAAGGTTGCCAATGGTAGTTCCCCTTTGCTTCCAAATGATGTATGCTATAATCCCCACTGATCAGCTTGACTCCAAGGTCCCCTAGACCACTTTTCCTAATTCCCTTTCCATCCTCTGCACACACACACACACACACACACACAGAGAGAGAGAGAGAGAGAGAGCGCGCAATCACAAACCCTGGAACCTTAACCTGAGTGTAAGAATTCCAAGTCACACCAAAGAGACTAGGTGGGAGTCAGCAAGCCTACTTAGCTTATGATTTCCCTGGGATAGGCCTGGTCCTAAACATGTTTCTCATATGAGGAGTCCCAGACTCCTCAATCAGTGGCATGCATTTCACCCTGTACACACCCTGCTTCCCTAATAAGACCGCAAGCTCTTGCCCTGACAGTCTTTGTATCCCAGGGACTGTCACAAATGGATGCTTAAAATATGTCTTTGAGAGTAAACAAGGCCGGCATGAATCAATAGGAACGAAAAGAATGCAGGAATCACCAAAGAGCCAAGCAACAAGATAAAATGCTTTAAATACAGTTAGTTGTTTTTGTGTAAAAGATCAAGAAAGGCATCGTACGAAGGGGCAAAATCCAATACTTCATTTCTTCTGACACTTTGCAGAGAAGAGATTTTGGCAGATTTTACGTTTTCCAAAGCTGGGAAAAGAATGCTTGGTTGAAGAAGGGCATTCCCTCTTGCAAAAGGAGGAGGCTGAGTCATGAATAAACAAGCGAAACAGTGCAGAGGAGTGGCGGACAGCAACAGAAAGTTGACAGATTGTTAATTTCAATTCTGACTCTGCCGTTTATTGAGGGAATTTCCTTAGGCAGAGGGTGGCATGTCCCTGAGCCTCAGTGTCCTCATCTAGACTACATAAAATGAAGATAATTTTAGGAACTCTGGCTAGAGTTCCTAAAACCCTTGTAACTTCCTAAGTGATAAGAGTGATAAAAGTGGCCAGGCGTGGTGGCTCATGCCTGTAATCCCAGCACTTTGGGAGGCTGAGGCGGGCGGATCACGAGGTCAGGAGTTTGAGACCGGCCTGGTCAATATGGTGAAATCTGTCTCCACTAAAAATACAAAAATTAGCCAGTCGTGGTGGCGGGCGCCTGTAGTCCCAGCTACTCAGGAGGCTGATGCAGAAGAATCGCTTGAACCCAGGAGGCAGAGGTTGCAGTTAGCCGAGATCGTGCCACTGCACTCCAGCCTGGGCAACAGAGCGAGTCTCCGTCTTAAATAAATAAATAAATAAATAAATAAAAATAAATAAATAAAAATAAAATAAATAAAGTGACAAAAGCATCTTTTGTTATGATATTTGGTTTTTATCCCCGGCTACCCTACTTCACAAAGATGCTGTAAGGAATAAATGCACAAAAAGGGGCCAGCGCGGAGCAGGGTTCAGTACATCGTGGCTACTATTGTGAATACTATGTGCAAGCACTTAGCGATCATTGTCCTCATGATGTCCAAAGCAACGTTAAAGTCAAACTTTTGGAATATTATAAACTAACCAAAAAAAAAAGCACAAACTCATCCTTTGCATTAAGTATCAGTTGATTCTTCATCACCAAGATTGGTATTACACAGCAAATCCGGTCATTCATAAAGCTATTCTCTTTTGCAAAAGCCTTTGGCAAAATGTCCCAAGAACTTCAATTGTAGTGACTATACCTGTTTTAAACTAACTATACTTAATTATCCCTCCTAGATGATACAATGTATATCTTAATTTATGTCTTGGACTTTAACAGGCTATTTTGCTTAATCATGGAATTTCTACCACAAATTTAAATTTCCTGTGGCTAATATTAACAGACACTTTCTAAAAGAAGGATGTCAAGGTTTTGACCTGTTTTCTTTCTTGCTGATTTTGGATAGATGCTGTGATCTTGTAATACAATGAGAAATATATCTTTGGCTGGGTGCCGTGGCTCAAGCCTGTAATCCCTGCACTTTGGGAGGCTGAGGTGGGTGGATCGCTTGAGTCCAGGAGTTCAAGACCAATCTTGGCAATGCAGAGAGACCCCGTCTCTACAAAAACTACAAAAATTAGCTTCGTGTGGTCCCAGCTACTCAGGAGACTGAAGTGGGAGGATCTCTTTGGGAGGATCTCTTCAGCCCAAGACACAGGGGGTACAGTCAGTCAAGATTGCACCGCTGCACTCCAGCCTGAGTGACAGAGGGAGACTCTGTCCCAGAAAAAAAAAAAAAAAAAAGAAAAGAAAAAAGAAAAACTCCAAACCCACCATATATACATAGGTCTTTGGTCTTTGTCTTGGCTCCTGGCCAGAGCACCTAAAACCCTTATAACTTACAATGTGATAAGAGTGGGACAGGAAAGGGGCTAGAGATTGAGTTCAGTCCCCAAAGCCTAAGGAATTAATCAATTATGCCTACAAGCCTGGTGTGGTGGCTCACGCCTCTAATCCCAGCACTTTTGGAGGCTGAGACAAGCAAATCACTTGAGACCAGGAGTTCGAGACCAGCCTTGCCAATGTGGCGAAACCCTATCTCTACTAAAAATAAAAAATAAAAAAATAAAAAATAAAAAAAATTAGCCAGTCATGGTGGTACATGCCTGTAGTTCCAGCTACTAGGGGAGGCTGAGGCACGAGAGAATCACTTGAACCAGGAGGTGGAGGTTACAGTGAACCAAGATTGCACCACTGCACTCCAGCCTGGGCAATAGAGCAAGACTCTGTTTCAAAAAAAAAAAAAAAAAAATCATGCCTACGTAATGAATACTTCATAAAAAATAAATAGACAACTAAAAGGACGGGGTTTGGAGACCATCTGGGTTGATGCACTCATAGAGATGCTGGGAGGGTGGTGTACCTGGAGAAGTTATGGAAGCTCCGTGCCCCTTCGCCATACCTTGCCCTATGTGTCTCTTCCATGTATTGTATCTTTTATAACAAACCCATAAACATGAGTAAATGTTTCCGCGTTTTATGAGCCATTCTAGCAAATTATCAAACCTGAGAAGGGAACCCCCAGTGTATAGCCTGTCAGTCAGAAGTTCAGAAGGCAGAGATGAGATTGGCATCTGAAGTGAGGTCTGATGTTAACTCCAGGCAAATAGTGTCAGAATTGAATTGGGTTGGAGGACACCCTGTTGACCCCAGAGAACTGGAATTGAAGAATTGCTTGGTGTCGAAAACCCACACATTTGGTTGTCAGAAGTGTTGTGTGAGAGTATAGAGAGGAGGAAAAAAGTGTTTTCTATTTAGAAGTCTACAAGAAATTGCTATGTTGTGTTCATCTCATACCAGGTAGGGGTGGCCATGTTTTAGTGGTTACTATCTTTCATGGCAAGTTATAATTTTACATTTAAAGGGTTAAGCCCTTTAAATACGTCTAGGGACTAGAATGTACTACTGTAAAGTTACTTCCTAGTTATAAATTATTGACTATATCATTAACTGTATGGCACAAATGCAGTTACATTTTCAGCTTTTCCTTCTACTTGACTGATGTCTACCTCTTTTTCTTTTTTAAATAGAAACAGAATCTCACTATGTTGCCCAGGCTGGTCTTGAATTCCTGGACCCTGGACTCAAGACTGGAGGTCCACCTCTTTTTTCTTTTTTTTTTGGAGACAGAGTCTCGCTCTGTCACCCAGGCTGGAGTGCAGTGGTGCAATCTTGGCTTACTGCAACCTCTACCTCCCGGGTTCAAGCAATTCTCCTGCCTCAGCCTCCTGAGTAGCTGGGACTACAGGCGCATGCCACCACGCCTGGTTAATTTTTTGTATTTTAGTAGAGACGGTGTTTCACCATGTTGCCCAGGCTGGTCTCAAACTACTGAGCTCAGACAATCCACCCGCCTAAGCCTCCCAAAGTGCTAGGATTACAGGCGTAAGCCACTGCGCCCGGCTATGTCCACCTCTTACACAAGGTATACAAGTTACCTACAACTATGCAACAAATCACCCCAAAATGTAGTGACTTCAAACAACATTTATTATCTTAGATTTATTTCTGGGTCAGGAATCCATGTGCAGTGTAGTCCTCTTGCTCAGGGCCTTTCACAAAGCTGCAATCAAGGAGTTAGCATGGGCTACAAGCCAACTTAGTCACTTCAAACCTCAACTGAAGAAGGATCAGCTTCTTTTTTTTTTTATTTTTTTTTTTTTTTATTATTTTTTTTTTTTTTGAGACGGAGTCTTGCTCTGTCACCCAGGCTGGAGTGCAGTGGCCGGATCTCAGCTCACTGCAAGCTCCTCCTCTCGGGTTCACGCCATTCTCCTGCCTCAGCCTCCCGAGTAGCTGGGACTACAGGCACCCGCCACTTCGCCCGGCTAGTTTTTTGTATTTTTTAGTAGAGACGGGGTTTCATCTTATTAGCCAGGATGGTCTCGATCTCCTGACCTCATGATCCGCCCGTCTCGGCCTCCCAAAGTGCTGGGATTACAGGCTTGAGCCACCGCGCCCGGCCAGGATCAGCTTCTAAGCCCACTCAAGTGGCTGCTGGCAAGCCTCAGCTTCTCTCTCACTGGATATTGGCCTTGCCATATGAGCCTCTACGTAGGACTCCTTAAAACATGGTAGCTTCCCTGCTGGGCATGGTGGCTCATGCCTGTAATCCCAGGACTTTGGGAAGCCAAGGTGGGTGGATCAACTGAGGTCAGGAGTTCGAGACCAGCTTGGCCAACATGGTGAAACCCCATCTCTACCAAAAATACAAAAAATTAGCTGGGCGTTTTAGTGGGCACCTGTAATCCCATCTACTCAGGAGGCTGAGGCAGGAGAATTGCTTGAACCTGGGAGGTGGAGGCTGCAGTGAGCCGAGATTGCACCATTGCACTCCAGCCTGGGCAACAAGAGCCTCGTCTAAAAAAAAAAAAAAAAAAAAAGGTCATTTCCTTCCCCCAGAGTGAGGGCTCCAAGAGGGAGAAAGTGGGAGAGAGGGTAAGCAAGATAAAAGCCACTCCATCTTTTTGTAATCTAAACTCAGAAATGAAAGCCCACCATTTTTGCCACATTTTGTTTATTAGAAGCACATCACCAGGTCTAGCCCACGCTCAAGGGAAGGGAATAATCACTGAACATTATCTTAGGCATTGCCTACCCTACCAGGATGCCATTTAAGGCAGTGCTTCTCAAACTAACCCTGGTGAAGAATCAACTTAAAAAAAAAATTCAATTTGTTGCAAGTCAGTACTTTTGTCAAATAAAATAGAAATTCATTTCTAGAAACCTAAAATTACAAAGGCATTAAAAACCCGCAAAATCTCGGTTCATCTGTTGATGTTGTAATGATGTCAAATTGCTATATAAATTTCTTTAGGCCAAGCATGGTGGCTCACACCTGTAATCGCAGCACTTACGGAGGCTGAGGCAGGAGGATCGCTTGAGCCCAGGAGTTCAAGACAGGCCTGGGCAACACAGCAAGACTCCATCTCTACAAAAAGAAAAAAAAATTATTTCAATTCTCAATTCTATTACTTATCTCATTTGGATCAGAAGCAAATAGTTTACATACGGGCATCAGTTTCAGGTCAACCTTTGAGTTGATTTGCACTGATTTCAGGATTTTATGAATGCAGATGACTTTTCGAGGCTTTTACAAGACAATGGTTTGGACTTTTCACTTGGCTATTCCTAGATGGAAGATTCTAGAAATAAACCTTAGGAAGTTTTTCCTTCTAATTTCATTCCATTCTCTCCATGCTCCTAAAAATGGGACTTTTTATTGTGAGTAAAGTCAAGGGTATGTAGGATAGTCTCCTGGTTAACACTTTACTGCAAGATCTTTTAGGTACCATTGTTCCTGCCAGTCAGAAGCCACAGAGTTAAGCCACGCTTTTGAAGTGTGTAGTCTGAAAGATATTTAACACTATGATTATCAATTCACATTGTAAAATGGTGAGGGGTCAGCCCACTTCCCAACAAATGTTAGAAGTTTGAATGTGCTTCCTGTTCCTAGTCTATTCAGATTTCTCAAAATACATCTCAAGTGTAACCTCCTCAATTCAACTAATAAATATTTTTTTTGAGCATCAACTGTGTGTAAGATTCTTGAGGGCACCACTTTGAAGAAGGCACTGCCTCTACTCTCAACAGTTTATAGAGCTCCCTACATAAACCCTGAAGTAATTTACATCTAAGTATTTTGGCAATCGAATACATTATTTCTCTTGTTTCTTGGTATCTCACAAATTTTTATCTCATCTCCCAGTGAAACCATAAACTTAACAGAACGAAAGTACTCCATTTCATATCCTTCATGCCTCCAGCACAGCCTCAGGCAATTAGTAGGTTCTCAGTAAAAAGCTGAAGGCAGCATTTACTAAGCTGAGACTCTGAATCCCCTGTTCAGAGACTAAATGCTGTGAACGGGGTCTTGGTAACCTGGCAATCACCTTTCTTCATCCTCTTTGCCACCCCAACCCATCCTCCAAGGCTTAGCACAGAGGAAGCAACTTTAAGAAGTCTGTTTCTGCTCCCCTGGTCCCCGTTCTTTTCTCTTCTTACTACACTAGCCCAGGAGAGAGATGAAAAACCCAGGTGGAGGGAGGGGCCTTTTAAAACAAGTCTTGCTCAACTTTTTACACAACTGGCCGTTCTCAGTTGGACATCCCCTCCTCTCCCCTTTTCTTCCAAGGAAGGGAGCTAAGGTTAGTAAAATCTACCCTTGCAAGGCCCAGTGCTGGGTACTGTGCATGCACAAAGGTGAACCAAACAGGTTCCTTGTCCTCAAGAATTTACAATGGGCAAATCAGACTGATTCTCATCTACAACACAGAGTAGAATGAGCCAACTGTTATAATGTTGGCGAACGGAGAAAGCACTGTGGAACAGATCGGGGAGAGATTAATGCCAACTGGTGAAAATTCAGAGGATGTAGCTTTGGAGCTAAGCCTTGAGGGTGAGTAATACAAACAATGGGTAGCAGGGAGCACTTCCTACCTATGCAGTGCTGTGGTCGGTGGTTTACGTGCATTATCTCATTTGGGGCTCACAAAAGGTCTGCTGGGGAGGTGCTATTATTAGTCTCATTTTACAGTGAGAAAACTGAGGCACAGAGAAAAGGAGAGATTTGTCCAAGGTCACCCCTCAAGTGGAGGGGGGACTTGAACTCACTCAGGGTAACTGTAGAGCTGGTGCTCTCATCCCTCAAGGAAACAACGGATAAAGAGCAAAGGATACCAAGAGAGGAGGTCTAGCACTATGCAGAGCACGCCCAGAGAAGAGAGAGGGGTCTGTGAGGCGGGGACTGGGGTGTGCAGAGTGGTAGGATGACTGATCCCAATGGCACATATAAATTTCACGTGTAATTTATATGTGAAACTCCGAACTGTACACAAAATATTTCATCTGACCTCATCACATCCCTGTTTGACAGGCGCTATGATCCCCATTTTACAGAGAGGGGAACTGAGAGAAGTTACTCTTGCCCACTGTGCCCGCCAAGTGTCCTCACGTGGAGGTGGAAGCCCTTTGCAAGCTGCCAGAGGCCTCGCAGTTGCCCAGTCACTCTCCGCCTAATCTACACGTCCTGTCCCTTCCCACCCAGCTACCCTCCACCTAGTCCTCCACCCCAACTCCCGCCCTTGGCTTTCAGCTAGGATGGTGCAGCTCACGGGTGGCAAGGGGCCGCTTGGTGCCTAGAACAGCTTCTGCTCCCAGAAAGCCTTGCGTTCCCCGAACATAAAGAGGCTTTGAGCTCGGGGAGCCCCGCCCCGCACGGCCCCTCCCACGGGCGCGGGCCAGGGGCGGCAGAGGGCGTGTTCCCGGCGGCTGCGCCCGCGGCCCGGGGCGGAGCTTGGCCACCGCGCCTGGCTGCGGGCGGCCGGGCGAACGGGCTCCGTGCGCAGGTGGCTCCTCCTTCGTTTCTCCCGATTCCCGGCCGTGCCAGGCACGGTGCCGGCTGCCGAGGGAACACCTTTGTGCCCGGTCCTGGGAACCCGCGACGGCCGCCGCGCGCCCCGGTTCATTGTTTCGCTTCTCCGGGTTCCAGGCAGGTGCGGGCGGCGTGTGGGGTCCGCACGTGTCACCCCGGCGGCTGGGGCGCTGGGACCTGCGGGCGCCGGCAGGGGCGTTCCCGGGCGCGCGGCAGCGATGAAGCACCTGAAGCGGTGGTGGTCGGCCGGCGGCGGCCTCCTGCACCTCACCCTCCTGCTGAGCTTGGCGGGGCTTCGCGTAGACCTGGACCTTTACCTGCTGCTGCCGCCGCCCACCCTGCTCCGGGACGAGCTGCTGCTCCTGGGCGGCCCGGCCAGCTCCGCCTACGCGCTCAACCCCTTCTCCGCCTCGGGAGGGTGGGGGCGCGCGGGCCAGTTGCACCCCAAGGGCCGGGAGCTGGACCCTGCCGCGCTGCCCGAGGGCCAGCTGCTCCGGGAGGTGCGCGCGCTCGGGGTCCCCTTCATCCCTCGCACCCGGGTGGATGCGTGGCTGGTGCACAGCGTGGCTGCCGGGAGCGCGGACGAGGCCCACGGGCTGCTCGGCGCCGCCGCCGCCGCCTCGTCCGCCGGAGGAGCCGGCGCCAGCGTGGACGGCGGTAGCCAGGCTGTGCAGGGGGCCGGCGGGGACCCCCGAGCGGCTCGGAGTGGCCCGTTGGACGCCGAGGAAGAGGAGAAGGCACCTGTGGAACCGACGGCTCAGGTGCCGGACGCTGGCGGATGTGCGAGCGAGGTAGGTGCAGAGCGGGACGCGAGCAAAGTGTGGCGTCTACGCCGCCCGGAGCCCCCGAGGCTTGTGTCGGATCTGGGCAGGGGCCACTCTCGCTGTGTCCTGACACCCTTAGTCCCTGGGCTTTGCAGGTTCGCAAAGCTACTAGTGCTGTTGCTGTGGCTTTTAGGTGTTTAAGGAAGAAGCGGGTGAAATCATCCGTTTGGTTGTACAGAACATCTTTCCTTGTGTTTGATGGCTGGCAAGAGTAGTTCGGGGATGGGGAGGGGAGAAGCAATGCCCGCTGTCTTCGCTGAGTACCTCATGTACACTGGGATGTCATTCTCTGGGACCCGTGCCCGACCTGGACGATGTGAAGGAAGCCGTGACCTCTGGGAGGATGCACGTTTTTAAGAACGACTCTCCCGGCCTAACGCAAGGGCCTTCGCCCTGATTTCAACCCAATTGCTGTTCGTTTTTGCTGCTTCCCTGGATTAAGGAGCCATGGTCAGGGTCTATTCAGAGGCCAGCTGGCAGGCGGTCCCCCTGTGACTTAACCATCCCCTGCACCTAGCAATCCTTCTTCCTGGAATTTGTGTAACCTCTTATTACCATAAAGAAAACAGGTACCTTGACAGTCACCTAGTGACTAACAAGTACCCTTTGGTTTATGGGTCCAAACCCTTCTCTGGCTTAACTTCTTTCTGAAACCAAGTTTACCAAGATCTGTTGGTTGAAGTATCTGGTGCTCCCCATGGAACGTTTGAGTTCAGTGTAACGACACTTGAGCACCAATTTCCACAAAACCACTTTACTCAAAGTTCCTTCCACGGGACTTTTAAAATTCTGTCTTGGCTCAAACTTTAGTGTTTGCAACTGGTATCGATCGACCAGTGGTGATCAACAAGTGTTCTTCGGGTGTTGTTTTTGTGGGGCGCATTCTTATGCAAAATGGGATTTGGGGCTAAACTGGTTTGTTTGCTGCTCTTCAGAATTGCCGTTTGTGTAGGCAGTTGCCAGACAAGCTTCTCCACCCTCCCGGAGGGGTCATTGTGTGGAAGTGCTCGGTGATTCACTGTTATGCTGATTTGAGCCCTTCCTCTTCCTGGGGACCGGAACCAACGGGGTGGGGGCCTGTGAGAGTCTTGGAGGGATCCTTCTGTGTTCAGGATATACTGTGGAAGGTTCTTCCCCGCTCATTTATCCAATCTGGACCTTATGGGGTCTGTCTCACCTAAATACTCTGCCCTCTAATAAGCGAGTACATGCTGCACTGCCACCATTCCTGGTTCTGTAACACAGAATTGAAACCTAGTGCTGGATGCTGTAGCAGATGGCACTCTGCCACCCACACCCGAATGCCAGCCCGTGTGCAAAGTGTACAGGGACTTGGAGGGAGGAGAGAGAGGAAGCTGTTCAATCCTCAGAAACTTCCCTCCTACATGACCTGGGAGACAAGGTGGCCTTCCCTTGGCTGTTTTTTGTTTGTTTGGTTTTAAATACAGGGTCTTGCTCTGTCACCCAGGCTGGAGTGCAAAGGCGCAACGACGACTCACTGCAGCCTCAACCTCCCCGGCTCCAGCGATACTTCCACTTCAGTCTCCCAAGTAGCTGGGACAACTGGTGTGCACCATCATACTGGCTAATTTTTTGTAGAGAGAGGTCTCACTATGTTGCCTAGGCTGGTCTCGAACTCCTTGGCTCAAGTAACCATCCCATCTCCGCCTCCCAAAGTGCTGGGTTTACAGGCATGGGCCACCGTGGGTGGCCTAGACTGGCAGGCCTGCCTTAGAGGCAGCTTTGGAGCCTGGGCCAGCCAAACCACTGTGGAGGCTCTGAGTCCAGCTTTCCTAGGGGAGAGAGTGAAGTTCCCCGATAACCATTCTCCTGGCAGTGCCTTCCTGGCTGGGCTGGCATGTGTGCACCATGTTCACTTCTGGGATGACCTGGTTACATTCAATCTGGCAAAAATCAGCTGTCTGGCTCCTTACAGTTGTCACGGCCAGTTCACTTTTGTAGCCTTTTACATCAACCTTGTGTGATGCACTGGCCAGGCACCCTTATATACAATTTGTACTTACGAAAAATAGGTCTGAGTGTGGTGGCTCACACCTGTTATCCCAGCACTTTGGGAGGCTGAGACGGGCAGATCACTTGAGGTCAAGAGTTTGAGACCAGACTGGGCAACATGGTGAAACCCCATCTTTACTAAAAATACAAAAATTAGTTGGGTGTGGTGGCACATGCCTGTAGTCCCAGCTACTTGGGAGGCTGAGGCACAAGAATCGCTTGAATCTGGGAGGCGGAGGTTGCAGTGAGCCGAGATTGTGCCACTGACCTCCATCCTGGGTGACGGAATGAGAATCTGTCTCAAAAAGAAAAAAATAAAAAGAAGAAGAAAACTAGAAGCCCAGGGATTTGGCTAAAGCCACATGTCAGTGCAAAAAGAGGGACTAGAGCCTGAGTCTCCCGACTCCCAGACTGGCACATTAATTAAGTACCTGCACTGTACTCAGGCTCTCTGGACATCTGGGACGTCTCAGTGCATCTGGGATGGGGTGACTCAGCCTCCCACTGCCCACGCTAACCACTCTCCAGTGCTAGACTGTGCCATTCATAATGAAGAGGTTGCAATTTAGAACCATGACTTTGGGGAGAAAATGGGCTGGAAAAACAACACTGGTCTTTGTAGTCAGCTAGACCTGGGTTTGGGAGCATCACCTGCTAGTATGCCCTTCCATACACTGCTTGAATCACTCCAAGCCTCAGGGTCTCATGTCAAGTGGGAGAGGAATGTGTACTCCAGAGGGAGTTGTGCTGATTAAGTGGGAAAAGCCCATTGGGAAGGGCAGCATGGTGCCTGGATTGTATAGCTGCTCTCTTCTGCCCTCCGTCCTTAACCCACCCTCCTTCACCTGTCCCTGCTCACTGGATTCCTTTTGGCTTTTTTGTCTACATATCTAGTTTGGTTGGTTATTAAAGAAGTGGGGTGTGCTAGACCCAGACTGCCTGGTTTTGAATCCCAGTTCTACTACTTCTGTGACCTTGGACAAGTTGCTTAACCTTTCTGTGCTTCATTCTCTTCCCCTGCACAGTGGGAATCAGAAGGGTGCTAGCCTCAGAGGGTTGATGTGAGAATTAAAAAGTTCATTCCATGTAAAGGGCTTAGAACTTGCCTGTCACTTAAGTGCTTAGTAAATGTTAGCTACTGTTAACTTCAAAGAGAGGAAGTGCTTTGTCCCCTAGGAACATAATTTTTAATTTTAAAAAATAGATAATTCCAATGGCTTACATTTGAGTTGCAGGAGTTTTATAGTATAATTTTCCTTAATTTATGTACATATGCAAAAATATTTTGGAGTAGGGGATTTTCCAAGTATCAGAAGGAGTACTGCTTTGGTTTCACTTCTTACTGGGGCTTATCATTATCTGAAAACCGACTCTGGAATTCCCCAGGGCCGACACGCTTCCCTTCATAACCACAGTCATTCACAACGGATGAAGCATGCATTCTTCCAAGTAACACACGGGTTAAACAAAGAAATGAACAGTTTTTGTAGAATTGAATGTGTAAACGTATGGAACAGCTGCTTACAGCCAGCTTCAGTATTTCAGAGAGTTGTTGCCACTTTGAAACTGAGAGGGCTTGTGGTCATTTTGATGTGGTTTCCTATCCTGGTACAGAGACCTTCTGCTGGGTGAGGGGTCTGGTAAGACCTCTTGATTAACTGCTTGAAGAAACTGTTGGGCTGGGCCGGGCATGGTGGCTCAAGCCTGTAATCCCAACACTGTGGGAGGCTGAGGCGGGAGGATTACGAGGTCAGGACATCGAGACCATCCTGGCTAACACGGTGAAACCCCGTCTCTACTAAAAATACTAAAAATTAGCCGGGCATCGTGGCCGGGCATGGTGGCACGTGCCTGTAGTCCCAGCCTGAGGCAAGAGACTCGCTTGAACCTGGGAGGTGGAGGTTGCAATGAGCCAAGATTGCTCTACTGCACTCCAGCCTGGGTGACAAAGTGAGACTCCATCTCAAAAGGAAAAAAGAGAAAAGAAACTGTTGGGCTGGTTTCTTCAGGGCACAGAAAGAATCTGATCTAGTCAATATTTATTTATTTTTTGAGACAGGGTCACTTTGCCTCGCAGGCTGGAGTATAGTAGTACCATCACGGCTCACTGCTGTCTCAACCTCCTGGGCTCAAACGCTTCTCCCACCTCAGCCTCCCAAGTAGCTCGGACTACCGACATGCACCACTGCTTCTGGCTAATTTTTTTTTTTTTTTTGATAGAAATAAGGTCTCTCAATGTTGCTCAGGCTGGTCTCAAACTCCTGGGCCCAAGTACAGGCATGAGCCACTGCACCTGGCCTCAATATTTAATTCTAAGAGTAAAGGAAAGAGAAAGAAGGTCCTTGATTGTTAAAGTAAAAATTGTTTTTCATTTCAGAATAAAAAACAGTCTCTAACGCCTGGGCAATTGGAAAAGAAATTTCAGACATTTGCCCGTTTTAAAATCACAGCTATGTTACGGAAATAGTCTTAAAATTACATACATGGCGTTTATGACAAGCGTTCACAGTGGGATTTGCATTTTGTTTACTAAAGGAAGTTTAAAGGTGCACTATTGTCTTTGTATGGGAAAGGATGTCATTTAAGTCACTGTATGAGTTTGCTAGGGCTGCCATAACAAATACCACAGACTGGGTGGCTTAAACAGAAATTTGTTCTCTAACAGTTCTGGAGGCAAGAAGTCCAAGATCAAGGTGTCAGCAGAGTTGGCCCTCCTGCGGGCTGTGAGGGAGAAAGTTGTTCCACAGTTCTCTCCTGCATTTTGGTGGTTTGCTGGCAATCTTTGGCATTCCTTGGTTTCTTCTCCATCACCTGAGCTCTGCCTTTATCTTCACATGGCGTTCTCCCTATGGGCATGTCTGTATCCAGATTTCCCTTTTTTGTTGTTGGGTTTGTTTTGTTTTGTTTTGTTTTTTATTTTTGAGACGGAATCTTGCTCTGTCTCCCAGGCTGGACTTCAATGGTGCAATCTCGGCTCACTGCAACCTCTGCCTCCCCGGATCAAGCGATTCTCCTGCCTTAGCCTCCTGAGTAGCTGGCATTACAGGCGCCTGCCACCACGCCCAGCTAATTTTTTAATTTTTGTAGAGACGAGGGTTTTGCCATTTTGCCCAGGCTGGCCAAATTTCCCTTTTTATAAGGACATCAGTCAGTCATTGGATAAGGGTCTACCCTCCTTCCTATCTTAACTTATCTAGTTACATCTGCAGTGGACCCAGTTTCCAAATAAGATCATGTTCTAAGTATGAGGTTAGGAGTTCAACATGAATTTTGGGGACACAGTTCAGTCTGTAACAATCACCATCTTCCTTCCATCAACTCTCAGGGTGTTCAGCCTGCTTATGATTAAAAGCTAAGTGAGCTGTTTCTGAAAGCAGCTGGTCTATATGGAGGATCATTTGCACAGGACTTGGTATATGCTCCTGAGAAAATCTGGGGTTTTGCTGGCTTGATGTGCAACCCTGGGAAAGCTTGGCTCAAACCATCTTTTTCCAGTCAATATTTCCCCTCCATTAGTAGGTTGTGGAGAAATCATCTTTGCCAAGTCTCTTGTGTCATTCTCCTTCTTTCTATGACCCCTACTTCTCAACCCAGACAGTGGGAAATGAGCATGCAGGGCCCAAGCCCTGACTTGATGCAGGCTGGTCTAGGGGTCTTGTGTGCTGGCCCTGGAATCAGACCAGCTGGGGAATATCCCAGTGCCACACTGGTTGTGTGATCTGGGGCACACTTCTTAACGGTTCTGAGCCTTGGTTCCCTTATCTGTAAAATGGAATAGTAAGAGCATCTTAGGAAGTGGTGGTGAGGATTGAATGAAATAGTGCAAGTTGAGCAGGGTTGATACACTGTTAATAATTTAGGTGGGGCTCCTACTGCTTCCTCCCCAGTTTACTCCTGTCCATTGCGTTGTCAGGTGCAGGTTTCCAAAGCACACCTTGGTTCATCTCTCTGCTTTGTGTGGGATGCCTCCTCTAGCTCGCCATTGCCTACTTATTCAGTATTTTGTCATTCACGGCTGCCCTTGTGGCTTATGTGACCCAGCCCCCAGCTGCTCTTGCTGGGCCTCTCCATGTAGCCTTCTTTCCAGGAGAAAACTTTCTCCATCCCTTTCCCCAAACAACGCCATGATCTCCTGCCCTTTACTCTCTTACCTTTGCCCAGAATGCCTTCCTTTCATTCCTCTCTTTTATGGTTAAATTCTCAAACTCAGCTCAACCATCACCTCATCCATAAAACATTTCCTGTTCTTCCCTTTGAGCCCTATTGCACTCTGTAACGTTTCTTCTATAGGACTTGGCGTCCTTTCCTTTGAACTGCAGTGGCTGGAGTGTGGAGACTGGGTCTTGGCTTTCACCTGAAACAGCACCCAGGGACAGGGTTAGGAGCAGAGGTCAGTTCAGCCAGTGTCTGTCTGTTCAGCACTTATCATTCATGACATTGGCTTTGCAGAACTTCAAAGACACCACGGGTGTGAAGGTGTCTTGGGTCCTTCAAGGCCCGAGTCTCAACTAGAAAGTAGGTCAGATCTGAAATCCTAATGGGCCATCTGACTATTTAATGCCAACTGTCTGAGTGGATGGGGCAGTGGAAAGCAGACTTTCAGGCTGGCATTATAATTAATCAAGTGGTGAAACTTGGGATTGCCTAGAGTTATATAGCACGTCAGTGACCTTGCTAGGAATAGAACAGGTCACCGTTCTTAAGCACTGAGTAAACCACACCTCCTGCTCACTATAAACCTTCAAAGGTAAAAACAAAAGTCTCTCCCATTCATGGCAGCCTTGTGATCCGAAGAATTTATTCTCAAAATCTTGTCACTTTTTTTTTTCCTTTCCTTTTCTTTTTTTTTTTTTTTTTTTGCAGCACTTTGACAAATGGAGGCACCCAAGATAGGGTCTTGCTCACCCAGGCTGGAGTGCAGTGGTGCAGTCATATCTTACTGCAGCCTCAACCTCCTGGGCACAGCCATCCTCCTGCCTTAGCCTCCTAAGTGGCTGGGACCACAAGCATGCACCACTGCACCTGGCTAATTTTTTAAAAATTTGTTTGCAGAGACAAGGTCTCGCCATGCTACTTAGGCTGGTCTCAAACTCCTGGGCTCAAGCTATCCTCCTGCCTCTTTTCCTAAAGTCCTGGGATTACAGGTGTGAGCCACCGCACCCGGCTGGATCTATGTTGACATTCAAATACAGTTCTGGGCAGCTGAAGCCTGCCTAGGCTGAGGTACATCCCTGAGTTGTTTTTGGTGGAGTTGCAGCTGGTGGTTGGCAGAATGTGGGCAAGTCACAGAGGCAAGATGTGATATTTTGAAATTGGGGAGAACTGGGTTCCTGTTTTTATCTGTCAGAGTTCTCCAGAAAAACAGAACAAGTAGAATGTGAAAAATAAATACACACATACACACAGATTTATTTCAAGGAATTGGATGATATAATTGGGAAGGCTGGCAAATTCAAACTCTCTAGGGCACCCAGAAACTCTGGAAGCTCTGCAGGAGCTGTGATGCTGCAGGCTTCGGGGAGAATTTCTTCTTTCTCAAGGAAACCCCAGTTTTGCTCTTAAAGCTCTTCAATTAATTGGAGACCCACCCAGATTATTGAAGATAATCTCCTTTACTTAAAGTCAGCTGGTTGATTGTAGATGCTAACCACATGTACAGAATACCTTCAGAGCAACACATAGCTTAGCACTTAATAGAATGACTAGGAACAATAGCCTAGCTCCTTGACATTTAAAACTGACCATGACGCCATCCAGCTCCACCTCTTCCTGGGAAATCATGGTTTCCAAATTGGTAGATGGAGAAAATTAACATCTTTCTTGAAGAGTTCTTATGAGGATTAAATGACACTGTATGTTTAAGGGCTGGTACAGTTCCTGGCATAGTAATAGATGGTCAACAGATGATTCGCTTTTATTGCTTCTGAGCTCCAGGTCAAACCTCCAGGACACCCCTCGTCTTCTAGAGGAAATTACCAAAGACTGGAATCCACTTCAGCATGAAAGGAACCCTTCCCTCCCCAAGGGGGAGGTCACACTGGAAATGGTTGAATGAATTGAGGCAGTTCCATGCTGAGAATATCAGACTGAGGAAGGATCATGATCACCAACTTCAAATATTTGAAGAGCTGTTATGTGAAGGAGGCCTTGGACTTGTTGAGGAGGCAGAACTCTAAATGCCAACTGAAGTTCTGCTAAAGCTCAACCACAGGAAGAACTTAATTTCCTAGCTTTTCTCTCTCTTTTTTTTGGCCTTGCCTTTCTTTAGAGTTTCTCCAAGGGTCTAAGGGCAATTCAGTGACTAAATTGAGAGCCTCCTGGGGCACTAGTTAAAATGCAGATTGCCAGGCCCACCCATCTACCACCAGGCTGAATGAATACCTCTGGAGTTTTCCAGACCCCCAGGTGGTTCTTTTGCCATCCCAAGCTTAAAGTCCTCTGCCTTGGTGCTCCTCCCCCAGGGCTCCTCAGTGTCCAGCAATACCTGAATGGAAGGAGTGTCTGGCTGAAAGCCCTTCTAGGAATTTAAGGTCCAGAGCAGTTAAAAAACTGGGCCAAAGTGACTTACCAGGCACTTAAAAGTCAAAGCCCAATTTCCCTAGCTCCTTTTATTATTTCCTGATATATTCTAAAGAACATCTCTCTGGGTGGGGGTGGAGGTAGGTTGGGGAATGGGGATCTAGCATTCAAAAACAATGAATGCAGAACTAGCTTGCACATAAGTGCAGTTTAAAATTCATGCTTTTAATGCCAGGCGCAGTGGCTCATGCCTGTAATCCCAGCACTTTGGGAGGCCAAGACAGGAAGATCACTTGAGGTCAGGAGTTTGAGACCAGCCTGGTCAACATGGTGAAACCCTGTCTGTACTAAAAATACAAAAATTAGCTGGGCATGGTGGCACACACGTGTAATCCCAGCTACTTGGGAGGCTGAGGCATGAGAATCGCTTGAACCCGGGAGGTGGAGGTTGCAGTGAGCTGAGATCACGCTACTGCACTCCAGCCTGGGCGATACAGCTGGACTGCATCTCAAAAAAAAAAAAAAAAAAATTCGTTCTTCAGTTCTAGAACAGGCAAAGCTGAGCTAAAAATATCAGGAGGGGAGAACTTTCTGAAATGTTCTGTATCATGGTTGGGGTGTCAGTTACATGGGTGCCTCCATTTGTCAAAGTGCTGCATTTCTGCGTGTATAAATCCTACCTAAAAACTATTAAAGAAGAATTCAGTGGGGAGGGGTGAAGGTATTGATGATAAAAGAGTGCTGATCATTGTTGAAACTGGGTAATAGTTACATGGAAAGTGCACTGTATGATTCTGTATTCTGTTTACATGTTTGAAATTTTCCATAATAAGGAAAAATACAAAAATACGTATTTTGAGGACCAGTTGGTCTATTCTGCCTGCTGGGATAATTTAACCCTAAATAAATGAATCATAAGTGATGCTCTTTACTGCCGCCCCCATGGAACATGGGCCTCTGTGTCTTAGCTTCAGCTACCTAGAGTATGTCTGCCAAGTTTTTCAGCTGTTTCCCTGCCTTCTCCAGGGGACTTTAGAAGTAAGTTTAGACTATTTGACTTTTTTTTTTTTTTTCTTTTGAGACAAGGTCTAACTCTGTTGCCCAGGCTGGAGTGCAGTGGCATAATCAGGACTCACTGCAGCCTTGACCTCCCAGGCTCAGGTAATCCTCCCACCTCAGCCTCCTGAGTAGCTGGGACTTCAGGTGCGCACCACCACACCTGGCTAATTTCTTGTATTCTTTGTAGTGATGGGTTTCACCATGTTGCCCCGGGTGGTCTCAAACTCCTGGGCTCAAGTGATCCACCTGCCTTGGCCTCCCAAAGTGCTGGGATTACAGGTCCATATCACATTTTATTATGGAAAATATCAAGCATTTATTACTAGTGGAGAAAATGGAGATGGATAATGCCCCCCTTCCCATCACGTAGCTTCAACAGTTACCAATTCATGGCCAGTCATGTTTCATCTTTAACTCTCGCCCTCTCTGTCTGCCCCTCTATTCTTTTGAAACAAATCCCAGACATTTCTTAGCAAGGAAAAGAGAAAAGACAAGCATTGTTCCTTTCTTACTCTTCCACTACCTCCATTAACTCAAAACTTTCTGTAAATATTTCAATATATATTCCCAAATCATAAGAACTCTTCTAAACATAACCACAATGCCATTAGCACACCTAAAATAAATTTACAAGGATTTTTTTTTTTTTTTTTTGAAACAGAGTTTTGCTCTTGTTGCCCAGGCTGGAGTGCAGTGGCACAATCTCAGCTCACTGCAACCTCTGCCTCCCGGGTTCAAGCAATTCTCCTGCCTCAGCTTCCCAAGTAGCTAGGATTACAAGCGTGCGCTACCAAGCCCGGCTAATTTTTGTATTTTTAGTAGAGACGGGGTTTCACCATATTGACCAGGCTGGTCTCGAACTCCTGACCTCAGGTGATCTGCCTGCCTCAGCCTCCCAAAGTGCTGGGATTGCAGGAGTGAGCAACCACACCCGGCCAGGATTCTTTAATAATCATCACATATCTAGTCACTGTTCAAGTTTCCTGTTATCTCATGAATAATTTTTCATAGTTGGTTTGAATCACAATCTGATGAGATCCATACCTTGCATTGTATCCAGCTGCTTTTGCATGATAAAGTAATATTCAAGCAGACAGGTGCTTCACTGGATTTGTATGCAGTCAGCTCCTGCCAGCACTGCTGTTGTAATCTGTGTGATGCAGTGTGAAGCGAGCGGGTGGGGCGGGGGGCGGGGGAGCAGAATTCACCCTGGATGGCTCAAAGGAAGACACTTAAATGAATGACTTCTTACAGCCATGTGGTCAGGGACAGACAGGGATGTTGGAGTGCCCAGAGGCTCCCGGTGAGAAGTGATGGAAGGAGTTGCTGGAGCCCAGGATGAGGGGCTGTCATCGTGGATCATGAAGGAAATGCTCTGACCTCCCTCCCCCTTGGCTACACCTGTGTTCTGCTCTAGCCTTCCCCTGGTGAACCCAGCTGGAAGCCAGCCAGCACAGGAGCCCTAGAGTTGCTCAGGGACACACATGGACCTGGAGGGGCAAACAAGAACCAGTACTGTGGCCAGGAACTGGCTGTGAAATAAAAATGCCTGCTGCCAAATCCTGGTTCTGTCATTTACTGGCTGTGTGACTTAAGGCAAGCTGCTTAACCTCTCTGTGCCTCAGTTTCCTCTGTAATATTCCTCTGTAATAACAATACCTACCTTACAGGGATGCCGAGCAGCTTAAATGAGATAATGTACATAGGGCCTGGCCTACAGCCAGTGCTCAATCAACACAAGCTGTAATTATTACAAACTGCTATTAAAAACCACCCAGGCCAAACAGGACACAGTCTCTCTTTATCTGGCTCCATGTTTCTCTCTAGCCCTGATGACTCCAGCTTGCCTCCAGCCTAGAGACAGGCCTCAGAGTGCTTTGGCCTTACCACTTTCCCTCTGATGTCATCCTTCTCATAGGCACCACGCTGTTCTTTGTCTTTGAAGGTTCTCCCAACCCTAGAGGTCAAAGCAGGTCTCCATCCCTCCTCCTCCAGATGAATAAATGAAAGGCCTAGCTAAGGCAGCTGAGGCTGTTCACAAAGGGTATTTTCAGAGGCAGACCCTCTACCACATGACTCAGATCCCAGTACAGCATAAGCAGCACACTTGCCAGTTGACAGGGGTTTCAGAGACACTGCAAGGAGAAGAGAAAAGCCTAGCTTTTCTTCCCCTTTCCATTACATTACTGATTCAGAAAACCTTCGCGCAAGACTCTTCTGCTCTGCTCCTTACACAGGTGGCAAAGGTGAATGGCTGGAGGGCAGGTATCATGTTTACAGCCAGTAGGAAAGAAAAGACCCATATAATTTGTGATTTTAGATAGAACAGGATAAGTGCCATAAGAGAAAACCTAGAAGACATGGGATTTTAGAGACAGGAGAACCCAGTTTTGGTTAAAGGGCCCAAACTGAGAATGTTCTGGATCCTTGCAGAGCACGGATGGTTCAGTTACCAGCACAGAGGGATGTGGTGGGGCGGGCCTTTCCAGCAGGTGCCAATTCTGTACAAGTCAGTAGGTGTTTAGTTGTGACTAAGGGCCCCAGCTCACAAGTTTACGATAGCTTCCTGTGTGGCAGGTGTGAAAATGTACTTTTTTTTTTTTTTAATTGTCCCAGCCCCACAAGAGTAAAAGTCACCTGTTCACAAATAAAAAGTAACCTAATGATGGGTTTAACTTGCCTATTCTTTAAATAAAGAGCATGAACTATAAACCTCAAGTATACACAATAGAACTAGTAAAACATACTCTGTCTCAGTTCCTTGTCACTGAGTTGAGAAGAAAAACAGAAAAAGAAAGCAGAGATAATAGTTACTGGCTACCAGGGCTAGCTGGTTTCACTTTCTCTTGAAATCCAGATTGAGTTATTGGCAGTTAATCATTAATTGCAAATCTTCAGAATCAAAAAGCAGTAGAAAGGAGTAATTCATGTTTATATAGCAGCTTAGACATATGAAGGGGCTATTTTTAAAATGAATATCTGATTTTTTAATTTTTAAATTATGTTTAATTTTTTTATTTCTGAACAGGTGGTATTTGGTTACACGAGTAAGTTCTTTAGTGGTGATTTATGAGATTTTGGTGCACCCGTCACCCAAGCCGTATACACTGAACCCAATTTGTAGTCTTTTATCCCTTACCCCCCTTGCCCTTCCCCCCTCCCCTCAAGTCCTTGAAGTCCATTGTGCCATTCTTGTCTTTTTTTTTTTTTTTTTTTTTTTTTTTTGAGACAGAGTCTTACTCTGTCACCCAGACTGGAGTGCAATGGCGTGATCTCTGCTCACTGCAACCTCCACCTCCTGGGTTCAAGTGATTCTCCTTCCTCAGCCTCCCAAGTAGTTGGGACTACAGGCACATACCACCATGCCTGGCTAATTTTTGTATTTTTAGTAGAGAAAGGGTTTCACCATGTTGCCCAGGCTGGTCTCAAACTCCTGACCTCAGGTGATCCACCTGCCTCAGCCTCCCAAAGCAGTGGGATTACAGGTGTGAGCCACCATGCCTGGCCATTCTTGTCATTCTTATGCCTTTGTATCCTCATAGCTTAGCTCCCATTTATGAGTGAGAACATACGATGTTTGGTTTTCTATTCCTGAGTTACTTCACTTAAAATAATAGTCTCCATTTCCATCCAGGTTGCTGTGAATGCCATTAATTCATTCTTTTTTATGGCTGAGAGATTATATATATATATAAAATATATATATATGATGGAATACATATATATATGATGGAATATATATATATTATATATCTATATAAAATCTCTCTATATATATCTCTCTCACAATTTCTTTATCCACTCATTGATTGATGGGCATTTGTGCTGGTTACGTATTTTTGCAAGTGCGAATTGTGCTGCTATAAACATGCATATGCAAGTATCTTTTTTGTATAATGACTTCATTTCCTCTGGGTAGATACCCAGTAGTGGGATTGCTGGATCAAATGGTAGTTCTACTCTTAGTTCTATGAGGAATCTCTATACTGTTTTCCATAGTGGTTTACATTCCCACCAGCAGTGCACTTCCCACCAGCAGTGTAGAAGTGTTCCTGAAGAGGCTGTTTTCAACTAATTCCTTAAAATATGAATTAGATATTATCTTCTCATTTCGCACATGGGGAAACTGAGGGTCAAAGAGGTTTAGCAGCTGGCCCAGTGTTACCCAGCTATTGGGTAGGATAGGCCTTTTTACTCAGCTGGTTTGAACTTGGGCCCTCCTAGCCACTAGGCTGTTTTGGGCTTTGCAGACTGCATATTATATTACACTTGATTCTAGCCAAAAGGCTGAGAAGCAATTGCAAATTATATTACAAATTCCACAGGCCCTTTTTACTTTGTAAATATTACAGTAGCAAATCCTCCACCCCTCCCTGCCTTGAGATTCTCCCTTTCTCTCCCTCAAGGTAGAATAATTGCTAACTGTTACAAGTTGGGTTCTCTGGGAAGCAGACTCTGAGACTACCTTTAGGGTGAAAGAGGTTTATTAGAGGGAACCCTTGGGATCAATAACTGGAGACAGGCGGGATTAGACAGAAGCAGAAGTCGAATTGTGATGCAGGCTGGCAGAACCCAGCACCTGGGCTGACACGGATGCATCAGACTTGTCCCACATTGGGCCTAGATGGCCTTGTCTCTCTACTCTCACCTGACGGGTAATGGGATGTGGGCACACTGGGACGGGTGTGACCTTAGGGGAGGCAGCTCTTGGATGGTGGAGGCTGGCCGCCCACAGGTATCCGGGAATAGCCACAAGTCCTCCTTTGAAGGGGACCTGGGCTGCACATCTCCACATGCATCCCACTAGCCCTGGGGGAAATGCTTCCTCTCGTTTATCACTTACGATGCTTGTTGTGTTTATTATATTTGCTTCATAATAGGCTCTCAAGAAAGAAAAGTCGAATGGATACAGGAAGGATCATCTAAGAAGATACTTATTCAATACCTAAGTCTGTGCAGGTTGAAGTATTTTTCTTCCCTCAGTTTGTGGAATTCAGTCTGCTATCCAGATTCTTGAGAGTGGCCGGGTGTAGTGGCTCACACCTGTAATCCCAGCCCTTTGGGAGGCTGAGGTGGGAGGATTGCTTGAGCCCCAGGAGTTCAAGACCAACCTGGGCAACATGGCGAGACCCCGTCTCTACCAAAAAAAAAAAAAAGTTTCTTAAGAGCTATGCAATCTCTTCTTCCCCTGTGGCCTCAGGTGGGTCACCATGTGGAATAGTCCTGGTTTATGCTTGTTGCCCAGCCTAATTGTTAATAGTACCCTCTTACCCTCTCAAAAGTGGATGCGTTTGGTGATAAATTATACGGTCACTTATTCATAGACCTTTGGAGTGTCAGAGCTGGAAGGGGCCTTCTCAGGAAACCAGGTTTTCAACACTGATGTGACATGGCCCCCAGGTCTTGCTGCCTTCCTCTCCTGCCTCTCTCTACCCGGCTAAAAAAAAATACCCACTGTAGCCACTACCTTCCTTCCCTTGGCTCTTTTAGTTGCTCATCTTTAAGAGCAGGCAGACACTCTAACATTTCAAATCTATCCCCACCTCAGTCCAGAGTTGTGCCCTGACTGTCTTCATAGTCACCCCTTGTTTCCTATGTACACTGATACCCGCGAGACTGTCCTGCTCATGAGCTGTGTTTCTCACCTTTTAATTAGCAAATATTGAGAAACAAACCCAGGGTAGGTGGGCTGTGAGGAAATGGGTGTGCTCACATACCAGATGGCAGTGTAGGTTGGAACAGCCTTTTTGGATGTCTGTTGGTATATCCCATGAAATAAGTTTAAAAAGTTGTCAGAATAGTTTCTTCAGAAAAACAAAAAACTCCTGGCACAGACAGCATTCAAGGGGAATTCTTTCAAATATTCCAAGTATAAAGAATTCCGATGTTAAATAAACCTTCCCAATTCATTTTTCAAAACCAGGATAACAACGATACCAAGGCCTAAAAAAGCACATCAAAGAAAACCATGAATCACTTTTGGCCTGCATGACTCAGTCCTTTTGGAAGGCTGAGTGGGGAGCATCACTTGAGCCTAGAAGTTTTGAAACCAGCCTGGGCAAAACAGCAAGACCCTTATCTCTACAAAAAGTAAACATTAGCCAGGCATGGTGGCATGCTTCTGTAGTCCCAGCTACTAGGGAAGCTGAGAGGTGAGAGGATCACTTGAGCCCAAGAGTTTGAGGCTGCAGTAAGCCATGATCACCAGTTTTCATCTATCAGATTGGCACTTTTATCCTTTTTTGAAGGCCTTTTCAGTAGATTCCATCAAATAAAAAATACACATATCCATTGACCCAGCAAAAATTCCAGGAATGTATCCTACTTGCACACGTGTGCAAAGAACTATGGGTGAGGAGATTTTAATATCTGTTACAAGAAAAGATTACAGACAACTATCCACCATTAAGAAGCCAGTTAGGCTGGGTGTGGTGGTTTATGCCTATAATCCCAGCACTTTGGGAGGCTGGCAGGTGGATCACCTGAAGCCAGGAGTTCGAGACTAACCTGGTCAACGTGATGAAACCTCGTCTCTACTAAAAATACGAAAATTATCTGGGTGTGGTGGCAGGTGCCTGTAATCCCAGCTACTTGGGAGGCTGAGGCAGGAGAATCGTTGGAACCCTGCAGGTAGAGGTTGTAGTGAGCTGAGATTGTGCCATTGCACTCCAGCCTGGGCAACAAGATCAAAACTCCTCAAAAGAGAGAAAAAAAAGTCAGTTAAATAAACTATAGTAAGAGGCAAATGAGTATACCATTTGGATATTATCTATGCCTTGAATTCCTTTGTCTCCTTTTTTCACATAGCTAGCTCTCTCACTTACCATAACTTGCAGTTACTTCATTAGTTCACTTGTATTTTTGGTTCCCTCTCTCTTTAGAATGTGAGATCTGGCCAGGAGTGATGGCCCACACCTATAATCCCAGTGTTTTGGGAGGCCATGGAGGAAGAATTGTTTGAGGCCAGGAGTTCAAGACTAGCCTGGGCAACATAGCAAGACCCCATCTCTACAAAAAAATAAAAATAGAATGTAAGATGTGAAGGGGGCAGGGTCTGATTGTATTTTTTACTATCGTATTCCCAGCACTAGTGTTGTATTCGATATTCAATTTAAAATGACTGACTGTATCTCAAATACAAGTCATCCTTATTGGTGAAGCATTCTCATTAAAATTAATCAGCAAAAATATACCGTTATTATTTAGCATTATTTGGGAAGCATAGCCAAAGCAATGTGAAAATATTAAAGTTTATATGTCTATACACTTGGGGGCAAAATACAAATAAACAGAAAATTTAATGGGAGAATTATTCTGGGCTAACCCTTTGCTGTTGCCTTGGCCAAAGTGATTTTGCTATGTAGGCATTTTTAGGTGAACCTTTTAGCTAAATATAATTTCAAACTTTTAAAAAATAGCATATATATATATACCCTTTACCCAGATTTACCTATTTATGTTTTACCTCATTTAGCTATATTAATAACCATGTCTCTCTGTATACATATGTAATTCTGTTTTGAAACGTTTATAAGTGAATTGAAACCATTGCATACCTGAATTGAAACCATTGCATCCCTCAACACCCAGATACTTATTAGTGTATATTTCCTAAGAACAGTGATTTTCTTTTCTATAGCCAGTTATCAAATCAGGACATTTAATATGAATGTAAGGCTACTATCTAATCTACAGTCCATTTTCCGAATCTGTCAGTATGTATTTAGTTGCCAAGTCTGTTTAGTCACCTGTAATGTGGAAACACTCCTCACTCTTGGTGTTTCTTCACCTTTAGATTGCTGAAGGGCATCAATCAGTTAGTTTGTAAAAATGACCCCCAATGTTGATTTATCTGATGTTTCCTCAATGATTAGATTGAGATTATGAATTTTTGGTGAGAAAACCACAGAAATGGTATCGTGCCCTCCATATCAGGAGAGCACAATGTTGGTTTAACTCCGTATTTTGATGATAGAGTTGACCATTTGATTTAGATGGTGTCTGCCAGATTTCTCCTGTAGTGTTGTTATTATTATTATTATTATTATTATTATTATTTGTAATAAGTAATCTGCAGAGTGATACTTTGAGACTATTTAAGTATCTTATTTCTCATAAAATTTTCACTCCCTAAGTTAAGCATCCATTGATGGTTTTCTAATTCATCATTCTCCTTTTATATTTATTATTTGTATTCTACTTTAAGAAAGAGATTTCCTCTTTCCTTCATTTATTTGTTTATATTTGAGTTCACTCATTGATTCTTTTGTTCAACTCATTTTATTCAATGAGTTATGACCATTATTATAGGATTTTTGACCTAATTTTGGCTTCTTGTAGTGTGAATTTTGACCATATAGAATTTCTCTGCCTCTAGTCATTCTCTTCCTGAGTTTTCAGGCAAGACATCTTACATACCTTTGTTACCAATTCATTACACTCAAAAAGTTTCCCCCACAAAAAAAGCCTTCCCAGACTAAAGTTTTCTTGATCAGTTCCTCTATGGGTTTGATCTATATCAACCACTTGTTTCCCTGTTACTATTTATGTAATATAGGTGACATTCTTGTGTTTACATGTTTGTGTGTGTCCATGTGTGTTGTATTAATGCATATATTACATATTTAGGGGAGTTTGCTTCATGGTTCTAAAATAGATCATTTGATTTAGAGATTAGAAGTTTCTCTCTCTACCAACAGCAAATTTTTAAACAAAGTTAGCTGCCTCAGGTATCCAAAGTTTTGAATTTGATTATCTTCAGATTTAACAACAACAGAAAACCTTACCCTTGGCAAAAGATGAGAGGTAAAAAGTGATCAGTCACCTTTTCTTCCTTCCCCAGATTTTTATCAGTATTGTTGCAGGAAAGAACAATCCATCAGAAGTAGGATCTCTATCAAAGTCTTAGGATATTGTGTCTAAGAGTTCAGCTATTCAACAAATATGTAGTAAGGGTCTGTTATGTGCCAGAATCTGGGTTAGGAAGTGGCCAATAGCAGGAACCAAGCAGACAAAGCCCTTGCCTTCCAAAAACTAGCATTCTAGTAGGACAAACAGCAAACAAATAAACATGGTAATATATCAGCTGGTGCTAAATGCTATGGAGAAAAAATAAAGCAAGATAAGGGAAATAGATTTTGGTGTAGTTTTTTATGTAGAGTGATTAAGAAAGAAAACTGGGATGGGAGATATTTGAAGAGACCTGGGGGCAGGAGGATAAGAGGGTTGAGAGAGCTTATAGGCAGAAAGGGCTGCAAATACAAGGGCTGTGAAGTGGGAGAGTGCTTGGTGGACCTGAGGACTGAGCCTTGGGACATTGCTATGTTTAGATATCAAGGGGATGAAGAATCAGCAAAGCAGAAGTTCTTGATGAGGTAGGAGAATAGAGAGGTACTTGGATGCCAGGTGAAGAAGCTGTTTCCAGGAGGAGGTGGTAACTAAGTCAAATTTTGCTGATGGATGAAGAGAAAATACACTGAGTACAGATAACTCTTAGGAGGTTTTTGGTTTAAAGGGGAGCAGAAAAATGGGATGGGATCTGAAGACTAGTGTGGGACCAAGGGAGTGGTTTTTAAAGGTGGGGGTATTCGTGTATGATAGTAGGCTGACAGGAATTGTCCAGTAGATGAGAAACAACTGTTGATGCAGAAGAAGGGGAGAGTAGCAGGAGCAGTATCTTGAGCACATGAGCAGGGTTGTAACAGAATGTGCAAAGGGAGAGACTAAGCTAGGACCGAACATCATCTACAGTGTCTAGAGGGAAGGCACAGTGTCACAATTAGGCACAATCAGACAGAGAAGCCAGTAAACCAAGTGGGCCAGCAGAATATCAGCCTCCTTTTTTCCTTATCTTGCCATGATTTTTCTCCTTTCTTCTGGCATCTGTAAATTTCCATTTCTTCAACCTTCACTTAAAAATTTTTTTCCTGTGGTTTGGTGGGAAGGGGGTGTGCCAGTGTGTGTCTGTTCCTGGAAGAACAGAAATTGTGAAAAAGTTTGACAAGCTTTAATGTTATAGGGGAAAAAAATATATCCAGAGAGCTTTTGATATCATAGTTGAAACTATCTGAACATGCAGTACACTCTAAATGGTAACCATATTTGAATGTTTAGAGGAATTCTCTAGCCTTTTAGTTATTTAGGTCTCCTTATTTATAAAGTAAATTAAGGTAGAAGGACATATCTGGCTAAATAAGTGTAGATCTGTGGAGATGTTTTATATTTATCATTTTCTTGATTATAAAAGGAATATGGCCGGGCACAGTGGCTCACGCCTGTAATCCCAGCACTTTGGGAGGCCGAGGCAGGTGGATCATGAGGTCAGGGGATTGAGACTATCCTGGCTAACACGGTGAAACCCCATCTCTACTAAAAATAAAAAAAATTAAAAAATTTAAAAAAATAGCTGGGCGTGGTGGCAGGCACCTGTAGTCCCAGCTACTCAGGAGGCTGAGGCAGGAGAATGGTGTGAACCTGGGAGGCGGAGCTTGCAGTGAGCCGAGATCTCGCCACTGCACTCCAGCCTGGGCTATAGAGTGAGACTCCGTCTCAAAAATAAATAAAGCAATATGTGTGTGTTGTAAAATATTCACAGTTATAGACATGTATAAAGTGAAGTAAACTCTTTCCCACCTTGTTCCCAACCTTGCAGAGAGAACCACAATTAATAGTTTGTAATAATAGTTTCCATATTTGATCAGTGTTTGCTTCCAACTTAGCTGTTTGATTTTGAACAGAAAACTAAAACTGCCTACTGGCAATATTAATTTCCATATCTAATCTAACTCATGAGTATTTTAAATTCAGGGGCTTTATAAGTGCGTGTTAATTTAAATTGCACAGATTCGAACAGCCTGTCTCAGGACAGGATATAAAACTGACCTTTGTTTCTGAATTAAATGTTTCTTTGATACTAAAATAATGAAATGCCAGTCTTAGCTTTTGACTTGTGGGTTTCATGGTCCCTGAACAATAAGCACAATGCAGTTTTAAAGACTGTTTGCTTATTTGATGCAATTTGTTACTTTTATAGGAGAACGAGGTACTAAGAGAAAAGCACGAAGCTGTGGATCATAGTTCCCAGCGTGAGGAAAATGAAGAAAGGGTGTCAGCCCAGAAGGAGAACTCACTTCAGCAGAATAATGAAGATGAAAACAAAGTAGCAGAGAAACCTGATTGGGAGGCAGAAAAGACCACTGAATCTAGAAATGAGGTACGCCTGTCAGAATATTCAAGCCTTGCCATTTTGGTTTTAATGTAGATTTTGTGGCATTGACAGTTTGTGTTAAGAATGAGCATGTAAGTATGCTCTACTGTTAACAAATATCATATATGAAAATACCTCTGTCTTTAAGTTATGGGAGTAGCAATTCGATTTATAAATGAGTTAGCCCATACAGTTATTTCCTCTGGTTAAACTCAAGATTTTGTGTCTGTGTGCACACACCCCCTTCCAGGACCTTGCTAGTAGGTTTTGCTAGTTATGTTTGCCAAGGCAAGGGATGAAGAAATGGTGAACCTAGGAGTCCTCAACCAGCCACGTGAACAGGCAGCCAGGCTGGCCTAGTCCAGGAGAGCAAGCTGAGGACCAGCCCGACAGCCAAACACCCATGATGTCAGCTAAGGCTTGGACTCAAATCTTTGTTCAGTCTCCTGGCAGGCCTGGCCGAACGACTGGGCATCCATGGTCCAGTGGGACCACTTCCTTAACTCCTCATTGCCTAACCTTACTCTTTAGCTGTGAGAAGAGGTGTACAAATGAACTCCCAGAGCCAGGCTGAAGGGATGGATGCTTCCTGTGATCTGTGCTTCCTTCTCCTTTCATTTGGGCTGTACTGTGGTTTCTCTTCAGCCCTGCTGAGGTCCTGCCCACAGCATAGCAAACAGGCACTCCAGAGATATTTAATAACCACGTGGCACTTCCACCTGGAAGGCATACCCTCACAGGTCTTGCCCTAATGGTTCTCTTAGCCATCACCTGCTTTAGCCTGTCCCCTTCCCAGAAGGTGGAGTTTAGGGCTGCGTATTATTAGGGCTTGTAATATTACATGGAACATTACTTATTTGGCATGAAATCAGAAAACAGGTTTGTTCTCTGCCTACCTGCCACTCCCTTGCCCCTCCAGCTTCCACCTAGAGCCCCTTGGTGAAATCTAGGGCAGGTCCCATAAATTCTAGATACTCATGAAAATCCCTTTGGCCATCCCAGTGCAGCAATTGATAAGAATAACCCAATGTGGCCATGTACAGTTGCTCACGCCTATAATCCCAGCACTTTGGGAAGCCAAAGCAGGCAGATCACTTGAGCCCAAGAGTGGGAGATCAGCCTGGGCAACATGGAAAAACCACATCTCCACAAAAATTACAAAAATTAGTTGGTGTGGTGATGTCTTCCTGTAGTTCTAGCTACCCAGGAGGCTGAGGTGGAAGGATCACCCGAGCCTGGGAGGTCAAGGCTGCAGTGAGCTGTGATCACACCAGTGCACTCCAACCTGGGCAACAGAGTGAGACCCTGTCTCAAAAAAAAAAAAAAAGGTATAACCCAGTGTAATTTTCAAGAATGCTGAACCAAAAGTTAGCTGGGCGTGGTAGTGTGTGCCTGTGGTCCCAGCTGCTTGGCAGGCTGAGGTAGGAGGATCACTTGAGCCCAGGAAGTTGAGGCTGCACTGAGCCGTCATCATGCCACTACACTTCAGACAGGGTGACAGAGCAGGACCCTGTCTCAAAAAAGAAAAATCCAAAACAAAAAACACTGAGCTAAAAGTCAGCATCTTCCCTCAGTTTTGTGTGGCCTGCCCTGATTTCTCTGGGGTTGAGGGTGTGGGGTGCTAAGAACATAGGAAATTGTTTCTCTTGACCATCCCATACATTTAAATATTATACAACTCTTTGTCACGTGGGCACTTTTTCATGTATAGGTTCTTTGGAGACCCCTGGCCCCACAGCTGGGAGTCTTCCTCTTGACAGAGGCAAATGCATCTCCACTGCAGCTGGTCCTTTAGGGCTGTTCCCTGAATGTTCTGTGGCATACATGCATCTCACCTCTCCAGGTGGCCCTCTCAACCATTTGCTGGCCACCTAGCACCTTAGACCCTTTTTCAGTTCCCTAACTATGGCTCTTGCATGGTTTCTCACCCTTTATATTTCCCAGGCAAAAGTGGGACACTAAGCTTCTGTGTCCCCAAAGTGCAGAGAACACACACCAAGTTCTAAATGGTCTCCTTGAGGCTCTTTTTGCTATTCTTCAGATGAAGGGGAGGGGTAGAGAGCACACCCCAAGGAACCCTCCCATTTTCACTCTGACCACTGCAGCTTCAACCCTTTTGTAACCCTCAATTGCAGCCTGGCATTTGGCAACTGCCTGTTCTTTTTTCCCAGCTGGTTTTCTCCCCAGCTCCTCTGACTTATCTAGGCTTTATATTTATATTTGGATGCGTTGTATGGTTTTACCACTCTCCCCACAGCATACATACTGTATTGTCAAATCACTACCCATGGACTTTTACATTAAAATATGGACAGAACCATATGTATTTTGAAGGGGACATTTCTGACCACTTCCCTGAGTGTTCACAGTTCTCTTTGAGGGAAAAGATGTTTTCACTAGTCTTTCACTTACTTAACACTGAATTGTATATTGCCTTTCTCCGAGGTATGTCTTCATCTTTACTCCCTCACTGGGCTTCCCAGCAAAGCAAGAACTGTTTTCTCTACCTCTACCTGTAACAAATTAATTCACAGCTAGGCACAGAATAGGCATTTACTAAATATTAATGACAAGACAAATGAAGTAGAGAGCTTCCTTGGAGAGAATTAAAAATATAATTTGACATAGGACAAACATCAATTTGGACAAAACTTTTCAGAAAAACACTAATCATTCAAGGTTCCTCATTGTGTATCTCCATGTTCCTAGCCTGAGCATTTACATCACATCTTTGTGTACTTACACTTTTTTTTTGGGTTGGGGGAGGACAGGATCTCACACTGTCACCCAGGCTAAAGTGCAGTGGCGCTATCATGGCTCACCGCAGCCTCAACCTCCCGAGCTCAGGTGATCTCCCACTTCAGCCTCCCAAGTAACTGGGGCTATAGGTGCACACCACCATGCCCAGCTAATTTTTTGTATTTTCAGTAGAGGTGGGGTTTCACCATGTTGCTCAGGCTGGTCTCAAACTCCTGGGCTCAAGCAGTCTGCCCACTTTGGCCTCCCAAAGTGCTGGGATCACAGGTGTGAACCATGGCACCCAGTCACATTTCTTATGGTAGTTCTGACAATATATTTCTGTTCTTTTATTGGGCTATTACTTAGAAGGTGCTTTTAAAGCTTGTTGAAATAAAAATGAGTTAGACCAGTGAATCACTGGCATTTCCATTCTTCCAGATGACAACTCTGGAAGAATATCTAGGAAATGGGGACTGGTACAATTCTGGCTATGCTTTAGAAATCAGAACCCCAGTGGGGGCCCCAAAGCTAGATATAAGATCTGAACTCACACTACCATCACCATCAAGAATCCTCAGACAAGAGAAGTACAGTCTGGAAAACGATACAAACACTGGTTCTTGAAGAGAAGAATGCAAAACTGCTCCCCGAAAAGCTCACCTTTTAAGAATTAAAAATGACATAAATAGCCATGAGTCAGCATATGCAAGAGTCAGGATTCCTAGTCCTCTGAAAAAGACTCTAAAATAGTGTTTAAATTGTTCATGAAGGAACAGAATCTATAAGGCAAGAACAGACTATCATGAAAAAAGAAAAAGATCTAGAAAAGAGCCCACATGAAATTCTAGATATGAAAAATAGTCGTTTTCATTGAAAATTCAGTGGAAGTGGTGTGAACAGCTAAAGAAAAGGGTAAGTTGGAAGACATATCTAAGAAAATTATCTAGAATGTACCACACAGATGCAAAATATGAAAGCAAAATTGAGACAATGATAGAAGAGAAAAATCTACATTACTTCTAATAGGAGTCCCAGAAGAGAGATAAAATATGAAAGAGAAGCAATATTTAAAATGAGTTTATGGCAGAATATTTCCAGAAAAGTCCTCAGATTAAAGGAGTACATAGAGCTCGTAATAAAGACAAATTAAGTCCCAGACATATCAGATTGAAACAGAACATCAAGAACTAAGAAGAAAAATCTTTTAAATTACCTGAGATAGAAAAGGTTCATTATAAATAACACTGAGAGCAAACTTACCATTAGTAATAAATGCCATAAGACAGAGTAGTGAGGGAAAACATTAAACCTTAAATTTACCTGTTAACTCATCATTTAAGCATGAAGGCAAAATAATTCCATGTAGGCCAGGCATGGTGGCTCATGCCTGTAATCCCCTCTTTGTGAGGCCAAGGCCAGTGGATCACCTGTGGTCAGCAGTTCAAGACAAGCCTGGCCAACATGGCAAAAACCCATCTCTACTAAAAATATAAAAATTAGCCAGGTGCAGTGGCAAATGCCTGTAGTCCCAGCTATTCGGGAGGCTGAGACACAAGAATCACTTGAACCCAGGAGGTAGAGATTGCAGTGAAATAATAATTCCATGTAACAAAAACTGAGTTTACTGCTCAGGGTCTCTCTAAAAAGAATTCTGAAGAGTTCTTTCAACTAGAAAGAAGCTAAACCATGAAGGCCAGGAGTGAGATGAAGCATTGATAAGTTGGTTTAAAAAAAAAAAAAAAAAATTGGAGTACATGTAAATAAGTATTGACTGTAAAAATTACTTTTTGAGACAAGATCTCATTCTGTTAGGCTGGAGTGTGGCAGCGCTGTCACAACTCACTGCAGCCTCAACCTCCTGGACTCGGGCAGTCCTCCTGCCTCAGCTTCACGGAGTAGCTGGGACCACAGGTGCACACCACCACACCCAGCTCATTTTATTTGTAGAGACGGTCTTGTTATGTTGCCCAAGCTGGTCTCCAACTCCTGGGCTCAAGCGATCTGCCTGCTTTGACCTCCCAGTTCTGGGATTACAAGCGTAAGCCACCACACCTGGCCAAAATTACGTAATTGTGTAACCAACTGGGAGGGCTGGCTGTGGAGGGGCAAAAATAAGCTGAAACTAAGAACTAGCCAAAAATTATATGGAAGTTGTTTATGGAAGGTATAGAAATACTGATTAACTCTTTAAGTATGCATGTTGAAATATTGACTACTATAAGAAAAGAAATAGGCCACCTGCAGTGGCTCCCATCTGTAATCCCAGCACTTTGGGAGGCCTAGGTGGGTGGATTACTTGAGGTCAGAAGTTCGAGACCAACCTGGCCAACATGGTGAAACCCTGTCTCTACTAAAAATACAAAAATTAGCCAGACATAGTGGTGCACGGCTATAATCCCAGCTACTCCAGAGGCTAAAGCAGGAGAATCCTTTGAACCTGGGAGGCAGAGGTTGTAATGAGCCGAGATTACACCACTGCACTCCATTCTGAGCGACAGAGTGAGACTCCGTCTCAAAAAATAATAAAAAGTAAAACTTACAACCGAGGAACATAATAGGATAAAAACCCAGTGTGGAGATAAGACCTGGTGATCCTTTAAAGATAAAGCCTAAAGCCCCAGACAACCAGTTTGGTCTTTGACGTGAAGGATGCACCTTTTGTGTTTCTCTACAGAGACATCTGAATGGGACAGATACTTCTTTCTCTCTGGAAGATTTATTCCAGTTGCTTTCATCGCAGCCTGAAAATTCACTGGAGGTAATTGGAACCTTGGCTTTTATCCTTGCAGGAACGTATCTGCACTGACTTTTTGGTGAATAAATACAACTCCTTTACTTGGTTGACACAGCAGTTTAAAGTAATGCTTATTTTTATAGAAGCACTTCAGCTTAGAATTAACCAAGTATGTATAGCATTCCTCTTTCCAAATCCCAAAGGTGTAATCAAATTTAGACTGGTCATGGAAAACAGTATGGAGGTTTCTCAAAAAACTAAAAATTGAACTGCCATGTGATCCCACTATCAGGTATTTATCCAAAGGAAAGGAAATCGGTGTATCAAAGGGACACCTGCACCCCCATGTTTATTGCAGCAACATTCATAATAGCTTATCATTTTAGTGCTTAGAGGCATTTAAGCAACCTCTTTCCTCCAGACTACTACACTGTAGTTTATTATCCCTGACCCGCCACAATGTGATTACCAACCTGCTAGGATGAGAGTTACATCTTATTATAAAGTAGTAAATTACAAGATTGTAACATTAGACTTTTTAATACAAAAATGCAGTTAGCTTTTATACTAATCAATCTTAATTTCTAGGTTACTCAGAATTCCAAGTATTCTGCAGAATTCCAAGTATTCTGATTTGGACTCACATCATGTATTGACTGCACTTTAACCAGGAAGTTACTGCCAACAGCATCTATTAAAGGAACTGACAAGAGAGGAAACAAAAGTTGTGTTAGGTAATAGGACTGCTTCAGAAATAGGGCTATTCATGTTTAAAGTGTTTTTCCTTCGTTTTTCAGGGCATCTCATTGGGAGATACTCCTCTTCCAGGCAGTATCAGTGATGGCATGAATTCTTCAGCACATTATCATGTAAACTTCAGCCAGGCTATAAGTCAGGATGTGAATCTTCACGAGGCCATCTTGCTTTGTCCCAACAATACATTTAGAAGAAATCCAACAAGGACTTCACAGTCACAAGAACCATTTCTGCAGTTAAATTCTCATACCACCAATCCTGAGCAAACCCTTCCTGGAACTAACTCGACAGGATTTCTTTCACCAGTTAACAATCATATGCGGAATCTAACAAGCCAAGACCTACTGTATGACCTTGACGTAAATATATTTGATGAGATAAACTTAATGTCATTGGCCACAGAAGACGACTTTGATCCAATCGATGTTTCTCAGCTTTTTGATGAACCAGATTCTGATTCTGGCCTTTCTTTAGATTCAAGTCACAATAGTACCTCTGTCACCAAGTCTAATTCCTCTCACTGTGTGTGTGAAGGTGCTACAGGTTATTGTACTGACCATGAATCTAGTTCCCACCATGACTTAGAAGGTGCCGTAGGCGGCGACTACCCAGAACCTAGTAAGCTTTGTCACATGGATCACAGTGATTCTGGTTTCCATGGGGATCTTACATTTCAACACATATTTCATAACCACACTTACCACTTACAGCCAAGTGCACCAGAATCTACTTCTGAACCTTTTTCGTGGCCTGGGAGGTCACAGAAGATAAGGAGTAGGTACCTCGAAGACACAGATAGAAACTTGAGCCGTGATGAACGGCGTGCTAAAGCTTTGCATATCCCCTTTTCTGTAGATGAAATTGTCGGCATGCCTGTTGATTCTTTCAATAGCATGTTAAGTAGGTACTATCTGACAGACCTACAAGTCTCACTTATCCGTGATATCAGACGAAGAGGGAAAAACAAAGTTGCTGCACAGAACTGTCGTAAACGCAAATTGGACATAATTTTGAATCTAGAAAATGATGTATGTAACTTGCAAGCAAAGAAGGAAACTCTTAAGAGAGAGCGAACACAATGTAACAAAGCTATTAACATAATGAAACAGAAACTGCATGACCTTTATCATGATGTTTTTAGTAGATTAAGAGATGACGAAGGTAGGCCAGTCAATCCAAACCACTATGCACTTCAGTGTACTCATGATGGAAGTGTCTTGTTAGTACCCAAAGAACTGGGGGCCTCAGGCCACAAAAAGGAAACCCAAAAGGGAAAGAGAAAGTGAGAAGAAACTGAAGATGGACTCATTATGTGAAGTAGTAATGTTCGGAAACTGATTTGGATCAGAAACCATCGAAACTGCTTCGAAAATTATCTTTAAGTACTGCTACCTGAATAACTCAGTTAAGGCTCTGTTTTGAAGCTTATATGGACAAATGTTTAGGACTTCAAGATCACACTTGTGGGAAATCTGGGGGAGCCACAACTTTTCATGAAATGCATTGTATACAAAATTCAGTTATGTCCAAAGAATAGGTTAACATTTTGAAAACCCAGTAAGACTTTTTGGCAGCCATCCTTTTTAGTAAGTCAGTTACTTCAGAAAGAGCAAACACTGGGGATCAAATTATTTTAAGAGGTATTTCAGTTTTTTAAATGCAAAATAGCCTTATTTTCATTTAGTTAGCACTATAGTAAACTTTTCAAACACTATTTTAATCTTTATATTTAACTTATAAATTTTGCTTTGTTGAAATAAATTTTGTATTTGTATTAAAAATTAACTTTTCCCTTTTATACAGAAATCTCAAGCAAATTTGTTTTCCTTCCAAAATATCCACATTCAGGAATATAGATGAATAACAAATAGGGCAGCATAGCAAATTGATCAGACTCAAGCCAAATTGAGGCCAACATAGTATGCCAAAGTAAGGCAAATCCACCCCCCTCCATCCCAATACTTAACACACTGAATACTATGTGATATAGAGTGCATTGAAGACCTGGAGTCACTGGTAGTTTAAGCCACAGGCCTTCCTCATGTAACCAGAGATAGAATGGGCTACTTGCATAAACAGAACTCCTTGTGCGTGTATTAAATCCATAAAATCTCTGGCAGTAGTAAAGCCAGCCTGAAGGGATGGCCTCACATTTTAGAATACTGAGATCTCACCAGAACACTGTAAGCCATATAAACAAACCAACAGTAGGGGAAGAGTAACAGTGAAACCATCTAAGATTGTTTAAAATAGGCAAAAGCTATTGGGGGGAAAAAACAGGTGAATGTGAAAATAAACCAGGGTAAGGTAAATTCTAGAAATAATGGCATTTGAAATGAAAACCTCACTAAGTTCACTCTAACAATAAACAGATTGAGTTTTCTGAAGACAGCAATGACCTCACCTAGATGACTGTCAAGTCCGGGGAACATCAACACATTATGTGTACTATAATGTGTACATAAAATTTTGTCCAATTTTTCAAAATGAAGTTTCTCAGATGCTATTTCTGCCGTTACAGTGTAGAGTATCACATAAATATCTTGGGCTAGAGAAACGCAGTTTATATATACCGTTGGATTTTTGTAATAAAAGTTTTTTTCCCCAAGACCTGTTATTTTGCCAGAAATGCTTCTAGATAAAATTATTGCCCCATTCAATGACTCATGGTGTTCAATGATCATTTGTTTAGTCTGCTGACGAGCTGCTTTTTACAAGGGAGTATTTCAAATGTCTTAA
Source organism: Macaca nemestrina (assembly GCF_043159975.1). Lineage (NCBI taxonomy): Eukaryota > Metazoa > Chordata > Mammalia > Primates > Cercopithecidae > Macaca > Macaca nemestrina. Next base: position 96,828,925 of record NC_092128.1, read on the forward strand.
GCTTTTGATAGTTATAATTTAAGGACACACGTAAAACATTTCAGTCCACAGTAGGAAATCCTACAGTACCAATTTACTTGTTTCAAAGTTGACTAAGTGCACTCGCACGAGTGCCTGCTTATCAGATAGCATTCTTCAAACCTCTAAAAGGAAAGGACAGCAGAGAGCAGAATTGGTAATCATGGTGAGTCTTGGCACTGCTGAAGTGCAGTGGCCCCCAAAGATCCAGCCTCGAACTCAAATCCACCTACCTCAGCCTCCCAAGCTGCTCAGATTATGCACCATGTCTGGCCTGAAGTTTAAGCTATAAAAAACCTTAAATACAGCACACAGATCAAGTAACTGCAAATGGAATATATTTAATGTCTGTACTGAACTTTGTCAATTATTCCCCATACAATGCAGCATACTATTTACCAAGCTTCTATCTTGGATTAAATGAGAGTAACCTAGAGACAACTCAAGTGTATGAGACGTGCTTAGGTCATGTGCAAATACACGTTTCATACAAGAGGACTACTTTGTATATTTTGGTAGTGTAGGTTCCTGAAACTGATGTCCCCTCTCCCATACCAAGGGACTTTTAATTGGTGCATTAAGCAGCCAGCTTTACAAGATCTAATTGGCTATGGGTTGGCTTCCTGACACAACCCCGTCTACATCTTAACATGCTGGATTCAAGGCATATAAACGAACTGCTTTTCCGACAGTCCAGTTTTAAAGGTAGAAGGAATTCCACATTTGCTTTCCAGTGCAAACCAACTAGATTACAAAGTCAATGCCGAAAACCAAACCACCATTGCCTAGGACCCTCCACTTTACCTACCTAGTTGAGTAATCTTGATTACAGTATCTAACGTCTTAATCAGAATGAGGAAGATAGGGATAAAGACAACCCAAGTGGGTAGGATATCTTTTCCAATTAAAACTCACTTGAGCATCTTCCGAAGTGTGATCAGATTTTAGGCCAATTGTATGGAAAAGGCAGGCTTCAGTTGAGCAGAGCTACAGAACCAGTATACATGGTTTTTGTGGTAATACTAACTTCCCTAAATGCACTCAAGTGGCTAGATCCTTCTTTCCCCATCTCAGTTTTCGAACTATTTGTTCTCTGGTAAATCCATGCAACTCACTGGTTACCCCAATTCCCCTCCCAAAACAAGCCAGTGTTAGTGCATTACTAAATAGTACAAATGTCAAAATTATGTAGGGCCTGTCAACCATCTCAGTACTTTAGTTCCAAACCTTAAAGATAGCAAATTTAAATAACATGCACTCCAGGTGACCTGAGATAGGTGTTTTCTACCTTTTGCACTTTTCAACCATCAGTGACAGACAGACTTGTTGCCTTACATTGTTAGCTCCCAATACCTAACATTTATTAGGTCAAGCAATTTGGCGTCTACCGAATTGGGCTACAAGGAAAACCTTACACAGGGAAATCCGGTTTTACACTCATGCATAAACTGAATAAGGGCACACCCTTGAGTGTGACAGCCAGCATCTAAGATAGTTCCCAATGATCCTTGCCTGCTTGGTAATTTACCAGTGAATAGAACCCTCCCACCACATTCTGTGACCATAAAGGATGTAAGATGGCATGACTACTTTGTAGTGTGTTCATTTTACAGCTTTTCTTGCTCACTCACCGAGGGAAGATGACAACCAGCATTAACTTTTCAGCCCTGTTAGTATGCCACTCTGGATATATTAAAAAAAAATTATCCAATCCTAGTTTTCTGTGATTGCAAACTGTGAGCTTTACCCAGAATCAGTTAAGTTGCTCCCAACTGCTGACCCATAAATACTGAAGTTTGTTTCTCTAAACTGCTCTAAAAGTTGTTACACAGCAACAATATAAAGCCCCGGACAAAAGGCAGCCTTTCTTTATTTTAGGGCACTGTCTCAAAGCTGCACAAGAACTACCTTAAACTTCAATTTCTCCAAGAAAAACAGATTCAACACTATACACACAGGAAATAAGCCTATGTTGAATATCCAACATTACACTATGTTTCAGTAAACTCTTCTTCCATCAGTTCATTTCAGTCTATTGTGTAATTACCTAATTCTCCCCTATTTGTGTGATATTCCCTTGACCTTGCTGGATAGGAGTTGGTATTTTGAGGTTATGCATATCAACCTGATGTATTTCAAAGTTCGTCTTTGTACATCCAAACATTTTTAAAACTTCAAAATTTTCCTGAAGTTGGGATATTTGTACAAGTCTGTGATGAATTCAGCTATTTAAAACAGAAAAGTGCTTTCTATGTGTTACCCACTGTTAGTGTGACTTACCTGTTAGATCTCAAATTATCAAAACCAAAACAAATCATAGAAACAAATCAATTAACTTGGCCCTTATTTTTTGGTTTTCTTAATTCAGATAATGTCCAAATAAACACATAAAAAAAAAAACACTGATATTCATTTACTCTGTGTGAAACACAATAAAACTAATTAACATGTGACAATCTAGTACATATTTTAAGCCCTCAGTGCTTTTGCAAAGCCAGTTAATCTAGACCACTCTGGCCGGTTCACCTTTAAAATCCATGATTTTCAAAATGCCACCAGTATTGCTGAACATACAAGGTAAAGCCAGAAACTTTAGTAGGAGTACTCAAACGCTGAATATACAGTGCATAATGAACAGCATTTTATTGGGGACAGTCAATAATGTCCACAATGCTCTTCTCATTTATCTGTTAATATTAAAAGAAAATATGCATAGCCCCAAACTGCTTTAAAAAATTTAGGGGATGGTGATCTTTTAGACAACCGAATGTTTATAGAACAAGATTCACACATTTTATGTGTAAACATTACACCAAGTATTTGGATACAAAAAATATTTATTTTATAAACTTTATATTTAAAATAGAATTGTAATCTGTCTACTCACAAAACCTAATTTAAAACATGATACATTTCTCTCTCTAGCCAATTTGATGTTAGTTTTACAAACAATACTCATTTTTTAATTGTTTTATATCAAGAACCTGAACTAAATGTTTGTTTTATCAGAAAACATTTCCCTTTTATTTTAAAGAGTGCTTTTTAAATGAAGGCACCAACAAGAACTACTTTCAGATGGTACAGAATTTCTTATTTCTTGAAGACTCTGTGGTTGACCACTTCTTCATTAGTTACCTGCAGCAAGACACCTTCCTGCCAAAGGAAAAAAAAAGTATCTGAAGAAGTTTATCATGTTTGTCCAAAAGAACCTAAACAACTTCAGTGGTGGTCTTAGGATCAAAGAAGACTCACTGGTGCATATAGTAGAGTAAGCCCTGAGTATCACATTCCTGTAAAGGCAATAAAGCCGGGCAATCAAACTGATGGTATCTAAGGAATGAATTTCAACAGCCAAACTACAACTTTCTCTTCAGGGTAAGACACTGAACTAAAATAACCACATTTAACCCACCTACTTGGTACTGGATACATACAGGCTTCATAATGTAGACAGACACTTCACTCAAGTATGAACTACTATCTGAAAATAGATTCAACCATTTTTGCCCTACCTTCAGTCTCTTCCTGATAAGCATGTACAGTTACAACCATAAATACAACAAATGTCTTTAATAAAAACCCCTAGTTCACTCAAAATGTTTGATCCAAGAAATGTGAATACACAAGGGTGTAACGATGGGAAATCTCATGATTTATTGAACTTGCAGCCTAACTTTTACCTACCATTTTACTACCAACACCACTGAAGGAACCAAGAAAAGCTTTATTAATGATCACTTGGCTTGCCTCAGCTGTTGAAATGAAGCACTTTACAGTCTTTGTGGCAGCAGAATATACTTGTCCATGGTTCATATCAATGCTAAAATTCCAGCAGGGAAAAAAATGATATGTTAAGCACCCAAATCTTCACACGGAGGGGGAGGGGGTAGGAAAAGAAGGAAAAAAAGGGAAAAACAACCAAAATAATTTAAGTAAATGACAGATTGGAAAACAGGGTTTATAAAAATTATTCTCTTGAGTTTATAAATTGTTAAACTCAATTTATAGCTATGTTAAACTACGTAAGAACCACTATACTGAAAGACCATTTAAGAGTATTAGTTTATCTTTTAGGGAGGAAAATTAAGAAAGGAAAAGTAAATAAGATCTTACCTAAAGAAGTTTAACTGAAGCTTAGAACTATTTTGCTCTACACCCTCAGCTTTCGTTGGCATCCTTAAAAACTACTGTAGTTAAAGTTTTGTAGAAACAGCACAGTTTTTTAAGACTGGCTGAACTTAGTAGCCGTCAAGAGTTCTCTTGTACTAGACCTGTGTCCCTGAAGAGTACCTCGCTGGGGTTATTTCCTTTCCTTGCATTGAAGAAGCAGCATCTAAAAGATCTAAAAAGGTGTTTCTCCTTGCAGAGATATCCCTTAAGTTATCTACATAATTTAATCCTGATGAATTGCAGACAACACACTTATATCTGACCAGCATTTATCTTATACAAATATAACAACAGCTTTGCAACGGACCTTAATTATACTACCCACTCCTTAACTTATTTAAAATAAAAAGTCTATAATTACACAATTTCCTTTAGAATTATTTTATTAAATCATAAATGTACAACAGCTTCTTAACTCTACACACGCACTTAAATTTTTTAAAGGAAAAACGTTATGTCTTATTACACCATGATCCTGGCTAATAGCTTTTCAAAACTTTGAGAAAAATCTTAAAAAAGGTTTCACATGTCACCTGAAACTTACAAATTTAACATTATCAAAGAAGGAATGCTTCTACACTCTTACAAAGACCACTAGAAAGAAACAACAATTAAAAAGCTAAGAAACTGTCTCAAAGGCATTTTTTTTTTACAATCCTTCCTCCACAGTAAGGTAATGTTATTAAATAATCCAATCCATTCACAAAATGGCTCTCTGCATCTGCTCTGGTGTCTTCTGCCATATCACTGCATATTTATGCATGACTGAGATAAGAGTTTCCTTAACATTGTTATTTCGATAACCTGAAGCTGTTCTGTTACCTCTGGGCTCTCATCCTCTCCTATTTATACAGTGAAGCCTGTTTCAACAGAAGTAAAGAGTAAAAAAAAAATAGGTTATGAAATTATCCATCTAACCAGATTTTAAGGAAAGATAACATGATCCTAAAAAGCTTTTACTCCTGCAGCTATGTCTCCCAAGATAATAATAATTGTAAAACTCAAAAGCTACTTACCCATGGCAAATAGGAAGAAGCTCAGTATCGGCTCCTCCCACCATAACCCCCACTTCCTCCACTGCCTCCTGGACCATAGTTTCCTATAATTGTTGGAACAGCAAGAGAAAACAAACTTACTTTGATTTCCCATAATCACTGTAACACTACAGCTGATTCTATTTTCTATCCATCCAGTCTTTAATAAAAACAAGCAGATCCTAACCCTTTGCAGCCAGTTAGCAGAATTACTTGGGAGATAAATTACTCAGGTTCATAGACATTTTTATTTCGTGGCTGATGCTATGCTATTCTTTTAAATAAAGGGTCCTCTCATCCTCATTTGGACTAAGGGATTTTTTTAAAGTACACCAAGACCAAGACACAGAAAATGTTTACTCCTGCTAAAAACCTCAAGAATAAGCTAAGCAATGGTTTGAATCATGGTTTAATAATTTAACTTCAAAGACCCTCATTCCAATTTACACCACTTGCAATGTGGGTTACAATTTTACTTAGCTGTTTACCAGCCCCCACCAGAAATTAAACTACTGAACTTCCCCACCTCCAACACCCCTAATCCCAATTTGATGTTGTAACTGCATGCTGAGTACTTCTGTGGAGATTTATGCAAAATTTCTTTATTTTCACTAAGACCGTATATCGCACAACCCAAACTACTTAGTATGTTATTTTCCCTTTAAGTCACAAAAGGCTAATCCTTTAATCACAAACATCTGAAAAATCTCAATTGTTATAAATTACCTCCACCATATGGTCCCCCCATGTTCCTGCTACCACCAAAGTTTCCACTCTTCATTGGACCATAGTTAGAAGGTTGCTGGTTATAATTTCCAAAATCATTGTAATTTCCACTTCCATAATTTCCTATAAAAAAATTGGAACACTAGTATAATGGACCTCAGAACAATACATTAAACCAAAAGAACATTAAACCAGAAAAACATTAAACCAAAGATACATGCTAAGGATTTAGGACAAAGCTCCCACAAAAACAAAAGCAAACACTTTATCTAGTGACAAACATTGAAATAAAAGATCAAGTATTACAAAGCCATTAATTCCAAATTCCCACATAAAGGTTGCAGGTGAATTAATTACCTCCTCCATAGTTGTCATAACCACCTCCGTAGCCCCCACCCTGGTTGCCATATCCAGGTCCTCCACCACCATATCCTCCTCTTCCTCCTCCATAACCGGGGCTACCTCCAAAATTGCCACCTATTATAAAATAAGCCTTTAAGTAATCACTTAATATTTTCAATGCCATTTTGAACTGTCTCCTCACATCCATTTCCAAGTTTGCATGTGAAACATTCAATGAAATTCCTCTAAAACAGCTTGAAGGACTGAATACCTACCCTTGGTAAACATGTGGTGGCTAGAGTGCCTACCCAGCCAAATGGATAACACCATGTGTACCCACTTAAATACCTGTAACGCTACAGCTTTCCCTCAATACTAAAAATCTTAAGTTATCTTGAAATACTACATGTATATAGTGGGTAAGGTTGTGAGGCTAGACTAGCAGTGTGGGTTAGGGAGAAAGTAAAAGAGCACTTCCCCCTACTGGCCCAAAAGAAAGTTTCTATTATGTCTCCCTACGAATTACATCTTTTAAAACAATGTTCTCGGTCAGGCACGGGGGCTCCCGCCTGTAAACTTTGGGAGGCTGAGGTGGGTGGATCACAAGGTCAAGAGATAAGAAGACCATCTGGCTAACACGGTGAAACCCCATCTCCACTAAAAATACAAAAAATTAGCCGGGTGTAGTGGCAGGCGCCTGTAGTCCTAACTACTCGGGAGGCTGAGTCAGGAGAATGGAGTGAACCAGGGAGGCAAAGGTTGCAGTGAGCTGTTATTGCGCCACTGCACTCCAGCCTGGGCGACAGAGAGAGACTCTCTGAAACAAAACAAAACAATGTTGTTGGCCAGGCCCAGCAGCTCACATCTGTAATCCCAGCAGTAAGGGAAGTTGAGGCGGGTGGATTGCTTGAGCCCAGGAATTCAAGACCAGTCAGGGCGACATAGCAAAACCCCTACACCCCTACAAAAAAACACAAAATTAGCTGGTTAACAGTGGTGCACCCTGTAGCTCCAGCTACCCAGGAGGCTAAGGTGGGAGGATGGCTTGAGGCTAAGGGTGCAGTGAGCTAAGATCACACCACTGCACTCCAGTCTGAGCAACAAAGCCAAACCCCATCTCAAAGAAAAAAAAATAGGCTTAACACTCTACACAGTATGCTCTTTACTGTAAACAGAAGTAGGGACAAATGAAACACTTTCACATAATGCAAAACCTAAACAAAACAAAACATCCAGGCACAGTGGCTCACGCCTGTAATCCCAGCACTTTTGGGAGGCCAAGGTGGGCGGATCACGAGGTCAGGAGTTTAAGACCAGCCTGACCAACATGGGGAAACCCTGTCTCTACTAAATACCAAAATTAGGTGGGCGTGGTGGTACACACCGGTAATCCCAGCTACTCAGGAGGCTGAGGCAGGAGAATCACTTGGACCGGGAAGGCAGAGGTTGTAGTGAGCAGACACACGCCACTACACTCCAGCCTGGGCAACAGAGCAAGGCTGTCTCAAAAAAACAAAAGCCACCTTATAAAAAGGAAAAAAAAAAAAAAAAGGGCTTCTGTTGTGGGCTGAGTCTCAAATTACTTGTAGTTAAATACAAGAACTCAGCTTTCACTAAAATTTTAAATGGTAGAACTTAAGTCACACCTAATGAGTGGCAACACCAGAAATCAAGTCTATTACCAGCTCATAGTTTTAAATGTCCCTTCCTTATCACAAAATCTGTCTTGGGCACCAGCCTTTTCTGTACGCCAATAAAACTGATATATTTATTATATCACATTTCAGGTTCAATGGTAGTTCACAACCTTATCTGTAGCCAGGAGCACAGTGAACATTTTGGAAAATTTCCTTAGGTTACTTTTTGAAAGTTATCCTGGGATGCTTACCATCTAGTTAAGGGTTTAGACATATTTTACATTTTTCTCCTACGTATTCTCCCCCCTTAGATTTTACTCAGTTAAATCCAGTCTTCTGCACTTTTCCAGAAAGCACAATACAAAAACATATCTAGATCCAATTATTTTGCTTAAGATGGAATACTGTGATTATCTTTAAATTTTCATTTTAAATAGCACTGTATTCCTTAGGCTGTAACAACTAAGACGTCAAATTACTTATAAAAGAAATAACTGGACCACTATCACCTAAGCCCTTTATAAAGAGCAATATAAAATGTTTAAAAACTCAAAATATAAATGAACTAAATATACAATATGGTTAAGTATTAGTCACATAAACAAACCAAAATATAGAGGAAACTGACCTCCAGGCCCTCCTCCATACCCATTATAGCCATCCCCAAATCCACGTCCACTGCCATATCCATCTGTTAGGGAGCAAAAAAGATTACATTTACTATAAGCTGTTCACCATTATTACTAATACTCATTTTTTCAGTTCTCTTAATACCTCAGCACAATAATTAAGAACCTCAGAAAAGCACACGCTAGTGCTACTAGTTTATTCACAAAACATGAAAGCATATAATTAAATCTCATTACCACCTAAATTTTGAACTCTTAACTGAACAAGTCTCAATTTTAGAGATTCCATTTCATTTATACATAAGAATGACACTTCATGGGGCCAAAGCTTTTCTGATGACACTTCATTTTACATTATCAATCCAGATAAATATAACTTATTAACACAACCCTATTAAACTTCTTGTCTGGCCAAGTCACAGGAACTTGCCAGGATACTATCTATTTGAAGTCTTAGGGAAAGGTTTTGATTTACGTTGATTTCCTGATTCTACTAATGAAAACCTAATCATATTTAAAATAAAAGCACACTCATCCTTTAAACACATAGAATTTGAACTTACCAGATCCTCCTCTGAAGTTACTTCCTGGTCCTGGTCCGAAATTTCCACCGCCACCACGCGAATCCCCGAAGCCAAAGTTGCCTACAATAAATGCCCCAGTTAGAAGCAAGCCCTTACATGAATAAAAATAAAGAAGAAACAGAATTGAAATTACCTCCTCTTCCACTCCTAGAACTCTGAACTTCTTGCATTTCTTGTCTAGACAAAGCCTTTCTTACTTCTGCATTATGACCATTGATGGTATGGTATTTCTGCACTGCAATGAAAAATTCAAACTCCTTTTAAATTAAATCAACAACATTAAACAACTTTAAAAGTTTACCTTTCAATAAAATTAGATGTTAACATACACAAAATTGAATACATGGTAAGAACAGTACATTTGTGGTTAGACACTTACATACGATTTTATCCACAGGATCATGGTCATCAAAAGTAACAAAGCCAAAGCCTCTTTTCTTTCCAGACTGTCTATCAGTAATTATCTCAATGGTATCAATTTTTCCATATTCCTCAAAGTAATCTCTAAGGTGATGTTCCTCAGTATCTTCTTTAATTCCGCCAACAAACAGCTTCTTCACAGTTACATGAGCCCCTGGTTTTCCAGATTCCTAAAATATTGGTGGGGTAAAAGTCATCCCGACAGAAAAAAACACAAGCATGATTCAAAGTAGCCGACCTTTGTACCATACTTGCCTTGTATCCACCATAAAACTACCACATCTACAACAACAGCTTTTAGGGACCTAGCTTTTGACAAATAAGTTAGCTTCAGAAAATGGTCCAAAAACCCAACAGAGCTTTAATAAAATCTTGAGTTAAAACTAAATTCAGAAATACTTTCCGATGTTCAGCAAGGCAGCATTCTTTATGTTAATTGCACAAGACAGTCATGGTTTGCTTACCTCTCTTGCTACAGCACGTTTTGGCTCAACTACTCTCCCATCAATTGAATGAGGTCTTGCAGCCATGGCAGCATCAACCTCAGCCATGGATGAGAAAGTTACAAAACCAAATCCTCTTGATCTTTTGCTTGCAGGATCCCTCATTACCTTTCAAACCAAAGAGGAAACTTTAGCATTTAATCTCATTATAACTTATAAGTAAACAGTCATTATAATAGAATTTTTTACTATGCTGATATAGTTACTTCCTCCATGATTCACTTAAACAGCTACGATACTAACATACAGTAACAATTCAGTAACTTACGTACCACACAGTCTGTAAGCTTTCCCCATTGTTCGTAATAGTTCCTCAAACTTTCTTCTGTGGTTTCAAAGCTTAAGCCACCAATAAAGAGCTTACGGAACTGTTCCTTTTCTCTCTGCAAAGGAAAATACCATTTCAATTTTTATTTACATTTTCCTCTTTGTATGCAGGAAATTAAATTCTTAAATATGAGGTGACCTGCTGGCAGAGTACCTTTTTCCTCTCCAAAGGAACAGTTTCTAAAGTTTTCTGGGGGGGAAAAAAAAAACTTACATCAAATTTAAACCATATGTTAAACTGCATATTAGTTGTGTTACACCAAAAAAATTGCCTCAGCTGATCTACACAAGTTTCAAAGTCATTAATGCTTGATCTAAATTTACTCAACATTAAATTATCTTAAACAAATGTATTATTACTTAATTTAAAAAATTTCTAAGGAGAAATGAACAAATGTAGACCGTGGTTATCAAAAGATTACTAAATCTTTACCAAAAATTTCAACCCTATAACCTAAAAACCCAGATTTCTATTTATAAACATCAGAAAATAACTTTTGGTTCGATGGTTATGACCCAAAGTTTTTATTTCACGATTCAGTAACATTTTCCCTTAACTGCCCCCTCTGGTGGTGATTCTAAGTATATTAGCCAAAAAAAAACTTTTTAAAATACTGTTTCTCCCTATGACTCTGTGACAAAAATATTTAAAATCATGATATGCATTAGCAATAACCTTAAAAATTACTTAAAACCAAGACAAATTCATTTTTATGACCAGCAGCACTCAAAGCTTAAAAGTTTTAACAGGTTTTTGGTGGACACTATCTATACAGGATATGACAATACAGAATATGAATTACTCAGCTTAACCTTATGTACAATAAAATACATTGGCATAATCTCTAAGCTAACTATTACTGAAAGCTGAAGCTTACTGAACTTGATTGGCCATGTGGCAAGCGACACGGCACGAAACAATTTTCTAACTCAATAGGAAAAACCTCAGAGTTGAAATCTTTAATACCTGCAAACAAGCAAATATGTCGTATTATACAGCCCTGTATTTTGGGCAGTTAAGAATGTTAAGTAAACCTGTCTTAAAAGGTAACTACGTTAAAAAAAAAAAAAACGAGAGGAAGTGATATCCAGGACCAACTACTACGAATGCATAATGCACACTAAAAAGTCACAAGTAATTTTGAATGAAGAATTATTTTTTGTTCCTAGCAAGAAGAATTGCTGCTCTCAGCCCAGTTCTACAGAGCTCTCTCCCTCCATTCACATGCTCCCAACTGCTAAAAAAAAATAGTGGTAAATGCCAGTTCGGATTTTTTCCTGTAATTGTTTTCAGGACTGGTAAAAATTAAAAAAAAAAAAAAAAAACATTAACCGAAATGATCAAACTACTTCCTATGAGACACAACGCAGTCTTGAAATGGTTACTTGCCAAAATAGATATTTTCATTTTCTCAATTAGTTTTTTCTTAATTGTCGTCAGCACATAGGTGTCTCTAAACTGAAATTACCGATAATGTACATTTATAACAAGTCTTACAGATCACTAACAAAAAGCAAAAACTCATTACTTACCTCACAATTTTTCCAAACTTACCCGATGTCCACTATCGATTTTAAACAATGTTATTTTATAAACGTGCTTAGGGTCAAAGAAAATAACCAGGTAGACCCCCTTCGCTTGAGACCTTATGCTTATCAATGTAATGTTCAACCAAGATTGCAAACATAAATGAGAAAAGTAACAAAGTTCAAATACAGAGCGGCCCAGGCCCAAAACAATTTTGCACAAAAATACACACGCATTACAGGAAAGAGCCTCTGAAGCCATGTTTTAACCGAAGTACAACTAAGGATAAAATCGTTATTTCGCTTTCCTCGTAATTTCTAACTAATCATCTATAATGGTCCATGGAACTGTCCCGTAAGGATTAAACTTCTCAGGAAAAACATTACTTAAAATACGAGTCGGCTCTACAACTTAAGCGGAATCCTTAAGAACAGTAAAGGCTTCTGACGCGAATATCCCTCCCCCGCCCAGAAAACCATCCTCGTCCCTGCCCCTCGTGGCCGATGGCTTCCAAAGTGTTTATTTTTGCTGCTGTTCATCTGCCGTTTTAGTGACTGCAGACCCAAATATATCCGTTACTCAAATAAATTTAAAAAACAGGAAAACTACAAAACGGTTTCTTTGTCCTATAGCTCGCATTAAACCCGGCCCGACGCCCTGGGTGGTAGTATCTTCTCTGAAACCGGGCCCGCAAACCCGGAGCACCCCCCCGCCCGCTCTTCGGTGTGGCTTCCGAACGCAATGGCGCCATTTCATCGAGGGGAAGGCTGAGCGCCTTAATGAGGTGCGCAGGACTCTAAAGATCCAAGCTCACAAAACACTCCAAATCCACCTCGAAACGATATGAAAAGAGCCCGAGAAGAAAGAAAAATAGTTAACCACTTCTATGCCTTGACAGAGAAAGCACACTAAAAGAATAAGAGAGTTAAAAGAAAAACGCTGAGAGGAAGGCGAGCCATGAAAATGGCGGCCGCCAAATCCGGTTCCCGGGAGAGAGGGGGAGGGGAAGCTCCGCAGCCTCGCTCACGGGGACCCGCTGCCCGCCGAAACACTCGCCGCGGAGACGCCGTGGCCCCCGAAGCACCGTGCTTTAAAAAGGGAATAAGAATTCCCGCCTCCGCGCCCCACTTTCACTCCAGCGGGGCAGCGTCCGCCATGTGAAAGCTCCCCATCCCCCACCCCCAGTGAAGGGAAATGGCGCCGGGAGGCCGAGGGTGGGGAAGCTTGTTTGTACGCTCAGGCCTCCGGTCAAGACCCCGTTCATAAACCTCAAGCCCCACTGCTACTGAAGCGGTCCGATTTCCTGCCGCTCTCCCACGGAGGCGGCTGGCCGACTTCCACAAGGGGGCCAACGGCCTCGCCATGCCCTTTCCAATAACTCATTGATTTCAAACCCGTTACCTCCATCGCGGACTCAGTCGCTTCAGCCCGATTTCCCGCAGCCGAGCGAGATGAGAGAGATCTCCGCGGACGAACACGAACCGGACTCGTCCTGGCGCTGTAGTGAGAACTGCCGCTGCTCGAGAAACAACACCGCTAGGAGTACCTCCGCACGGGACCCGGCGCTGCTGCTACTGCCGCTAGAGCCGCTGCCGCCGCTTTTCTAGAACCTTCCCCCCCACTAACGCGTCTTCCTCTACGTCAGGCCGTTGCGTAAACGCCCTAACCGCCGCCAATGGCGGGAAGGCTCTACGCCCCTCCTTACGCCAAATGCGTACTCCTCCCCCTCCTGTGGCCAGCGACAGTGCCCGACGTTACTTCCGTAAATGCGCTCAGTGAATTGCGGAAGGCTCGAGTCCCGCGAGTTACTACCTCTCGGAATAGGGTCCCGCCCCCCGCCTTGGCGCAAGGCAGGTGAGAAACGGTCGCGCAGTTTGAAATTAACGCCGACGGGAGGAGCTTAATCTGGAGCCCGGAGTTCCAGCCCTCTCAACCTGGGAGGTGGTCCCTGCAGCTACGCCTTTGATAACCCCCGCCAGAAAAATCGTAGTATAATATGAGCCTTCCCTTTTCGTTTTCCGTGTCCCAACTCGGCGGATTGACTCGGCCCCTTCCGGAAACACCCGAATCAACTTCTAGTCAAATTATCGTTCACGCCACACTGACCTAACCCTGACCCGCGTCTATGCAGCTGACCCCTGGGGTACAGGAGGGGTCTCTGCTGAAAGTGGTCCCAAAGGGGTACTAGTTTTTAAGCTCCCAACTCTCCCCAAGCGTTTGGAGGATTCCGCGCCCTCGCACCGCAGGGGCGAGGAAGTGGGCGGAGTCCGGTTTTGGCGCCAGCACTGAGGCTGCAAAGCAGAAAAGCCACCGCTGAGGAGACTCCGGTTACCGTCCTCGCCCCTCCTCCCCCCTCCCTCCCCTCGGGGACCACCAGGCGCCACGGGGCGAACGGTAAGTGCCGCGGTCCTCGCAGCCGCCCTCCCCCTAGGGCCCCAATTCCCAGCGGGTGCGGCGCGCGGCCCCTCCCCCCCGCCGGGCGCGCGCCCGCTGCCCCGCCCTTCGTGGCCGCCCGGCGTGGGCGGTGCCACCCCTCCCCCCCCGGCGGCCCCGCGCACAGCTCCCGGCTCCCTCCCCCCTCGGATGTGGCTCGAGCTGTAGGCGCGCAAGGCCGGAGACGCTGCAGACCCGCGACCCGGAGCAGCTCAGAGGCGGTGAAGTCGGTGGTTTTCCTTCTCTCTAGCCCTCGCTCGGTGGTGGTGCATCAGATGCTGCACGCGCCCCGGGGGCCCGGTTCTCCGCTCCCCTCCCTTCCTTGCCGGACACCGCGCCGGGAGCTGCGGGAAGGAGTGGAGAGGGTCGGGCGGTGGCCTCGCGGCTGACCTGGCTCGGGGCCGGCGCCGGCAGTTAGTGGGGGGACTGTTCGGTCCACGAGGGAGTAGGGAGCTGTGGCGACGGTCGCCCTATTTCGAGACAAAGCGCATTTTCCCTCCCCTCCCCCACCAGCGTTCCGGCGGAGGCGCCCCCTCCCCCAGCCGCCACGCGGGGCTGGGTCGAGACTTGGGCCTCCGGGAGGGCGGCGCGTGGTCCCGTGTCCGCGAGGCCTGGCGGCGCGCGGCCGACTGTCCCGAGGTTGCGGCGGCCGTCCCGTTAACGTGGCCGCCGCGGGGGGTAGGCGCGTGCCGTGTGGCGCAGTGCCCTTGAGCCCCCGCGCCGCGGCCTTTGTTTCTCCCTGCGGATGCGCTGACCACGAGGCCCGCGCTCCCGGGTGGGGGCGGGCAGCTGCGCTTAGGCCTCGGGACGCAGAGCTCCAGCGGAGAGGGTCGGAGGCGGAGGGGGAGCGGGTGTGTGCAAAAGGTGATTGCGTCTTCAAAGTGTCACGAAACGGGGTTGAAGCATCGTTAAGTTTTTTCCTTTAGTTAACTGCTGATTGGAAAAAGAGAGGGTTTCTGAGCGGAAACAAACTTAGGATTGCAGAACAGAGAAGATTCACAGGGGTTTACAGTTGTGAGTTGTTTGGGTAATCGTGCATGGTTTTAAACCGAAAGGATTGTCCTTTAAAAATGGAACATGGACTTTATTACAAATGGGACTTAGATTAGAAAAGATATTTGTCCCCTATGTTAAGCCATGTGAAGCTGCCTTAGGTACCAAGATCCCCAGTAAAGTCTTTCTAGACTCACATGTTTAGAACACGTACTTACGTGCATCATAAGCAATGTAGGTAGGAGCGCAAATCTACTCTGGATTTGTATCAACGTTTGAAATGTGCGCTCCCTACTTGGGGGTTGGAATCCAAACAGAACTTGTATTTAGTTACCTTTTTTGTGTCGTGCAAACTTCTCTTAACTGTCATGCATTTTTCTAGTAATAGTTCTTCAAGTCTGCAATAAAAAATGGCCTCCAATAAAACTACATTGGTAAGTTAATGAAAAGCTAAAGTATGTAAGGATTTAACCCAAGGTTTTTTCCCCCAAAGTATAACTTTGCATCTTTGTGGTTGAGAAATTTACATCGACATATTTCCCAGCTCTCCCAGTATAATTATAGGGGAAAATTAGGAGCAAAACGAATTCATTACATGGAGATACTTGCTGACCTGACTTAATAGCGTCTTAACTAGTTTAATCTTTGAAGGACAGTGCAATGTGGATTTTGCTGAGGATTTTTATCTTCAGATAGAAATACCCACGTTTTTGCAAAATATTACATAAAATAATAAAGCCCTTGTTGGTTGGCATAATTTTCTTAAATCCCCAGAATTCTGGAGAAGTATTTTCATTAAAGCCAAATTTAAAGAACCAGGTACCTTGTGCACCTAGGTTGGAGCAAGTTAGTGAATCTTTCAAATTGCTTTGGTCACTTTATCTTGTTTTAACTTACTCTGAAATATAGAAGAATCTTGAATATAATTCATTGCGGTGTTTTGTTTTTTTTTTTTAAAATGATCGAAATAGCAAATACGATCCAGAAGGGAGAAAAGGCTAGATTTTTTGTATCTTATTCAGCTATGTCATGTTACAAGTTTTTTAAAACCCTGGAATATTCACATAAAAATCATGAAATTCAAAGTTACAGTTTTCACAACATTTAACTCTCAACATATTGCATTAATCTTAAGCGCGTAAAGGTGAATGTTAATGTCTCCTAGATAAAGTAAAGCATTTGTTTTTGGTCTGTATATGTTCTCTCTGGGTTTCACACTAGAAAGGGCACGTTGGTGATTTTTAATTTGTGCCATCATTAGATTCTATGTTAAGTCAGATACCCTGGAAAACAGAATTTGTTTTTGCATGCAATTGATACTCTTTGGGTTCTGTTATTTATTGGTATTTAAATAGTTTATTTTGTGAGGGATCACAGGTTGGCCACTTTAAAACTTTTTTTAACTTTTCATTTTAAAAATTCATTAGTGTTGTGAGATATATGTACTGTTAATTTCACTTAAATAATGGGAAATTTATTTTGACTCAAATCCACATTTGGAAAAAAGTACTGGGTTAAGCCAAACATATACTACAAAAGAAAATGGTGAGCATTTGAAACTAGCTTATGAATGCCATAGTAGTAAATACTGTATGGTATTTTGTCTGCCCCTTTTTTTTTTCTTTTTTTTAACCTTAGTGTGTATCCTTTTCATTTTTTATATTTACTTTTTACTTCTTTATTTTGTTAGCCTTCTCCCTTTGTGGCAGTAGCTGTTTTGTTTTTCATGTAGTATAGGTATCTAATACACTTCTGTCTCTTCCAATTTGTTTTTGCTTCTCCCACTATTATTTCTACCTTCTTGTACTGTACAATGACAGAAATCTGTTTGGGCCCAGTACTCAAGTATCTTGACTAATGAGAATCATAAGACCTGACTTGGAAATGGTATCCGAGAAAGTCAGGTGTTTGCTGCATTTTTTTGTATTCCAGGGGATTGTGTGTGTGTGTGTGTGTTACCTATATGCTTGCTTGCATAGCTTGAAATGTCATTTTGCAGTCTTGAGGCCTTTCTTACATGTGTGTCTGCGCACTTCATATGCCTGCATAGCTTGAAATGTCCTTTTGTAGCCTTGAGGTGTTGCTGTTAACTTTTTTCTGCTTGCTGCTTTACTTGTGGGATGGCTTTAGTGACTGGGCAATTAAGGTTTATCTTTTTTTGATAGTATTTGGGTTTTTTGGTTTTGTGGGGGGGTTTTTTTGAGACAGTTTTTCTCTTGTCCAGGCTACAGTGCAATGGCGTGATCTTGGCTCATCGCAACTTCGGCCTCCCGGGTTCAAGCGATTCTCCTGCCTCAGCCTCCCAAGTAGCTGGGATTACAGGCATGCATCACCACGCCTGGCTACTTTTTTATTTTTAGTAGAGACAGCGTTTCTCCATGTTGGTCAGGCTGGTCTCAAACTCCTGACATCAGGTGATCTGCCCACCTCAGCCTCCCAAAGTGCTGGCATTACAGGCATGGGCCACCACGCCTGGCAGTAGCATTTGTTTTAAGATGAAATGTTAAGGTGGATTTCTTCTCTGCCCATAGGATCTTCTGATTAACCATTTCGGGGTTTTTCCCCCGCATTTTTAATCTCATAAAAATTTTCCCCATTTTTAATCCTCTCATAGCAAATCTTGAGCTATTGGAGAGAGCTGATTGAGGTTGGTCTCCTGCTTCTCTTAAATAGTGTCATACAAAAAAATGCCTGTTTAAAGTGAAGTTGGCTACCAATATAGACTTTGTCTTGAGAAACCAGGAAGGAAGGATTTTTTTCACCTTAGAGAATTAAAATCTCCCCTTTTGTCCTCTTGAAGTGACAGCTTTATAGGTTCTAAGTGGTAGGAAATATTATCTACAGAGATGGAAAAATAATCTTGTCCTTTAATTTAACCTCCTAGTGGTCTCCATAGTTGACCTTGCAGTTGGTATCAGGATTGTGAACCACGTGTTCATTCTGCGCTTACCTTTTATTTGTATTATTGAAGCTTTTGACATTAGTATTTGAATTGAGAAGGAGGCTCTTAGGTCTGTCGTTGGTTCACCTAAGACCTGTCACTACTATTTTCTTCTCTGTATCACCCTGTAAGTACTTCCTGCATAGTTGCTGTGTTGTTAAAATGAGTGAAAACTCTAGTAAACTTGGTCTTTTAAGACTACAGGGCCGGGCGCAGTGGCTTACACCTGTAATCCCAGCACTTTGGGAGGCAGAATCACTTGAAGTCAGGAGTTTGAGACCAGCCTGGTCAACATGGTGAAACCCCGTTTCTAATAAAAATACAAAAACAATTAGCCCGGCATGGTGGCATGTGCCTGTAATCCCAGCTACTTGGGAGGCTGAGGCTTGATAATTGCTTGAACCTAGGGAGGCAGAGGTTGCAGTGAGCCGAGATCACGCCATTGCACTCCAGCCTGTGCAACAGAGTGAGAGACCCTGTCTCAAAAAAAAAAAGACTGGAAAAAAAGTAATTTTTCCAGATAGTGTTTTGATTGTATTATTTTGGTGGTGGGTCATAAGTTTGAGCTAAATCAACAAAATAAAGCATTCTTTTATTTTATTGTCTGTTGACTTTTAATCTTTCCCTGTCTGCCCTGGGATGTGGAAGTAAAAAGTAAAAATTTATGTTGAATGTAATAATAATGTAAGCAATTGAGCCTTGAAAATGTGCCCAAAATTCAAGAAGCATATTTCTTAATTTCTCATTTGTTTTATTTTAGCAAAAAATGGGGAAAAAACAGAATGGAAAGAGTAAAAAAGTTGAAGAGGCAGAGCCTGAAGAATTTGTGGTGGAAAAAGTACTAGATCGACGTGTAGTGAATGGGAAAGTGGAATATTTCCTGAAGTGGAAGGGATTTACAGAGTAAGAAACTTTAGTGCATCTGTATTGTATGTTTGACTGCAGCTAAGTGGTTTTAGAATTTGTTTTTAACCTGACTCTTTTACCTGCTTTCCCATAGATGTCTTTAAATGTAAAGACACCTTGAATTTAGGTATCTTATTTGAAGTCTATTTAAAAAGAACCAAAACTTTATTGTACAGTTGAAGCTGAGCAGACTAGAGACTAGTTTATTACCCTGGGGAGTCAAATTTGTAAAATTATAGAGTGTAGTTTACTATATAATGTATTTTAATGTGGTTAGATATTATACTGATTATAACAATCTGCATTGTTTTCCTCCACACAGAGGGTACTAAAAAACATTGAAGCTATATAGTATAGACTAGTGGGTCTCATACAGGATTACCTATAATCTAGGCTTTATACTAAGTTTATTATGTCCTAATACCTAAGAAGTAGAGCCTGGGCTTGTTTTAAGCTCTCTGGTTCCTTGTGTTCTTTGATATGGATTCTTGATAATTTTCACAAAATGTGAATAACTTGAACATGCAGCAATTACATACTTTAACACTTGGTGTTTGTTGTGCTTATCTGCTTTGATTCTTCCCTGTTACACCACAAAGCTCCATAGGCAGTGACAATTAAAAATGGATAGGTGGAGATCAATTTCCTGAGCTTGCTGGAGATAGAGCATATGGTAGTCAAATGATTGGGCTTCACATATCTGTTATCTCGTGCTTTCCCTGCTCTTCACATTTAATTCATAGCAGTTTGGGAAATATGAGTTGAATGGGAGATTTACGTTTTCCTGTTTTATCCTCCAGTGTTTTTAGTTGAAATTAAGTATGTATCATAAGTCCATACTTTATTAAGCCCATGAAACATGAAAAATTATTTTTACCCAGCAAAACTTTAGGAAATGAATGGGCTCCTCCCTTTTTCTTCTCCCAAAACTTAAGGCCACTAGCAAAATTATACTGCATTTGGCCATGTGCAGTGTAATAAGTAATGTAAAAGACTCTTTTCTTTTTTTTTTTAGACGGAGTCTCGCCCTGTTGCCCAGGCTGGAGTGCAGTGGCATGATCTCAGCTCACTGCAACCTCTGCCTCCCGAGTTCAAGCAATTTTCCTGCCTCAGCCTCCCAAGTAGCTGGGACTACAGGCATTTGCCACTATGCCCAGCTAATTTTTGTATTTTAGCAGAGACAGGGTTTCACCATGTTGCCCAGGCTGATCCCAAACTCCTGACCTCAAGGGATCCACCTGCTTTGACCTCCCAAAGTTCTGGGATTACAGGTGTGAGCCACCACACCCAGCCAAGAAGACTTTAATGAAAATAATACTACAGAGCAGAGACTTTTATTGTTCTCTACCCAGTAATTTGGATTTACTAATTTAGAGTCTCAAATTAGAATGTAGGGCCTGGGTGCAGTGGCTCACACCTGCAATTCCAGCACTTTGAGGGTCCAAGGCTGGAGGATCACTTGAAACCAGGAATTCAAGACCAGCCTGGCCAACAAAATGAGACCCTTTCTCTATTTAAAAAAAAAAAAAAAAAAGAAGTGTGTGTTTTAAGTTAGCTGGGCATGGTGTTGCATACCTGCAGTCCCAGCTACTTGGGCTAAGGCGGAGGATTGCCTGAGCCGGGAGTTGGAATCTTCAGTGAGCTATGATTCCACCACTGCACTCCCGTCTGGGCAACAAAGCAAGACCCTGTCTTTGGCAGAGGCAGGCGGGGGGGTGGGGTAATGTAGGGAAGGAGGAAATTATTAGTATCTGCAGTACAGAGGATTTTTTATTCCCCCAGGTGTCTATTAAAATGGATCTGGATAATGGTGATGAATCGTGTCTAATTCCATCAAATTTTTCTTTTAAACTAAACACAGTGCTGATAATACTTGGGAACCTGAAGAAAATTTAGATTGTCCAGAGTTGATTGAAGCATTTCTTAACTCTCAGAAAGCTGGCAAAGAAAAAGATGGTACAAAAAGAAAATCTTTATCTGACAGTGAATCTGATGACAGCAAATCAAAGAAGAAAAGAGATGCTGTAAGTATAAAATATTGCCCACCAGCTTGTCCTTCTGTAAAACGTCAATGGCTTGATTTCTTTTTTTTCCCCCCCATGAGGTGGAGACTTGCTCTTGTCGCCCAGGCTGGAGTGCAATGGCATGATCTTGGCTCACTGCAACACCACCTCCCAGGTTCAAGCCATTCTCCTGCCTGAGCCTCCCAAGTAGCTGGAATTACAGGCTCCCGCCTAATTTGGTATTTTTAATAGAGATAGGGTTTCACCATGTTGGCCAGGCTGGTCTTGAACTCCTGACCTCGTGATCCTCCCGCCTCATCCTCCCAAAGTGCTGGGATGACAGGTGTGAGCCACCACACCCAGCTTTTTTTTTTTTTTTTTTTTTTTTTTTTTTTTGAGACAGAGTCTCCCTCTGTCGCCCAGGCAGGAGTGCAGTGGTACACTATCTCTGCTCACTGCAACACTCCGCCTCCAGAGTAGCTGGGATTATAAGGGTGCGCCACCACACCTGGCTGATTTTTGTATGTTTAGTAGAGACGGGGTTTCATCATGTTGGCCAGACTGATCTTGAACTCTGACCTCAGGTGATCCACCCGCCTCGGCCTCCCAGAGTGATGGGATTACAGGCGTGAGGCACCCCACCAAGCCCAGCTTTGATGGCTTGCTTTTTTAAAACTCAGATACTTTTATAAAAGGCCTCTTAATCGTATTTTAAATATTTTAATATTTAGGACAATAAGGATGGGCATGGTTTAGCCTATATTGTGTTAAATGTGCAGTAAGTGCTTATGCCACTTAGGTTGTGCTAGTGCAATTTTTCTTAGTTTCATGGATTTGATCCCTGAGTAGACCCATTAATTACCTGTGATCCCAGGCTAGCAATCTTAGGTACAAACAATATTAAGATTGGATTATTGAAAGCCTTTGCACTATAGTAAAAACAATGCAAATAGAACTTTCTGATTATAGTCCATTAATGGCATTGACCACCAAAAAGTATTTGCATGTCATCTTTGTATTGCCAAACAGTGCCTTGATTTTGAAGTCTATAATCTTTGATAATCGTTACACACTTTCTTGACATGAATTGAGACATTCAGTTGATTCACTCTACATGTGTTTTGGTCCAGTCTTTGCTTTACTTATGTTTCTGTGGCTTCAGGCAAGTCAGGTAACTTCCTACTTACATCCTTGACTGTAAAACAGATTATACTTATGTTGCCCACTGTCCTAATGTGGCAATTTGGGGAAACATCTTGGTGCTGAATTAGGTTCTAGGCTTAGGCACTATAAACATGATTTAAAACTTGATCATTTGAACTAGAAGCAAAGAAGTACAACCTTCATGATAACTGTATAAGGTCATAGGTATAATTGCTATTACAGATGAGGAAACAAGAGAATGACTACAAATTTGGTTTTGAAAGTAAATCACATGCTTAACAGAAGCACAGTTTTGGCCAGGCACGGTGGCTCGCGCCTATAATCCCAGCACGTTGGGAAACCAAAGCAGGAACATTGCTTGAGCCCAGGAGTTGGAGGCCAGTTTGGGCAACTTAGTGAGACCCCATCTCTAAAAAGAAAAAAAAAAATCAGCAAGACATGGTGGATGCCTCCTGTAGTCTCAGCTACTTGGAAGGCTGCGGCAGAAGGATTGCTTGAGCCTGGGAGTTGAAGGTGCAGTGAACTGTGATTATGCCAGTGCACGTCAGCTTAGGCAATGGAGCAAGACCTTGTCTCCAAAAATTATTAAATAATAAATCAAGCACAACTTTTAACAATACTTATTGAGCCCTTACCATGTGCCATACTGTGTGCCAAATCTTTTGCTTTTAATGTGCTGTGAAATACCTGTGCTGTAGATACTAAAATTCTGTTTTATGAAACCACAAAGAGGTTGATTAACTTGCCCAAAGCCACACAGTTCGTAAGTGGGGTAGGTCCATCATTCTCACCCTGGCAGTGTTACTCCAGAGCCTATGACATTGACATAAAGCTCTGACAGGAATAAAGGATTTATTGATATCATTCGTTCTCCAACTTTTTTTGGTCTTAAGGCCTGTTTACACTCTAATAAAATTATTGAGGATCCCCAAAGAGCTTTTGTTTGTATGGGTTATAACTATCAATACTAACATAGTAGAAATTAAAACAAATTTCTAAAATGACTTTTCTAAAAAAGTTGAGTAGCGTTTTACATTTTTACAAATCTTCGACTTGGGTCTTAAGGCAATTTTACTTAAACACATTTGATTGCTGTGGCGTGTTGTTTTGGTGGAGGTATATGAAGACAATCCAAAGTCACAAATAGGTGAAAAAAGGGGGCCTTACACAACCCCCTCCCAAAAAGAACTCTAGAATCCCCAATGAATCCGTAGACCACATTTTGAGAACCACTGGTTTATATTAAGTACTTTCTAATGCAGGGCGTCCAATCTTTTGGCAACCCTGGGCCACGTTAGGAGAATTGTCTAGGGCTACACATAAAATAGACTTAACACCAACCACAACTGATGAGCTAAAAAAAAAAAAAAAAAAAATCCCAAGAAAGTCTCAGTATAAGAAAGTTCACAAATTTGTGTTGGGCCGCCTTCGGAGCCGTCCTGGGCCGCAGGTTAGACAAGTTTGTTCTAACATTTCCTATCATTTAGAATGATCACAGATAGTTGGTGTGAGTTTTAACATTTTTAATATTTCTCACTGTTTGTGTTTTGTTTATGCTTTTAAAATGCATTGGTAATTCAGACTAATTCCTGGAAGTAATTTGAAATATATTAACTTTTAAGACTTTATTATTACCAGAAATAAAGAGATTAGTTTTTCTGTATGCCCACACAACTCTGCCTTTGGTGTCACTGAACGCAGTAATTTTCTTGAGTTTTGATTCTGAATGTTTTTGGAAATTTTAAGTGTTCTGCATATCAAACTCAGGTTGTTTTTCTACTTGTAAAGTTAATGGAAATCAGATGTTTTTAATTACCAAATATGGGTTCTTGCTGTAGTCGTGTCTGTCTCGCTATTGGAACGTGTTTATTTAAAATAATGCCATGAAAACAATTTAATACTCTTGAGTTTGCTGTATGAAAAAAATGTCTTCTAAACAGGCTGACAAACCAAGAGGATTTGCCAGAGGTCTTGATCCTGAAAGAATAATTGGTGCCACAGACAGCAGTGGAGAATTGATGTTTCTTATGAAATGGTGAGTATGCAGGGACTGTTAGATTTGAAAGAAAGAATAGACTTTTTTTTTAATTTGTGAAATGGTTTTTATCATTAGGCAGGGAAAAATTATCTGCCGAGAGGATGATTCTGGTTTTACTAGTAGTGTTTTAAAGCAAGGGTCAGCACACTGTGGCCTGTTTTGAAAATGAAGTTTATTAGAACATAGCAACAAGTATACATATATAACCCTCCTGGAGCACTTAATACCTTTTGTTTGGACTATTATTTTTTTAAATGAATGGTTGTCAGTTGACAAACAACTTAGACTTGTAACTGAATTTTTCTTTTTCTTAAAACAGGAAAGATTCAGATGAGGCAGACTTGGTGCTGGCGAAAGAGGCAAATATGAAGTGTCCTCAAATTGTAATTGCTTTTTATGAAGAGAGACTAACTTGGCATTCTTGTCCAGAAGATGAAGCTCAATAATTGTTCACATTGTTTTTTTATATATATTTATATATATATATAAAATTTGGGTCTTGGATTTTGATTTACTAGTGTGACGAAATAACTACATCCTAATGAAAATCAAGTTTGATATGTTTGTTTTGAAAGTAGCGTTGGAAGAGTTGTTGGGGGGTTTTTTGCATTCATAGCACTGGTTACTTTGAACAAATAAATAAAAGCTTTCTGTAGTTGCTTCCTTTATCAGAAAAGAACATTTGATACCATGGTATATTATTTCCTCTTCATTGAAGAACAGCTTTTCTAAATGTTGGGGGAAATGTCCATAGTCATTAATCAAAACTTGTGTTCTCATAAGCCTAAGGACCATTTTAGGTTTTTTACATGTTTTTGTGTGTGTGTGTATCCATAAAATGCATATGTAAATTTTTCTTTGTTTTTAAGCATTCACCCAAACAAAAAATCACAGGTAAACCCATGTTTCTGAGATGCCATTATTCTGACCAAAATAAGAGATAATCACTTCAAGTTAAATTGAAATTTTTCCTGAAGCCATACATTTCAAGTAGAATAAGTAATTCTAAATAGGACAATTTAAATTGGATAATTTTAAAGTATCTATAATTGCAGTGGTTTATTTGCAAAATTCCTAAAAGGAAAAATTTTATCACTGCCGTCACAGCAGGTTTCTTCATCCAGATGAGGACACTAGACAAATGCTAGTGTGTTTTAACTAGCTAAACAAAACTAAGTTAAACGAAAATTTAAAATTTTCCCTAGTGAGCCGTTCCTTAACAAAATGTTGAAATCCCTGTTGCTACATTGACTGAAAGGTAATGATGAATGGAATATGGAAGATTTGGCTCATATAAACCTAATCAGATGGTTAGAGATGTTGGCAGTTGAGGACCTGCTGCCATAAATGTGTGAACAGCCTTTTGTAATCTAATCTATTGACCTGCATGTTTTTTCTTTACCCCAACTGATTCCTTACATGTAGGCTCAATCTTCAGTTATTTGCTTTACTGGTTCAACAAAAGCCAGGAAGAACAACTTTGTAGTAATCAGAGTGTTATCCAACTGTATATTGTTTACTTTATTGTAAATACTGGTGAACAGTGGTTAATAAATAGTTTTATATTCCTTTATGCAATTATTAGACTTTTCTTTATTTGATACGCCTTTACGGTAGAAATAGAAACGCCCACACTCATTGGATGATCTTTGTTTATAAGTTGGATGATACCAGTAAGGCATTAGAGTACATATCCTAGATCTTTTGAGCTTATGAGTTTTAAACTTGAATATGTATTTCCACAGGAGTGTTTCCACAGTTGGGAGATAAAAGTTAGTTTCATGTGATCACTAGGAGGAATTGTCTCATTAAAATGAGGTTTTAAAATCTGGTGGTTGTAACTGTCTTCTAAAGAACGTAAAGTATTCTGATAGGGCTCAGTGTGATGATAGACACATTTTAATTGATTTCCAAAATCCATACAGAAAAGGAAATAATTGATGTCCTGTAATCCCAAAATTTGGGGAGGCCAAGGCAGGAAGATTACTTGAATCCCAGGAGTTGAGATAAGCCCGGCAACATAGCGAGACCCGCACCTCTACAAAAAAATTTAAAATTAGCTGGGTGTGGTGTCTTGTACCTGTAGTCCTTGCTACTTGGGAAGGTCCCTTAAGCCTAGGAGTTTAAGACAGTATATACATGCCACTGTGCTCCAGCCTGGATGACAGACTCTGTCTCTCAAAAAATTTTTTAAAATACTGTCCTTTTATACTCGTGTTTGTATTACTTTCCTATTGGTGCTTTAACAAATTACCACAAATTTAGCCCATTTATGGCTTAAAATAGTTCTGTGGGTCAGAAGTCCAAAAATCAGCGAGCTGAAGTCAGGTTATCGGGAGTTCCTTCTGGAGTTTTTGATGGCAGAATCTTTTTTCGTTGTCTCTTCCATTTCAAAAGGCCACCTATATTCTTTGGTTCCTGGCCCTTTCCATCTTCAGAGCCAGCAAGCAGTAGAGCATCTTGCATTATCTTTCTCCCCCTTCCCCTCTTCCTCTTTCCATCTCTCCTGGCTACCACGGTGTATTATGGAAGGATTGAGCCAAACCATTCGTTCAAGTTCTTGAATTCCTGGAGCTTAGATCTTTAGATGAAGAGAAAACCCTTTTTCTATCATTTCTACTCTCTGATGTCTGTGTAATAGGCTTCTTGTAACAACTCAGATGCTGTAGAAGTAAGGCCACCTCGCCAGTTTCCTTGCTTCAAACTCAAAAGTTTAATTGACACCCATATCTCTGTGTATATGACTTTATACTTCTTTTTTTTTTTTTTTTTTGAGACGGAGTTTTGCTCTGTCACCCAGACTGGAGAGCAGTGGCATGATCTCAGCTCACTGCAACTTCTGCCTCCCAGGTTCAAACTATTCTCCTGCCTCAGCCTCCCCAGTAGCTGGGACTACAGGCACTCACCACCACACCTGGCTAATTTTTGTATTTTTAGTAGAGATGGGATTTCGCCATATTCGCCAGGCTGGTCTCAAATTCCTGACCTGGTGATCCGCCCACCTCAGCCTCCCAAAGTGCTGGGATTACAGGCGTGAGCCACTGTGCCCGACCCAGCTTTATACATTTAAATACAGTTTTTAGGCCAGGCATGGTGGCTCATGCTTGTAATCCCAGCACTTTGGGCAGCTGAGGTGGATGGATCACCTGAGGTCAAGACCAGCCTGGCCAACATAACAAAACCCCCTCTCTACTAAAAATACAAAAATTAGCCAGGCATGGGGGTGTGTTCCTGTAATCCCAGCTGCTGTGGAGGCTGAGGCAGGAGAATTGCTTGAACCCAGGGAGCGGGGATTGCAGTGAGCCAAGATTGTACCATTGCACTCCATCCTGGGCAACGAGTAAAACTCTGCCTCAAAAAAATTTGTTTTTAACAAAAATAATTTTATTTTTAAATTTTATTTTGCAACTTATATTTCAACCAACTCTTATCTTGAGCCATCTTACTTAATACACTAAAATATATTCTAGCATAGCTGCTAACCACTCCAGAAAAGTTACCAGGGTTGGAATCTGCTGTCTATTCTTTGATTCCGAACAAATTAATGTACTTCACCTCTCTGTGTCTTAGTTCCCTCATCTGTTATTCATGGGCTCGTATAAGGGTGAAATGTATGCATGTGAGACAGAACAGTGCCTTGTGTTTGTTTAGTAATCAAGATGTGTTTTACCTTTTTTAATAGGGACATAGTAGGATATCATATGGCAGCTCCCCAACTTAACCAATTGCTGGGTATGAGTACCTAGGTGGTTGGTAGTTTCCTGCTATTAGATTAATGTAGGGAGGCCAGGCGAGGTGGCTCATGCCTGTAATCCCAGCTCTCTGGGAGGCGGAGGTAGGCAGATCAGGAGGTCAGGAGTTTGAGACCAGGCCAACATGGAGAAACCCCATCTCTACTAAAAATACAAAAATGAGCAGGGCATGGTGGCACGCACCTGTAGTCCCAGCTACTTGGGAGGCTGAGGTAAAAGAATCACTTGAAACCTGGAGGCGGAGGTTGCAGTGAGCTGAGATCATGTCACTGTACTCGCACCTGGTGACAGAGCGAGACTCCATCTCAAAAAAAAAAAAAGATTAATGTAGTGCTCATTCTTACATATAGTGACACTTAGCAGACAGATGGATTCTCAGAAGTCATCAGAGAAGTCAAGATTGCGGTGATTTACTCTTCTATCAATAGCCATTACCCCATTTCCTCACTAGTACTACAAATTAACAACATTGATCTTACTAATTTTTAATCTTTTTTAGCGATGGGGCCTCACTATGTTGCCCAGGCCAGTCTCGAACTCCTGGCCTCAAGTGATCCTCCTACCTCAGCCTCCCAAAGTGCTGGGATTACAGGCATGAACCACTTGCTAGGCCGATTTTACTAATTTTTAGCCAATCTGATGCCATCTTGGTTTAATTTTACATGTTTGGTTTTGTTGAGCATTCTTTTCATACTTAACTATTTGCATTTCCTTTTATGTAGATTAGTTATGCTCTGCATAACAAGGCTTTGATCAATGATGTACAGCATATACGATAGTGGATCCCATAAGATTATAATATCAGTATTTTTACACTACCTTTTTTATGTTTAGATCCACGAATGCTTACTGTTGTGTTACCGTTGCCTACAGTGTTCAATATAGTAACATGCTGTATGGGTTTGTAGCCTAGGACCAATATCTAGCCTAGGTGTGGAGTAGGCTGTACCATCTAGATTTGCCTAAGTACATTCTGTGATGTTCACACAGTAATGAAATTGCCTAATGATGCATTTCTCAGAACATCCCTGTCATTAAGCAATGCATGACAGGAAATCATGCATTTGAGTTTGATTATTACTAGATCTTCCTTTTCTATTTCTGTCACACAAAAAACAGCCCAGTTTATTTTGTCTTAACCACACAACCCTCAGACTCCTAGCTGGACTCATATGTATGGCTCTATTCCCCCAGAAGGCTAATGAAGACAAATGTGTTTTAATGGGAAAAACTCATAAGCTGTCTTATATTTGATTCTTACAGTAGGCTTTTATCTCCCCCCCCCTACCCAGAGATGGGGGTCCTCATCTGTCATCTGCACTGGAGAGCAGTGGGACAATAACTCACTGCAGCCTCAAACTCCTGAGGGCAAGTGATCCTCCCACCTCAGCCTCCTGAGTAGCTGGGACTACAGGCACGTGCCACCATGCCTGGCTACTTTTTTTGGAGCCGGGTCTTACTCTGTTGCTTAGGCTGATCTCAAACTCCTGATCTCAAGTGATCCTCCTGTCTCAGATTACAGGTGTGAACCACCATACCTGGCCCTTTCATTTTATTAAGCCAATATGGACATTGAGTATCAAGAAAAAAAGAGGCCGGGTGTGGTGGCTCATACCTGTAATCCCAGCACTTTGGGAGGCTAAAGCGGGAGGATCCCTGGAGCCCAGAAGTTTGATGCTACAGTGAGCTATGATTGTGCCACTGTACTCCAGTGTGGGAAACAGAGCGAGGCCCCATCTCAAAACAACAACAACAAAACAATCTCTAATATGAAGTGGAATGTGAATGTTTTGTGTCTGTATTTGTATGTTACCTATACAATAGAGACTCATCCTTTGTTGAATCAAGTGAATTTATGCCTTGAATATTCACTGAACAAGGGGAGCAATTTTAACAAGAGCTCTCTAGTAGTCGATCGGCCCGTAATCCCAGCTACTCGGGAGGCTGAGGCAGGATTGCTGGAACCTGAGAGGCAGAGGCTGCAGGGAGCTGAGATTGCACCACTGCACTCCAGCCTAAGTGACAGAGCGAGACTCTTTCTCAAAAAAAAAATAAATAAATAAAAAATAAAGGAAATTCCTGGCCTAGAGACAATAACAAAGTAGTTCAGAGCGCTGGCTCTGGAGCTTGACCCCTTCAGTTTAAATCCGAACTCAGCTATTTATTGTATGAATTTAGGCAAGTTACTTAACTTCCCTACACCTCAATATTTTCATCTGTAAAACAGGCAGGATAATGATGGTACTTACCTCATGAGGTTTTCAGGATTAAATGTGAAATGTGAAAAACACCTAGAGCTGATTATCTGGTATACAAGAAGAAGAACCAGGTCAGTAGTATTGCCAGTCTCCACTGTAAGCCTCAGATGTCTGGAACCTTGACCCAGCACAACCTCAAGACTTGCCATCCCTGGTTTCTGCTGCTTTCCTTACGTTAGCTCTCCTCTTTGGGACTGATCTCCACAAACCGAAAACAGCTGCTAGCAACTCCCAGCTCCCCAGGTTTGTTCTAAGGAGACTGAGATTCACTCTAGTGTCCAGTTTAAAAATCTTCTGGCCAGGCGCAGTGACTTACACCTGTAATCCCAGCACTTTGGGAGGCCAAAGTGGGTGGATCACAAGGTCAGGAGATCGAGACCATCCTGGCTAACACGATGAAACTGCGTCTCTACTAAAAATACAAAAAATTTGGCGGGCGTCTGTAGTACCAGCTACTCAGGAGGCTGAGGCAGAAGAATGGCAGGAACCTGGGAGACATTGCTTGCAGTGAGCAGAGATCACACCACTGCACTCTAACCTGGGCAACAAAGCGAAACTCTGTCTAAAAAAAAAAAAAAAAAAAAAATCTAGCTGGGTGCCGTGGCTCACGCCTGTAATCCCAGCACTTTGGGAGGCCCAGGTAGGTGGATCACCTGAGGTCAGGAGTTTGAGACCAGCCTGGCCAACATGATGAAACTCCATCTCTACTAAAAATACAAAAAATTAGCTGGGCATTGTGGCAGGCGCCTGCAATCCCAGCTACTCGAGAGGCTGAGGCAGGAGAATCGCCTGAACCTGAGAGGCAGAGGTTGCAGTGAGCCGAGATCAGGCCATACACTCTAGCCTGGGCAACGAGAGTGAAACTCAGTCTCAAAAAAAAACAAAAAAAATCCTCTAAGGCTGGGCGTGGTGGCTTACACCTGTAATCCCAGCACTTTGGGAGGCCGAGGCAGGCGGATCACAATGTCAGGAGTTCGAGAACAGCCTGGCCAACAGAGTGAAAACCCATCTCTACTAAAAATATAAAAATTAGCCGGGTGTGGTGGTGCGTGCCTGTAATGCCAGCTACTCGGGAGGCTGAGACAGGAGAATCACTTGAACCCCAAAAGCAGAGGTTGCAGTGAGCCGAGATCACGCCACTGCACTCTAGCCTGGACAACAGGGCGAGACTCCATCTCAGGAAAAAAAAAAAAAAATTCCTCTAAAAGATCTCTGATTGTCCCGGCTTGCATCAGATGTCCTCCCTGGAACTATCAAGCATAAGGAGATGTGTGGAGTACTATGATTACATCAATCACCAGAAGAGAGCTTTCCAGGAAAAGATGGATATTTGCCCTATATAAACAAAATGTGTAACTAACATGTGGAATTTCAGCCAATTTGCAAATGCCTTCTTATTTATCTATTTATTTTTTGAGATGGAGTCTCGCTCTGTCCCTAGGCTGGAGTACAGTGGTGTGATCTCAGCTCGCTGCAACCTCCATCTCCCAGGTTCAAGCAATTCTCTTGCCTCAGCCTCCCAAGTAGCTGGGATTACAGGCACACACCACCATGCCAGGCTAATTTTTTTGTATTTTTAGTACGTACAGGGTTTTGCCATGTTGGCCAGGCTGGTCTTGAACTTCTGACCTCAGATGTTCCACCTGAGTGCTGGGATTATAGGCGTGAGTCACTATGCCTGGCCGAAAATGCCTTCTTAAAATATCTTTTGTTCTTGCTTTTTAGATCTTTTTTTTTTTTTTTTTTTAAATTTTGAGATGCTCTTGCTCTGTCACTAGGCTGGAGTGCAATGGCATGATTACAGCTCACTGCAGCCTCAACTTCCCAGGCTCGAGCAATCCTCCCATCTCAGCCTCCCAAATAGCTGGGATTATAGGCACACACCACCACATCCAGCTAATTTTGTTTATTTTGTAGAACGAGATCTCACTATGTTACCCAGCCTAGTCTCAAACTCCTGGGCTAGAATTACAGGTGTGAGCCACTGCGCCTGGCCACTTTTTAGAAAACTTAAGATCATAGACTCCTTTTTATCCTTATTCAGAAGTTCTGCATTTTAGCTCCTTAAAGGAGAAAATAATATGACACCGAAACTAATATTAAAGAATCTTTCATACCAACCTACCAACCTTCCCTTTTTCCTTATATGTCAATTTCTTTTTTTTTTTTTTTGAGATGAGTTTCACTCTTGTCATCCAGGCTGGAATGCAGTGGTGTGATCCTGGCTCACTGCAACCTCCACCTCCCGCATTCAAATGATTCTGCTGTCTCAGCCTCCCAGGTAGCTGGGATTACAGGCGTGTGCCACCATGCCCCAGCTAATTTTTGTATTTTTAGTAGAGACAGGGTTCTCATCATGTTGGCCCAGGCTGGTCTTGAACTTCTGACCTCGTGATCTGCCCGCCTCAGCCTACCAAAATGCTGGGATTACAGACAGGAGCCACCGCGCCTGGCCATATTTCAACTTCTACTATAAGGCTCAGTCAAGCTCAATGGTATCCAACCACTACCTATTTCCCTTATGCATTTATTAGACACCCATTATACCATAATTTAATATGCTGAATTGGTCATTCTTATATATTAAGCTAATATTTTTAGTGCTCTAAAGCCACTTTTAGTGTCTCTATGCTCTTATTCATTTTGATGAAAGTAGGAGAAAATCAAGGGGCAGACATCAAGGGGAAAAGTGTAGGTGAGAATGGGTATTGGGAAGTTTAAGAATGAAATTAAGAAACCAAAGAAGATATATATTCAATATCCATGCCATCACTTAAGGCCTTTTTGGTATTTCAGTAACTGAACACCTTTGGATAGACCCCAAGATGGGCACATTTTAAAGGGAAATTCATCTTTCTAGCAAACAGTGTTGCAGGGAGATTCCTCCCTCTTAATTCTCTAGTCTTTTTATTTAACTTTTATGAATATCTGATTTCTTTGCCCCAAGAAAACTTTCTAGGTAATATTATAGAAACCTATCTCTGACCTAATGAAAAGGATAAAAATTGGGACATTTTGCACAGAGAATGCCGTAGCTTTCTTGCAGTTGGTTACATAGAGTGGCAATACAATGAAAAACTCAGATTTACTCTGAAATCCCAGTTGTTCACCACGGAAAGCCATAGTCAACCATTTTCTAGCACCAAAACATGACATCTAGTAGGACAGAATTTTTAAAGCAAATTATACTGCTCCTTTGTAGTATCATGAAAAAATAAGATACTGATCTTTCCACAGGTGGTTGTTAGGCAAACCAGGGCAGAGGATGACTGAATCTTCTGCTTTCCCCTCTTCTAGAACATGGGAACAAGTACTTGTCTTTTTCACTGGTGTATGCCTAGCACCTGGAAGAGAGGACCTAGCATCTATTTGGGGAAAGGAGTGTTGGAGGAAGGGCCCGAGATTTAAATTTGGGCTTGAAGTACAGTGGTTCTACTTTTTTTTTTTTTTTTTGAGACAGAGTCTTGCTCTCTCAGGTTGGAGTGCAGTGGTGTAATCTCAGTTTACTGCAACCTCCACCTCCCAGGTTCAAGCAATTCTCCTGCCTCGGCCTCCCAAGTAACTGGGATTACAGGTGCCCACCACCATGCCCGGCTAATTTTTGTATTTTTAGTACAGACGGGATTTCACCATGTTGGCCAGGCTGGTCTCAAACTCCCGACCTTCAGTGATCCTCCCCTCTCGGCCTCCTAAAGTGCTGGGATTACAGGTGTGAGCCATCGCACCCAGCCAGTTCTACTATTAAAAATGCAAGACAGCAAGCTTGGCATATGGATTATATATTAAGGCTAGACAGCGCAAAATTGTGTGTGTATATATATATATATATATTTTTTTGTAACTTAAAAGCGCTGCTGGGTGCAGTGGCTCATGCCTGTAATCCCAGCAGTTCGGGAGGCTGAGGTGGGCGGATCACGAGGTCAGGAGTTCGAGACCATCCTGGCCAACATGATGAAACCTCGTCTCTACAAAAATACAAAAATTAGCTGGGCATGATGGCGGGTGCCTGTAATCCCAGCTACTCGGGAGGCTGAGGCAAGAGAATCGCTTGAACCTGGGATGCAGAGGTTACAGTGAGCCGAGATTGCACCATTGCACTTTAGCCTGAGTGATAGAGGCAGACTCCGTTTCAAAAAAAAAAAAAAAAAAGTGCTATAGTCAGGTGCCTGAATGCCTGGATTAATAAGATAGTCCTAGGAATGAACACTACTTTTTTTTCCCTCTCTAAATCACGAAGCCTGCTTTAATTGACCCCACATAATCTACAATGGCGTTACTTGTGTTTATCATTGTCTGTTTTTTTTTTTTTTTTTGAGACAGAGTGTCGCTCTGTCACCCAGGCTGGAGTGCAGTGGCGCGATGTTGGCTCACTGCAACTTCTGCCTCTCAGGTTCCAGCAATTCTCCCACCTCAGCCTCCCGAGTAGCTGGGATTACAGGCGCAAGCCACCACACCCCACTAATTTTTGTATTTTTAGTAGAGCTGGGGTTTCCCCTTGTTGGCCATGCTGGATCATTGTCTTCTATACTGTTAATAATTTCTCCTTTTATTACTTCTCGTTTATCTAACTAAAAGCATATTTTTCTTCGGGAGCAGAACAGTGGACTAATATGGTCCCATACCCTATCATTTTGCTATAAGAAAAGAGGGAAGAACAAGGGGAAGTGAGAAGAGCTCAGGGATTTTGAGTACATGGTCATTTTCAAGGATGAATTAAATCCATGATGAAAATTAGTATTCTTTAAACAAGCAGGCTTAAATTTAAAATGGTACTATTATTATGAAACAATAGTACCATTCGCTCTGTACTGAGCTGGTACTGTACTAGGTGTTGGACCCAAGTCTATTCTACACAGACATATTTCTTTTCCTGGTGGCATTTACATTTTAACATGGACGCTGGTGAGAACACTCAATCAAACTGGATTGAAATACAGGAGTGAGTAAAGCAGACATATGCAATTGGGACACCTTGTTCAGCCAGCCAAAATAAAAGAGCATGCCACATATGAGTCATGCCTCTGGTTGCACAAGCTTTATACTAAGATATTTAATTGTACATTATAAATGGGTAAATAGTATGGTATGTGAATTATATTTCAATAATTCAATGCTTAAAGAAAAAGCTGGCTGGGTGTCGTGGCTCACGCCTATAATCCCAGCACTTTGGGAGGCCAAGGAGGGTGGAACACCTAAGGTCAGAAGTTCGAGACCAGCCTGGCCAACATGGAGAAATCCCATCTCTATTAAAAATACAAGGCTGGGCGTGGTGGCTCATGCCTGTAATCCCAGCACTTTGGGAGGCCGAGGTGGGTGGATCACCTGAGGTTAGGAGTTCAAGACCAGCCTGACCAACAAGGAGAAACCCCATCTCCACTAAAAAAATACAAAATTAGCTGGGCGTGGTGGCATATGCCTGTACTCCCAGCTACTTGGGAGGCCGAGACAGGAGACTTGCTTGAACCCAGGAGGCGGAGGTTGCGGTGAGCCGAGATTGTGCCATTGCACTCTAGCCTGGGCAACAAGAGCAAAACTCCATCTCCAAAAAATAAAATAAAATAAAAATACAAATGCAAATACAAAAAAATTAGCCTGGCATAGTGGTCTGTACCTGTAATCCCAACTACTCTGGAGGCTGAGGCAAGAGAATCGCTTGAACCTGGGAGGCGGAGGTTGCAGTGAGCTGAGATCGCACCACTGTACTCCAGCCTAGGCAACAGAGTGAGATTCCATCTCAAAAAAAAAAAAAGAAAAGAAAAGAAAAGAAAAAGTTGCAATATGAGAAAGCAGTGAGCTGAAAAAATACTTTTAAAAATCATTTTTTAATCTGGTTATTATTTTCTTGCTATTGAGTTGTTTTGAGTTTCTTCTATATTTTGGATATTAACCCCTTATTCAAATGTATGGTTTGCAAATATTTTCTCCCATACCAAAGAGACAAGAGTTATATAATAAAATGCTTAACGTTGCGGCCGGGCGTGGTGGCTCAAGCCTGTAATCCCAGCACTTTGGGAGGCTGAGGCGGGCGGATCACGAGGTCAGGAGATCGAGACCATCCTGGCTAACACGGTGAAACCTCGTCTCTACTAAAAAATACAAAAAACAAGCCAGGCGAGGTGGTGGGCGCCTGTAGTCCCAGCTACTCGGGAGGTTGAGGTAGGAGAATGGCGTGAACCTGGGAGGCGGAGCTTGCAGTGAGCTGAGATCCGGCCACTGCACTCCAGCCTGGGCGACAGAGGGAGACTCCATCTCAAAAAAAAAAAAAAAAAAAAAAAATGCTTAACATCATTAATCATCAGGGAAATGCAAATTAAAGCCATAATCAGCTATCACTGCATACTTGTTAACGATGGCTATTAGCACAAAAACAAAAGATACTAGTGTTGGCAAGGATGTGGAGAAAAAGAAAGCCTTGCATACTGTTGGCGGGAGTGTAAGTCAGTACAGCTATTATGGAAAACAGAATGGTAGTTCCTCAGAAAACTAAAAATAAAATGACCATATGATCCAGCAATCCTATTTCTGGATATATATATATGTAAAGGAAATGAAGTCAGTGTGTTGAAGAGATATCTGCACTCCCATGTTTATTGCAGGATTATTCACAATAACCAAGATATGAAATCAACCTAAGTGTCTGTCAGATGAATGGGCAAAGAAAATATATCTATATACATACACACACATGCAATGGAATATTCTTCAGCCTTTAAAAGATGGAAATGCCATCATTCGTGACAACATGGATAAACCTGGAGGACATTATGCTAAGTGAAAAAAGCCAGGCACAGAAAGATAAATACTGCATGTCTCACTCATATGTGGAATCTGCAAAGGTTGACCTTGTAGAAGCAAAGAGTAGAGCTGGGTGCGATGGCATGTGCCTGTAATCCCAGTACTCGAGAGGCTGAGGCAAGAGGGTCACTTGAACCCAGGATTTTGGGGCCATAGTGCCCTATGGCCACTGCACTCCAGCCTGGGCAACATAGCAAGACTCTGTCTGTAAAGAAAAAAAAAAAGTAAAAGCAGAGAGTAGAATGGGGGTAAGGTGGTTATATCAAAACATTACATTGAGGCCTCACGCCTGTGATCCCAGCAATCTGGGAGGCCCAGGTGGGTAGATAGCCTGAGCCCAGGAGTTCAAGACCAGCCTGGCCAACATGGTAAGACCCTGTCTCTACAAAAAATACAAAAAAATTAGCCAGGCATGTTGGTGCATGCCTGTAGTTTCAGCTACTTGGGAGACCGGGGTGGGAAAATTTATTGAGTCTGGGGGGTCAAGGCTGCCACCACTGCAGTCTAGCCTGGGTGATAGAGTGAGACCCTATGTCAAAAAAAAGAAAAAAAAAAATCACATTGAACATTGTAAATGTATACACTTCTTGTCACTTACGCCTTTATAAAGCTGCGGGAATTAAAAAATAAAATTAAACTAAATTTTTAAAATGTCATGCTTCTTTTTTTTTTTTTTTTTTTTTTTTTTTTGAGACGGAGTCATGCTCTGTCACCCAGGCTGGAGTGCAGTGGCCGGATCTCAGCTCACTGCAAGCTCCGCCTCCCGGGTTCACGCCATTCTCCTGCCTCAGCCTCCCAAGTACCTGGGACTACAGGCGCCCGCCACTTTGCCCGGCTAGTTTTTTGTATTTTTTAGTAGAGACGGGGTTTCACCGTGTTAGCCAGGATGGTCTCGATCTCCTGACCTCGTGATCCGCCCGTCTCAGCCTCCCAAAGTGCTGGGATTACAGGCTTGAGCCACCGCGCCCGGCCAAATGTCATGCTTCTTAATTATCTCCTTCATAGACTCTTTGATTTGATCATGCCATCATTTTCTGTCACCTCGAAACTTTCTCTCCTACTTTTACCTTCATGTCTTCCTTTGCTCACACTTCTATGGTGTGACATCAATTTAAAAAGTCATATTATACATCTTACAGTGTTAACAGGGAAATTATGAAAGTGTTGGTATACAATGGCCTGAACTGGGTAAACACCTGAATCCTGGAATGCCCTGTACACCCACAAAGCTGGGCTGGTGCTTCTTACAGGTAGATTTCCTAGTCAGCTAGTAGGGAAATTAGCCGAGCATGGTGGTGTGTGCCTGTAATCCCAGCTATTTAAGAGGCTGATGCAGGAGGATCCCTTGAGCCCAGGAGTTGGAGACCAGCCTGGGCAACATAGTGACACCCTGTATTAGTACATTCTCATGCTGCTAATAAAAACATACCTGTGACTGGGTAATTTATAAAGAAAAAGAGGTTTAATGGACTCACAGTTCCACATGGCTGGGGAGGTCTCTCTGTCATAGCAGAAGGTGAAGGAGGAGTAAAGGCTTATCTTACATGGTGACAGGCAAGAGAGCACATGCAGAGGAACTACCCTTTATAAACCATCAGATCTCATGAGACTTACTCACTATCACGAGAACAGCATGGAAAAACCCACCCTCATGATTCAATTACCTCCTGTTGGGTCACTCCCATGACATGTGAGGATTATGGGAGCAACAATTCAATATGAGATTTGTATGGGGACACAGCCAAACCATATCACACCCATCTCAAAAAAAAAAGTAAGAAAAGAATAGAGAAAAGAAAAGAAAAGACAAGGCAAGACTATTGGGGAAATGTATTTTGTGCTGTGTGATGGCTTATACCACAGAACCCAGATGCAATGTATAAGTACTGACCGGCGGACTCTGAATTTTGTTTCATATTCTGCCACATCCTCAGCTATTGCCCCTGGGATTCATTACTATGACTTCCATGTTAAGTCTTTTGGGGGTCCCCCATACATTGTTCTGACCCTACTGGGGTTGCAGTGATTTCCTACAGACTAGAAACCCGACTGTCAGTCAAGAGAAACTAATCAGGATGAAATGTACCTTCCAAACAATTTCTGAACTTTGGCTGACTCTTCAACTTTTTGATAGAAAGTAGTTATAACTTTTTTTTCTTTTTTCTTTTTTTTTTTTTTTTTTTAACTATTTGCTTACGGGTTGATTCTTATCGGTTTGTCCCTGCCCCCCAGAAAATAAAGCATACTTACTAAATTCCAAAATAAAAATGCAGAGAAATCTGTAAGGTAACCCAAGTGAAAACTTCTAAAATAAATTACTAAAGAGCTGGTGGGTTTTTAGAATAATTTCTCCTACCATGTCAATTTAACTATTATTGCCAACTTGTTTTTATTCAGCAAAAAGCCAGCATTTTAATTCTCAAACACAGGAAACAAATATCTTTAAGATAAAGACTCTTTTTTTTTTTTTTTTGTTGTTGAGACAGAGTCTCACTTTGTCACCCAGACTGGAGTGCAGTGGCCGGATCTCAGCTCACTGCAAGCTCCACCTCCCGGGTTCACGCCATTCTCCTGCCTCAGCATCCCGAGTAGCTGGGACTACAGACGCCCGCCACCTCGCCCAGCTAGGTTTTTGTATTTTTTAGTAGAGACGAGGTTTCACCGTGTTAGCCAGGATGGTCTCGATCTCCTGACCTGTGATCCGCCCGTCTCGGCCTCCCAAAGTGCTGGGATTACAGGCTTGAGCCACCGTGCCCGGCAGATAAAGACTCTTATTAGAAGATTGTAAATCAGTGGCTCATGCCTGTAATTCCAACACATTGGGAGGCCAAGATGGGAGGATCACTTGAACTCAGAGGTCGAGGCTGCAGTGAGCTGAGATTGCACCTGTGCACTCCAGCCTGAGCGGCACAGCAAGACCCTGTATCAGAAAAAAAAAAAAAAAAAAGAGTCTTTAGAATTGGACAGAAGTTTTTCTGAAAAGCCTCACATTTTATGCTCATAGAAAGGACTCTTGGACTATACTGGTCAACTAAATATTAGGAGAAAAACAAAACCTTATGTAATCATCACAGTGCTTTCATTTGTAGCATACAAGATACTAAAGATGCTTAAATAAATAACTACCCTGGTTGTATAGCAGAATGGCTATACGTCCTCACCAGTGAACAGACAATTACACTAAGGGTGTAAAAGATAGGATGGGAAAAATATAAAATTATATCTCAATTTTCATATCATTTGTCTCCTATACTTTAAATAAGGTATCACCCTAGATTAATAATTTATGTGCAGACTTATGACATACTTCAAATTGTCTTAGCTTTAGTGATATGCTTCCTAAGAATATTTCTTTCTTGCTTGCTTGCTTTCTCTCTCTCTTTCTCTCTCTCTCTTTCTTTCTTCTTTTTTAAAATAGGGTCTTTCAGTGCCACTTAGGCTAGAGTGCAGTGGTGACATTGTAGCTCACTGTAACCTTGAATTCCTGGACTCAAGTGGTCCTCCCACCTTAGCCTCCTGAGTAGCTAGGATTACAGGAGCATGCCACCGTGCCCAGCTTTGATGGTTAATACTGAGTGTCAAATTGATTGGATTGAAGGATACAAAGTATTGATCCTGGGTGTGTCTGTGAGGGTGTTGCCAAAGGACATTAACATTTGAGTCAGTGGGCTGAGAAAGGCAGACCCACCCTTAATCTGGGTGGGCACAATCTAATCAGCTGCCAGCACAGCTAGAATATAAAGCAGGCAGAAAAATGTGAAAAGAGAGACTGGCCTAGCCCCCAGCCTACATCTTCCTCTCATGCTGGATGCTTCCTGCCCTCGAACATCAGACTCCAAGTTCTTCAGCTTTGGGATTCAGACTGGCTCTCCTTGCTCCTCAGGCTGCAGATGGCCTATTGTGGGACCTTGTGATCGTGTGAGTTAATACTCAATAGACTCCTATATATATATATATATATACACACACACACACACACACATATATATGTAATTTATATATTTTTTATATATTTTAGTAATTTATATATATTCCATTAGTTCTGTCCCTCTAGAGAACCCTAATACACCAGCTAATTTTTTTTTATTTTTCATTTTTTGTAGAGAAGAGGTCTTGCTATGTTGCTCAGTCTGGCTTCCTAAGGATTAATATATATATCATACTGTAGGTGAGATCTTTTTAAAAATTTTTCTGTCCTCTAAGTGATGTATAAGAAATGATCTATTTTTATGAAAATAGTTATTTCCTTGATATTAGCCCCAAATAACTCACACCATCACTTAGGTCTTTTGATGCCTACTAGCTTTATCCTAACACAGAGGTTGGCAAACTTTTTCTGTAAAGGACCACATGGTGGTATTTTAGGTTTCCATGAGAATTATGTTTTCTGTTGTAACTACCAACTCTGCCACTAGCACAAAAGCACAACAGATGAATGAGCGTGGCTGTGTTCTAATAAAACTTTACTGACACTGAAATTGGAATTTCATGTAATTTTCATATGTCATGGAATATTATTCTGTTGTTTATATTTTTCAGCCACTTAAACATTTAAAGATCCTTCTTAGTTTTTGCATCACTATAAAACAGGCAGCTGGTCATACAGAAATAGGCAGAGGGCTGATTTAGCCTGAAAACTATAGTTTGACATTATTCCATAGCAGAGGACCCCCCCACCACCGAATCTAGGGCCTCGAACTGGTACCAGTCTGTGGCCTGTTATGAACTGGACTGCACAGCAGGAGGTGAGCAGCAGGGGAGCCAGCATTACTGCCTGAGCTCTGCCTCCTGTCAGATCAGCAGCAGCATTAGATTCTCACGGGATCAAGAACCCTATTGAGAAATGAACATGCTAGGGATCTAGGTGTGAGCTCCTTATGAGAATCTCATGCCTGATGATCTGATGAACTGATGAACAGTTTCATCCCAAAACCTTTTTCCTTGTCCCCTAACTCCATGTCCATGGAAAAATTGTCTTCCATGAAACTAGTCCCTGGTGCCAAAAAGGTGGGGGACCACTGTTCTACAGGATTAAGGTGTGTAGGTAAACCTTTCCTCTAAAACAATCTCTACCTGGCTGGGTGTGGTGGCTCATACCTGTAATCCTAGCACTTTGGGAGGAGGAGGTGGGCAGCTCACTTGAGTCTAGGAGTTCAAGACCAGCCTGGGCAACATGGTGAGACCTCCCCCCCGCCCCCCGTCTCTACAACATGGCATACCTACTTTTTTGGTTTTGTTCTTTTTTTTTTCCTTCAACTTTTAAGTTCAGGGGTACATGTGCAGGATGTGCAGGTTTGTTACATAGGGAAACATGTACCATGGTGGTTTGCTGCACAGATCATCCCATCACCTACATATTAAGCCCAGCAACTATTAGCTATTCTTCCTGATGCTCTTCCTTCAACAGGCCCCAGTGTTGTGTTGTTCCCCCCATGTGTCCATGTGTTCTCATCATTCAGCTCACCCTTATAAGTGGGTGTTTGGTTTTGTGTTCCTGAATTAGTCTGCTGAGTTAATGTGGCTTCCAACTCCATCCATGTCCCTGCAAAGGACAAGATTTTATTCCTTTTTATGGCTGCATAGTATTTCATGGTGTATCTGTACCACATTTTCTTTATCCAGTCTATCATTGACGAGCATTTAGGTTGATTCCATGTCTTTGTGTATGTTCGTTGCAGCAATATTCACAACGGCATACCTACTTTTTATCATAGTATGGACCATTACCTTCCAGGGCCAATCATTGAAAAATTGTGAAATTTCTTTTTTAGTTCCTCCTCTTTTCCAGAGATTTCCTTTCCCCTCTGTGTTTTCCCTACAGCTGTCTAGGGTGTCCTCACATGGCATTCCACTGGAGACCGTCCACACCTTTACTTCAAAACAGAAGTTCTTAACCTGATGCAAGAGGCTCCATGAATTTAATGCAATACTTTGGGGGAGAAATTTCAAGGCAAACAGTCCAAAATTGCAACATATTCTCAAATAACTAATTCATCATAAAAAAATTGACCTAAAACTAAAGACTATTTTAGGTCTTTTCTTCAGTTTTCATTTTTTATTTTATTTTATTTTATTTTTTGGAGACGGAGTCTCACTTTGTCGCCCAGGCTGGAGTGCAGGGGCATGATCTTGGCTCACCGCAACCTCCACCTCCTGGGTTCAAGTGATTCTTGTGCCTCAGCCTCCCGAGTAGCTGGGTTTACATACATCTGCCACCATTCCTGGCTAAGTTTTGTATTTTTTGTAGAGACAGGGTTTCACCGTGTTGGCCAGGCTGGTCTCAAACTCCTGACCTCATGATCTGCCTGCTTCGGCCTCCCAAAGTGCTGGGATTACAGGTGTGAGCCACTGTGCCCAGCCTTCTGCAGTATTTTTTAAACCCACCTGTCCTGTTTCCTACCCCTCACAACCATGGATTCTGCTTTCCAAGGTGAAATCAGTAAGCTAAGAAATTACTTTGCCCTCCTTCCTTCTCCATCCTTTCAATATA
Organism: Macaca nemestrina; assembly: GCF_043159975.1. NCBI lineage: Eukaryota > Metazoa > Chordata > Mammalia > Primates > Cercopithecidae > Macaca > Macaca nemestrina. The sequence continues at coordinate 96,872,616 of NC_092128.1, forward strand.
TGTGCACTCTAACAGTGTCCTAAAAATGATGCTCAAACACAAAGTTTCACTGTTGGAATTACAGGCGTTCTGGTGGGCTGAAGTTTTCCTGGTGCCCCTCAGAACGCTCATGCACAGTCCTTCGACATGCCCTGCCATTCTATGATCTCTCCTTTCTTTTACCTACCCCTTCCACTTCTTACCAGCCTCCTCCTGCTTTCAATTACCCTCTACCTGCTAACTTACATTTTTCCCCCAAAAGAAGTTTATGAGTTAGGCCTCCTCCCATGAGCTTCTGTCTCTACCCCACCACCTCTTCCATTGTGGTATTGTGATTGCTAGCTAATTGGCCTGACTTCCCATGACAAGCTCCTAGGAGCAGGCACTATATTTTGTTCACTGTTTTAGCCTCTGTGCCTAGAATACATGCAGCTAGTTTATATTAACCATTCTATGAGGATATGAATAAAATCTCAACCAGTTGTCCAGGCACAGTGGTTCACACCTGTAATCCCAGCACTCTGGAAGGTTGAGGTGGGTGAATCACCTGAGGTCAGGAGTTCAAGACCAACCTGGCCAACATGGAGAAACCCCGTCTCTTCTAAAAATACAGAAATGAGCCAGGCATGATGGCGGGTGCCTGTAACCCCAGCTACTCAGGAGGCTGAGGTGGGAGAATTGCTTGATTCCAGGAAGCGGAGGTTGCAGTGAGCCAAGATCGCACCATTGCACTCCAGTCTGGGCGACAGGGTGAGACTCCATCTCAAAAAAAAAAAAGAAAGAAAAAAAATTCAACCAGTCACTTATCTAAGTACCCCATACATCCATGTGCTCCCAGACCCTAAGGGCCATTTTCACCGAAGCTCACAGGTTCATTCTTTGCAATGTCCTTACCTGCCATTCACCAAAAATTCAACTAACTTCACAAACCAGACACTTCCAGTCCCAGACAGATGCAGTTAATATGTGTATATGACATCTCATAAAAGTAGAAATATCTCTAATAGGATGGTTTATCTGTATCATACAGTATTACTACACCACAGCAATAAAGAAGCACTAGTCTGATTATTTATTGACTTCATATCAATAATTCATAAACCTCTTGCTCCTACATACAGAATCCAAATAGAGTTGTTCAAATAGAGTCATCATCTATAAAAATGAGATGGACTCCAAAAAAGCTATTTTTTAAAAATCCACTCTTCAATAAAAGAAATTGGAAGGCAGGGAAAATTGTTTAAATGTATAATATTTTTGACTAAATGGCTAAAAGCCCCATGACATTCTTATTTCTTCATGGCATTTCTGGAGCACATTAATAGTATTTTTAAAGCTCAAGTAGTTTCGGGATTACATTATCCGGTATCTCAATCATTCTCACACCCTTTCTTTTCTTAATTTTTCCTTTCTCTAAATTCTGTGCTTGCTGAGGTTGATCACTGCACTGATTCTGGAGGGAGATATGAATTTTAGTCATCAGAAACCAAGATGCAGGCCGGACACGGTGGCTCATGTCTGTAATCCCAGCACTTTTGGAGGCCAAGGCGGGTGGATCACTTGAGGCTAGGAGTTTGAGACCAGCCTGGCCAACATGACAAAGCCCCATCTCTACTGAAAACACAAAAATTAGCCAGCATGGTGGCAGGTGCCTGTAATCCCAGCTACTTGGGAGGCTGAGGCAGGAGAATTGCTGGAACCTGGGAGGCGGAGGTTGCAGTGAGCTGAGATTAATGCCACTCAACTCCAGCCTGGGTGACAGAGGGAGACTGTCTCACAAAAAACAAAAAGAAAGAAACCAAGATGCAGCCTGTGAATAGGGTGACTGTTTGGATGTCAGGTGAGGAGGTGTCTACGCAGATCGCAACTCTGAAAGTGACTGCAGTCTTTATTAGGTGGATACTTGCTTTTCTCCATCTACCTGACTGTTGCCTGTCAGCCCCCACCGGAATGTAAACTCCAATAAAGCTTCACTGTTTTGTTCTCCACTGTATCTTTGCTGCCTAGAATAGACCCAAGTAGAGCAGATGCTTAGTAAATATAATTTCTGGGGAGATGACGTCTCCAGTATATAATTAACCCAGTTTCACCGTTTCCTTCCTATCTCCCATGAGTTGGATCAAGTTGGATTCAAGGTGCAAAAAATCATCTATCCTCAGGGATTAGAGTAAGGGTTTCTTAGTGGATTATACTCTCAACTTAGCAACTATATAGAACATGTTTACCAAACATTTTGATGGGAAATATTAAGAAGAAATAAATTCTGCTGGCCAGGCACGTTGGCTCACACCTGTAATCCCAGCACTTTGGGAGGTCGAGGCGGGTGGATCGCTTGAGCCCAGGAGTTCAAGACCAGCCTGGGCAACAAGGCAAAACCCTATCTCTACTATAACACAAAAATTAACCGGGCATGGTGGCGTGTGCCTGTAATCCTAGCTGCCCAGCAGGCTGACGTGGGAGGATCACTTGAACCCAGGAGGCAGAGGTTGCAGTAAGCCAAGATGGCACCATTGCACTCCAGCGTGGACCACAGAGTGAGACTCACTCTCAAATAAAATAAATAAATTTATTTTACATTAACATAGAACATATACTCTACCACACATATATCTGAAACTAAAGTTTTACCAAACGATACTTCTATATGTTTTCTAGTCTTTCTTATCTTGTATTATTATGATTGCTGTGGCTGTTGCTAATTTTGCTGGTCACAGACCACCACTAATTTCATGCACAACCCATGAATAAATCAGAAGCTGCAGTTTGAAAAACACAGGCACGCAGCAGCCTCAGTCCTACCCTAGCTGCTCCTGATTGGCAGTCAGCAGACGCTTCCACCGAGATGGAGGTGGTGGAAAAAAGAGTAGACTCTCTAGGCAGAGTCTTGAATGCAAGTACTAGTTCCACCCAGGAGCTAGGGAAAATAACAGTCTCAGTTTTCTGGAAAAGGATACTGAGGAAAGCAACAGCCTCTTTATCTGGAAAAGGAGGTTATTAGAATCCTTGTGGGGCTTTTATAAAGACTAAATAAGACCGATCACGGTAGCTCACGCCTGTAATCCCGGTACTTTGGGAGGCCGAGGCGGGCAGATTGTTTGAGGTCAGGAGTTTAAGACCAGCCTGGCTAACATGGTGAAACCCCATCTCTACCAAAAACACAAAAATTAGACGGGCGTGGTGGTGCATGCCTGTGGTCCCAACTACTCAGGAGGCTGTCAGGAGAATGGCTTGAACCAGGGAAGCAGAGGTTGCAGTGATCCGAGATCATGCCACTGCAACTCCAGCCTGGGCAACAGAGCAAGACGAGACTCCGTCTCAAAAAAAAAAAAGAAGAAGAAGAAGAAGAAGGCTGAGCGTGGCACGGTGGCTCATACCTGTAATCCCAGCACTTTGAGAGGCCGAGGCTGGTGGATCATGAGGTCAGGAGTTCGAGACCAGCCCGACCAACATGGTGAAGCCCTGTCTCTACTAAAAATACAAAAATTAACCAGGTGTGGTGGCACATGCCTGTAATCCTAGCTACTGGGGAGGCTGAGGCAGGAGAATTGCTTGAATACTGTAGGCAGAGGTTGCAGTGAGCCAAGACTGAGCCACTGCACTCCAGCCTGGGTGACAGAGCAAGACTCCGTCTCAACAACAACAACAAACTAAATGAGCATATAATCAGGGTTTCTCAACTTTGGAACTATTGACATTTTGAGTTGGAGAATGTTTTGTTGTGGAGACTGTCCTGTGGATTGTAGAATGTTAAATAGTATTCCTGCCCTCTACCCACTAGATGCCAGTAGCACCCCCTCCAGTTATGACGATCAAAACCATCTCCTGACATTGCCAAATTTCCCCTGGGAGACAAAATCACCCCAGATTGAGAGTCACTGGTATCTGTAAAGCATCTGCCACAGTCCTTGGCCACTATTATTACCCTAATGCTTCTTACTTTGAAGAAACTAGAATTGAGTCTATGGGAGAGGACATACAAGAAGCACAGTGCCAAGCTGTGTGTCCACCATCATAAGTGAGGACATGAACACTGTAATGGCTGAACGATAGGCATAAACTGTGTCAGCAGTGGCCATCTTTAGGGGTCAGATAAGTGTGGAGCTGGAGGAACATGATACAGTGAGAACACTGTACGCAGGAAGGTGCATTACAACGGGGCTGTGGGAAGAGGAAATGAAGAGCTGGCTTAGACTCTGATTATTGGAGATAGGAATGGGTAAGCGGAAGCGGGGCCTGCTGATGACTGAATGTGGAAGGTGAAAGAGGCTAGAGCAAAAGCCCAGCAAGCGTCCCTACCTGCATGACTTGGTGGCACAGAGGGGCAAGGACACAATGTGAATGGGGACAGTAGAAATGAGGTAGCAGAAGAAAGGCTAAAAGTCGATAAGTGTGCCAGGTGTGGAAAGTGACACATTTCTGGCTAGAAGGCAGAACTCCAGACTTAGGACACAGCTCATGGTTTCAAACGATTATCAGAAGTAATTTCACTGTCTGCATAAAGGTGGAGAAAGGAATCTCTTGAGTCCTGCAACAGCAGGTGTATTTCCTTAAAGAGTCTGCAGTAGTACTCAAATTGTGCAAAAATATTGGTGAGGAAAAGATGGGCAAACTAAACCATATATCAAATGAAATTACTTTTATGTATAGTTCTTTTTTACTTTATTATTTATTTATTTTTGAGACAGAGTCTCGCTCTGTCGCCCAGGCTGGAGTGCAGTGGCGCGATCTCAGCTCACTGCAAGCTCCGCCTCCCGGGTTTACGCCATTCTCCTGCCTCAGCCTCCCGAGTAGCTGGGACTACAGGCGCCCGCCACCTCGCCCGGCTAGTTTTTTGTATTTTTTAGTAGAGACGGGGTTTCACCGTGTTAGCCAGGATGGTCTCGATCTCCTGACCTCGTGATCCGCCTGTCTCGGCCTCCCAAAGTGCTGGGATTACAGGCTTGAGCCACCGCGCCCAGCCGAGACACGTTTTCACCATGTTGGCCAGGCTTGTCTTGAATTCCTGACATCAGGTGATCCACCTGCCTTGGCCTCCCAAAGTGCTGGGATTACAGGAATGAGCCACCATGACTGGCCTTGTATAGTTCTTTTTTAATTGGAAAGAGTAATTACCCAAGACTGCATTATTAACATCACAGATAATATCCTTCATTGGGCATTTGTATCCTTTATTGAGAAATAGAATGCCTAGGACCATATACTACAATGTGGAAACAGAAGTGGTTTTTTTTTTTTTCAGGATTTTACATCACTTTTTGTAGAATATTGGTTGTAAATGATTCTTATCTAGATTTTTTTTTTTTTTTTTTTTTTTTTTTGAGACAGAGTCTCACTCTGTTGCCCAGGCTGGAGTGCAGTGGTGCGATCTCAGCTCACTGCAAGTTCTGCCTCCCGGGTTCACGACATTCTCCTGCCTCAGCCTCCCGAGTAGCTGTGACTACAGGCACCCACCACCTCGCCTGGCTAATTTGTTTTGTATTTTTAGTAGAGACGGGGTTTCACGGTGTTAACCAGGATGGTCTCAATCTCCTGACCTCGTGATCTGCCTGCCTCGGCCTTCCAAAGTGCTAGGATTACAGGTATGAGCCATCGCACCCGGCCAGATTTTTAATTTACATTGTGAGTTAGCTAATAGCAGCTGTTATTTAAACATAAGTGAATTTAAGAATAAATTATATATATAGCTCTGCATTCTTTTTTTATTATTTATTTATTAGTTTTGAGATAGGATCTTGCTGTGTCACCCCGACTGGAGTGCAGTGACATGAGCACAGCTCACTGCAACCTCCATCTCCCGGGCTCAAGCAATCTCCCACCTCAGCCTCCAGAGCAGCTGGGACTGCAGATGTGTGCCACCATACACGGCTAATTTTTGTATTTTTCTGTAGAGACAGAATTTCACCATGTTGCCTAAGCTGGTCTCAAACCCCTAGGCTCAAAGGATCCTCCCACCTTGGCCTCCCGAAGTGCTTGGATTATAGGCATGAGCCACCGTGGCCAGCCTGTGTTCTAATAATCACTGAAATGCCCACAATAGTTTGCTGATGCGGTTTGGATCTGTGTCCCCACCAAATTTCATGTTGAATTATAATCCCCCATATTGGAGGTGCAGCCTGGTGGGAGGTGACTGGATCATGTGGGCATAGTTCTCATGAATGGGTTGGCACCACCCCCCCGGTGCTGTTCTCATGATAGTGAGTGAGTGAGTTATTGTGAGATCTGGTTGTTTAAAGGTATGTGACACTTGAGAATCTGAAATAAGTATAAGAAAAAATAATAAGTAGGCCGGATGCGGTGGTTCATGCATGTAATCCTAGCACTTTGGGAGGCCAAGGTGGGGCAGATCACAAGGTTAGGAGTTTGAGACTAGCCTGGTCAATATGGTGAAACCCCATCTCTACTAAAAATATAAAAATTAGCAGGGCATGGTGGCAGGCGCCTGCAGTCCCAGCTACTCAAGAGGCTGAGACAGGAGAATCGCTTGAACCCAGGAAGCAGAGGTTGCAGTGAGCCGAGATTGTGCCACTGCACTCCAGCCTGTGCGACAGAGCGAGACTCCATCTCAGAAAAAAAAAAAAAAAGAAAGAAAAAAAAAAGAAAGAAAATAATAAATAAAAATAATTAGGAAAAAAAAAAAAGTGTGTGGCACCTCTCCCTAGCCTCTTGTTCCTTCTTTGGCCATGTGAAGTGCTGCTCCCCCTTTGCCTTCCACCGTGATTGTAAATTTCCTGAGGCTTCCCTAGAAGCAGAAGCAGCTACGCTTCTTGTTCAGCCTGCAGAATCATGAGCCAATTAAACTTATTTTTTTGTTTCTTTATTTTTTTTTTTTTTTTGAGACAGAGTCTCACTCTGTTGCCCAGCCTGGAATGCAGTGGGGCAATCTTGGCTTGCTGCAACTTCCACCTCCCAGTCTCAGAGTAACTGGGACCACAGGCTCACGCCACCATGCCTGGCTAATTTTTATATTTTTAGTAGATATGGGGTTTTGCCATGTTGGCCAGGCTGGTCTTGAACTCTTGGCCTCAAGGAATCTGCCTGCCTTGGCCTCCCAAAGTGCTAGGATTACAGGCATGAACCACTGTGCCTGGCCTAAATCTTTTTCCTTATAAATTACCCAGTCTCAGGTATTTCTTTATAGCATCATGAGAATGAATTAATACATATGTGTATGTCTTTTCTAATATATGCTGAAGTATGTGAATTTAAGCCCAAAGTAACACAAAGACTCTATGAAAAGGTATCATAATTACGTTGGCAACCCTCAGGGATAAAAGCATTTAATGTAAAAAGCATCAGTAATGTTAGAGAGCTGGTGGAATTTTATATAAAGTTAGTTACTTCAGTGGGGAAATGAAGATCTATTATGAAGACCAGGCAAACATAACAGAAAATGTGGCAAAATGCTAATTAAATATCATTGAGAGAACAAAGAAGTTTCCACTCCCTCCAACATATGCCTCTACAAACCACACAGGACTTGACGAACCATGGGTAAGTTTACAGTTCCCAGAGTGACTAAGCGGGAAGCTCATTGTTTAAGTGTGAAATTGTGTTTCCCTGTTTCTACCGATCCTCAGGAGATAAGAGTGGGTTGTAGAGGCAATAGGGCTTGACTGGATGCTGTGATAGCCAGCTTCCAAGATCTCCCTCAGTGATTCCTCCTCTAGGTATTCACAGCCGTGGGTAGTCCTTTCTCACATTGTACCAGTCTTGGTCTGTGTGACCAAAAATGTGTAGCAGAAAAGCTGGTATGTCACTTTTCCAAGAGTAGGTTATAAAAGATTGCAGCTTCTGTCTTGTGTGCTCTCCCCGCTTCCACTCCCAACCTAGATCACTTGCTCTCAGGGAGGTAAGCGGCCATGTGCTAAGCAGTCTTATGGAGAGAACTACCTGTTGAGGAACTGAAGGCTGCAGTCAACAGGCAGTGAACAAACCATGCCTACCAACAACTATGTGTGAGCCTGGAAGCTGATTCCCCAGCCCCAGTCAAGCCTTGAGATGACTGCAGCTCCAGCCAATAGCTTGACTATAGCCTCATGAAAGATACTCAGAACCACTCAGCTAAGCCACCCCTGGATTCTTGACTCTCAGAAATCGTGTGAAATAATACATGTTTGTTGCTTTAATCTGCTAAATTTGGGGGTAATTTATTATGTAGCAATAGGTAACTAATATATATATCTTCTGCAATGCAATGAATGTTTCTGTCCCCACTCCCAAAATTCATATGTTGCGATTCTGACCTTCAAGGTGATGATATTAGGATGTGGGCCTTTGAGAGATGATTAGTTCATGGGGGCAGAGCCCTTATGAAGGGATTAATGCCCTTATAAAAGAGGCCCCAATAGCTCATTAGCTGCTTCCCCCATGTGAGGTTACAGTCACAAGATGGCCATCCATGAACCAGGAAGCCAGCCCTTACCAGACACCAAATCTGCCTTGAATTCAAACCTCCGCAACTGTGAGAAATAAATTTTGTTGTTTATAAATCACCCAGTTTATGGTATTTTGTTATAGCAGACTGAATGGATTAAGACAACTTCCTTGTCTTTCAGAGAGAAAATGCTTACAAAAAAACTGGATGAAACTAGTTTTGTTAATCTAACAGACCATCAGCACGGGGGTAGGAGAAAGAGGAGAGAAAATCAAGCAAAAGAATAATTCTTCAAGGAGAGCTGGTATCTCATCAGACGGCTCCTATAGTGCTTATCCCTTTATTAATGAAGAATTAACGTCCATGTCAGTCTTCAAAAGATTCTAATTATACCCCTGAAACTCTGAGAGGTTTAGGGTGTCTGCTGAGACAGAGAAGAGAGAAAACCCTTAAGCAACTCCTCTCAACTGTCTTCGGGGGTTGGTGACTTGGTCAATAACTGTCTATTGAACTCCTACTTCTCCAAAACTATAAATGATGTATAAAAATAAAGTCCAAATGGCACACACCCAGCAAAATACTCAACACACCAGGAAAATGGTAAATTATGGCACAGCTACAGTATAAACTGTTTTTTGTTTGTTTGGTTTTTGTTTTGTTTTGTTTTTTTTTTTTGGAAACAGGGTCTGGCTCTGTCGCCTAGGCTAGAGTGCAGTGGTGCGATCTCCACTCACTGCAAACTCCACCTCCCAGGCCAAGTGATCCTCCCACCTCCGCCTCCCAAGTATCTAGGACTATAGCGGTGCGCCACCAGGCCCAGCTAATTTTTGTATTTTTTGTAAAGATGAAGTTTCACCATGTTGCCCAGGCTGGTCTCAAACTCCTGATCTCAAGCAATCCTCCCACCTTGTCCTCCCAAAGTGCTGGGATTACAGGCGTGAGCCACCACACCCGGCCAGTATGAGCTCTTAATGCAGCCGTTTGAAAGAATTTTGATGAAGAACATAGAAATTGGAAAGATAGTGTTTCAAGTTGATAAACTATACTGTTCCAGATATAGACGTTGCTGATGAGAGACACTTCACAAACATTTGTCCCCTATGTATTTTTCCCGTGATAGTTAGTGTTTCAGGGGCTGGAAAGTTCAGGTTTTGGATCTCTTGTCTCACAATCCAGTCAAACGTTGGCCAACTTTTAATCTTTCTCTTTCTCAGTTTTATCATCTGTAAATGGCATAACCTTGCTGTTTTCAGAATATATAATACTCCAGCCGGGCTGGTGACTCATGTCTGTAATCCCAGGACTTTGGGAAGCCACGGAGGGTGGATCACCCAATGTTAGGAGTTCAAGACCAACCTGGCCAACATGGCAAAACTTCATCTCTACTAAGAATATAAAAATTAGCCAGGCATGGTGGTGCGTGCCTATAATCCCAGTTACTCGGGAGGCTGAGGCAGGAGAATCGCTTGAACCAGGGAGGCAGAGGTTTCAGTGAGCCGAGATCACACCATTGCACTCCAGCCTGGGCAACACAGCAAGACTCCATCTCAAAAAAATAAACAAAAAATAAAATATATAATACTCGGAGGACATAAGAACCTGCATGCAAAAAGATTTTAAAAGAGCTCTTAAATAGCATTCTCCGGATCTAGGGCACTATGCTGAACAGCAGGAGACCTTGCTAGGTCATTGTTTTTAACCCTTTTGGAAATAGGGACTTAGAGGCCTTAGACATACCTAATTAGCAATAGAGCTAAGATCAGAATTTAGGGTATGGCTTTGTGTCACCTCCAGGTTTGACTGTCACACACCAGACTTCTCTCTTAGCTATATAATTAAATAAAGAAAAATAAAAGCCTAAAATAATCTACAGAAGCCATTGTCAAATTTTCTTTCATTGGCCTAATTTTTTTTTTTTTTTTTTTTTTTTTTTGAGACGGAGTCTCGCTGTGTCGCCCAGGCTGGAGTGCAGTGGCCGGATCTCAGCTCACTGCAAGCTCCGCCCCCCGGGTTTACGTCATTCTCCTGCCTCAGCCTCCCGAGTAGCTGGGACTACAGGCGCCCGCCACCTCGCCCGGCTAGTTTTTTGTATTTTTTAGTAGAGACGGGGTTTCACCGTGTTAGCCAGGATGGTCTCGATCTCCTGACCTCGTGATCCGCCCGTCTCGGCCTCCCAAAGTGCTGGGATTACAGGCTTGAGCCACCGCGCCCGGCCTAATTTTTTTTTTTTAAAGGACTACTTCATATTAGAGACTAAATAATCATTATCTCATCATTGAATACTTTTCACCAACTCAGTGTCATCCATATCCATGACAATAGGCTCCAGTGCCTACTCCTGCCTTCACCATAGGAATATGGAGAAATACAAGCCTAACTGAGAGAAAAAAACCCAGAAAGCTGGATTTAATACAAAGTAAAAAAGATAAGCTTGGCACAGTCATTAGCTGTTAGTATAAACACCTTCATAGTCAGCTGTAGAGTGGAAACTGAGTATTTGCAGTATATTATTAAAAGCAAAGCAGGAAATGTTGTACTCAGAGATATTTCTAACAACTTTTTTTTTTCAGCCGGGTGCAGTGGCTCTTGCCTATAATCCCAGCGCTTTGGGAGGCTGAGGTGGGAGAATCACTTGAGCCAAGGAGTTCAAGACCAGCCTGACCAACATAGCGAGACCCTGTCTCTACAAACAATTTAAAAATTAGCCAAGCGTAATGGCATATACCTTCTACTCTGGAGGCAGAGGTGGGAGGATTGCTTGAGCTCAGGAGGTCAAGGCTGCAGTGAGCTGAGATCGCTCCACTGCATTCCAACCTTGGTGACAGAGCAAGACCCTGTCTCATACATAAAAAAAGAAAAAGTATTTTTTATGACCGGGCATGGTTGCTCACGCCTATAATCTCAGTACTTTGGGAGGCTGAGAGAGGAGGATCACTTGAGGTCAGGAATTTGAGACCAGCCTGGCCAACATGGCAAAGCCCTGCTCTTGGCCAGGCACAGTGGCTCATGCCTATAATCCTAGCACTTTGGGAGGCAAAGGCGGTTGGATTGCTTGAGCCCGGGAGTTTGAAACCAGCTTGGGCAGTGTGGCGAAACCTCATCTCTACAAAAAATACAAAAACTTAGCTGGGTGTGGTGGTGCGTGCCTGTAATCCCAGCTACTTGGGAGGCTGAGGTGGGAGGATCACATGAACCTGGGAGGCAGAGGCTGCAGTGAGCTGAGATTGCGCCATTGCACTCCAGCCTGGGCAACAGAATGAGACCGTGTCTCAAAAACAAAACAAAACCCTTCTGTTAGGCAGCTTTTGTGTGTGTATGAGTGTGTGTGTGTGTATGTGTGTGTCTCACTTTGTTGCCCAGGCTGCAGTGCAGCTGTGCAACTTTGGCCCACTGCAGCCTCGATCTTCTGGTTCAAGCAATTCTCGTGCCTCAGCCTCCCAAGTAGCTGGGATTACAGGTGCACACTGCCACACCCAGCTAATTTTTGTATTTTTGGCAGAGATAGGGTTTCACCATCTTGGCCAGGCTGGTCTCAAATCAAACTCCTGATCTCAAGTCATCCACCTGCCTCAGCCTTCCAAAGTGCTGGGATTACAGGTGTGAGCCACCATGCCTGCACTTTTTTTTTTTTTTTGAAACAGGATCTCACTTTTTTGCTCAGGCTGGAGTGCAATGGCATGATCAAGGCTCACTGCACCCTCAATCCCCCTGGCCTCAAGCAATCCTTCTATCTCCTAGTAGCTGAGACTACAGGCATGCACATCTTTTTGTAGAAATGGGGCTTCACCATATTGCCCAGGCTATTATTAGCCATCTTGATGGGCATCTTTATTTGCTTCTTCTTTTTTTTTTTGAGACGGAGTCTCGCTCTGTCACCCAGGCTGGAGTGCAGTGGCCGGATCTCAGCTCACTGCAAGCTCCGCCTCCCGGGTTCACGCCATTCTCCTGCCTCAGCATCCCGAGTAGCTGGGACTACAGGCGCCCGCCACCTCACCGGCTAGTTTTTTGTATTTTTTAGTAGAGACGGGGTTTCACCGTGTTAGCCAGGATGGTCTCGATCTCCTGACCTCGTGATCCGCCCGTCTCGGCCTCCCAAAGTGCTGGGATTACAGGCGTGAGCCACCACGCGCGGCTATTTGCTTCTTTAGTATAAATTCCTTCCAGTAAAATTGCTACCATTATATAGTATGCACATTTTTAAGGATTTTGGAACATAATGCCAAAGTATGTTTGTACATATTGTTGGAATTTACACTTCCATCATCAGTGTAAACTCCTATTTATTTATAAACTCCACAAAATATGTTTTTGTTCTTTCAAAATAGACATAAGAAATCATAAAATTGATATGTATGTTAATTGTTGAAAGAAAGAAAGAAAGAAAGAAAGAAAGAAAGAAAGAAAAGAAAGAAAGAAAGAAAGAAAGAAAGAAAGAAAGAAAGAAAGAAAGAAAGAAAGAAAGAAAGAAAGAAAGAAAGAAAGAAAGAAAGAAAGAAAAAGAAAGAAAGAAAGAAAGAAAGAAGGCCGGGCACGGTGGCTCAAGCCTGTAATCCCAGCACTTTGGGAGGCCGAGACGGGCGGATCATGAGGTCAGGAGATCGAGACCATCCTGGCTAACACGGTGAAACCCCGTCTCTACTAAAAAATACAAAAAACTAGCCGGGCGAAGTGGCGGATGCCTGTAGTCCCAGCTACTCGGGAGGCTGAGGCAGGAGATGGCGTGAACCCGAGAGGAGGAGCTTGCAGTGAGCTGAGATCCGGCCACTGCACTCCAGCCTGGGTGACAGAGCAAGACTCCGTCTCAAAAAAAAAAAAAAAAAAAAAAAAGAAAGAAAGAAAGAAAGAAAAGTAATCAAGCTGAACCAAAGTGAAAACCAGTAGAGAGTAAAAGCCCTGCTTCTCCCAGCTCTAATCCCTAATTTTTTGTCAATATATTTCCAGGACTTTTTCAGATAATAAGGTAGAGATAGATAGATTGTAGATAGATTTAAAAAAAAAAAAAGAGCACACACTTGCAAGAAAGTGCAGTAGACACAGAGATACATATATTGGTTTTTTAGAACAAAATTTAAAACATGTATGTTATTGCATAACTGCTTTTTAATTTTATTATTATTATTATTATTTTATTTTACTTTTTGAGACAGAGTCTGGCTTTATTGCCTAGGCTGGAGTGCAGTGGTGCGATCCGGGCTCACTGCAGCCTCCACCTCCTGAGCTCAAGTGAGCTTCCTGAGTAGCTGGGACCACAAGTGGGCGCCGCCACACCTAGCTAATTTTTGTATTTTTAGTAGAGACTGGGTTTTTTTCATGTTGGCCAGGCTGGTCTCAAATACCTGGGCTCAAGAGATCCGCCCACCAACGTATTTACCAAAATAGGCACTTTTTGTCTTTTTAATTGTTGCCAAACAGATAGGTCAAACTAACAAACAAAAGCCCCAGTTCCTCATTTTATTTTGATTTTTAGTTACTACTTTATTCTATATGCATTTGAGAGCGCCAATAAAACTTTGCTGATCAGCATGAGGGCTGGAGTTGAGGGAGGAGACTGAGAGACAGAAAGACCAGGAGAGGCAACCTGGCCCTGATGCTCATGAGTGAATGAATGATCTGCCCCAGTATACCCTCGGATGGAGTGGGAGCGTTCATTCACATCTATCATGACCTGGCTTTTTTTCTTTTCTTTTTTTTTTAATTCTGTAGAATAATTCCTTTTCCCCTAAAGAAAATCATGTACCTGGTTTAAAAAAAGAAAAAAAAATCAAACATTACTCATGTTTACATAGTGAAAATCAAGTGTCCTTGTCTTAAGACTGCCAGGGCCAGGAGCAGCGAGCAGTTCATGCCTATAATCCCAGCACTTTGGGAGGTGGAGGCAGGCGGATCACCTGAGGTCAGGAGTTCAAGACCAGCCTGGCCAACATGGCGAAACCCCGTCTCTACTAAAATACAAAAATTAGCCAGGCATGGTAGCACATGCCTGTAAGCCCAGCTACTCAGGAGGCTGAGGCAGGAGACTCGCTTGAACCCGGGAGGCGGAGGTTGCACTTGAGCCAAGATCATGCCACTGTACTCCAGCCTGGGCAACAGAGCAAGACCCTGCCTCCAAAACAAAAACAAAAACAAAAAAAAGATTGCCAGACTTAGACACTATCTTCCCTCCCTCTCTAGGTCTAATACTACTACTACTAGTAGTAATAGCTCACATTTTTTGAGTTGTTACTATGTGCCAGAAACAAAATTTCCTAGACTTATTAATTCATTCAAATTCCCTATAACTTTCTGAATATGTACCGTTTATGATCCTCATTTTTTCAGATAAGAATATCACATCACAAATAAGTCAAATAACTTACCCAAAGTTGCACAACCTATAAGCAATGGAGCTGGAATTCAAACCCAGGTGGTCTGGCTCCCCAGCCTGTTTGCTTAATTTAATTCACATTACCCTAAATTATTTTCATTGTAGTGGCATAGAAATTTCTGGATACAAAGTGACAGGGGTCAAAAGGTTTTGCATGGTTCCCTATCATAGGTGATACTAAGCAGATCTTATCTACCTGGTCCCTGAGCTGGTGTGGTTCCCAAGTGTTTTGCCCACAGCCGCCCACTATCATCATTTCTCGTATATCCTTCCTGGGTTGTGTAAGCATAGGGATAGTCTCTCTACAGAATTATAAACCAAGTAGTTAAAATTCACCTTGAAAGTAATTTATTTTCAGTTTGTAACTCATTTTTTTATTAGCTAATATTCTATTTATTTATTTATTTAACCAATCCTTTGGCGATGGACATTTATATTGTTTCCAAACAACACTATAGTGAATCTCTTTCAATAAAAATCTTCTGCATAAAGGATTTATGCATAAGTAAAAGCTACACTATATTCCTGACAGTGAAATTGTTAGATGAAAAGTTACGAGCATTTTAAAATTTAACAGACTGTACTTTTTTTTTTTTTGATACAGGGGTCTCGATCTATCACCCAGGCTGGAGTGCAGTGGTGTGAGGCTCACCACAGCCTCAACCTCCCCAGGCTCAGGTGATCCTCCCACCTAAGCCCCCTAAGTAGCTGGGACTACAGGCATGTGCCACCACACCCGGCTAATTTTTTTGTATTTTTAGTAGATATGGAGTTTTGCTATATTGCTCAGTTTGGAACTCCTGGGCTCAAATGATCCGCCTGCCTTAGCCTCCCAAAGTGCTGGGATTATAGACATGAGCTACTGTGCCTGGCCCATGTTAAGTTTTAAAGTTAACACTGATAGGGGGGTATGTGAGGGTAAAATATATAGAGCCTTGCAGATCACTGAAAAGACTGCATTCTACTCTGTGGTGGGAATCTATTGAAGAATTTCTATTAGAGGAAGATCTTTAAGGGGAAAAAAATGCAGACAAATTATCCTTCTTTCCTTGGTCTCTGCTCCAAAGAGGTTTTGTGAGAACCTGTGGTACAATTTTGGATGTTTAAGATGGGGAGCGCTCCTCCAATGGTTAGGAGGGACACAAGACAGAAATAAAGATTGCTTTATAAGCCTTGGGGAACATGTGGTGCACTTGGAGGCCATACACCTGGAGGTCAGGGAGCACAGGCTGGGAGAGAAAGAGAGCAACACATGGGCCAATGCCCTTATTGGGTCCAAGGTGTTATCCAAACAGGTTTCCCATTGGGGAGTTTTAACTGGTGGGTTTAAAGCAACTAGGCACAAGTTTCAGGTCATGCAGTGACTGAGAGGTGGTCATTGTGTCATACCTGCATGGTCAGTGTAGAGTGTGAGGACCATTCAAGTAGGTTGCATGTAGCTGTCCCATAGGGAAGTGTTCACTGGGGAATAACTATAAGGGCAGTATCTGGACTGGCCACATTGAGGAATGGAGGTAGGGTGAGGGTGAGGTATAGAACAGGAAACTACGTCAAGGGTGACTGAGCCCTGTTTCTGGTATTGGAAAGTCAAACATAATCAAAATGGATGCTGAGGCAACACAAAATTATAAGAATCCACTATAACCAGGTTAGGCAGTAGAGCATTTAGAAACCCTCTACTGGCCGGGCACGGTGGCTCAAGCCTGTAATCCCAGTACTTTGGGAGGCCGAGACGGGCGGATCACGAGGTCAGGAGATCGAGACCATCCTGGCTAACATGGTGAAACCCTGTCTCTACTAAAAAATACAAAAAACTAGCCGGGCGAGGTGGCGGGCGCCTGTAGTCCCAGCTACTCGGGAGGCTGAGGCAGGAGAATGGCGTAAACCCGGGAGGTGGGGCTTGCGGTGAGCTGAGATCCCGCCACTGTACTCCAGCCTGGGCGACACAGCGAGACTCCGTCTCAAAAAAAAAAAAAAAAAAAGAAACCCTCTACTTAGTTGTTCTTTCAAATCGAAAAATGAATCAGCGAATATTTTCTATCCAGAATCACTTTGTAGGTTTGGTGCTTCTGTGACATGGGCACTGCTGTGTGTGGCTGGATCTGCTCCACAGAGGAGGTAGGGACAACACATTGCCTTATAGATCTTCAGAATGCCTATTTTTATTATTATTAATAATTTCACCACTGCTTTTTTTTTTTTTGAGACTGAGTTTCACTCTTGTTGCCCAGGCTGGAGTGCAATAGCATGATTTTGGCTCACTGCAACCTCCGCCTCTCAGTTCAAGCGATTCTCCTGCCTCAGCCTCCCGAGTAGCTGGGATTACAGGTATGTGCCACCACACCCGGCTAATTTTTTGTATTTTTAGTAGAGATGGGGTTTCTCCATGTTGGTCAGGCTGGTCTCCAACTCCGGACCTCAGGTGATCTGCCCACCTCAGCCTCCCAAATTGCTGGGATTACAGGCGTGAGCCACCGTGCCTGGCCAAACCACTGTTCTTTAGAACAAGTAAGTACCTGGTTTTGAGTTATCAATGGAACTACTTTGATTTTGGGCTAAATAGTTCTTTTAGGTGGTATTAATCTAGCTTTGTTCTCCTTGATTTCCTCTCCCTTATACTCCAGATAGTCTCTTTACATGTCTTTGTCTTCTTATGTTCTTTTTACTGAACTTGAAGAAAGAAATTGCTTGAAAATGGCAATTCCTGCCTTTTGGGAAAGATTATGCCAAGAATTCAGAAGGTGGAAGAAAAGTCAGGTGGATCTGGAATCGATCCTTGGAAAAATGTGCAACAGGCTCCAAATTTGGTGTATGTGAAGTAGGGAACAGGCAGGCTAATCCCCAATGCAGGGATCCTAGCCTCTGCAGAGATTTCTGGTCTCCCACCCCCATGTTGCAGGGTGGCCAGGCCAGACTAGACAGGAACCCTGTGGCTTGAAAATGAGGATATGAATGGTAACTGATAGCCTGGAGATGTTCTAGAAATTTGAGATCTTCCATTTTTTTCCAGACACCCCAGAGTCTTTCAGGTTTTTGTATGAAAGTAAGTGCTATGGTTTGTGTCCCCTCCAAAACTTATGTTGAAACATAATCCTTGGCCAGGCTCAATGGCTCACGATTGTACTCCTAGCACTTTGTGAGGCTGACGCAGGAGGATCACTTGAGCCCAGGAGTTGGAGACCAGCCTGGGCAACATGGTGAAATCCTGTTTCTGCAAAAAAATACAAAAATTAGTCAGATGTGGTGGTGCATGCCTATAGTCCCAGCTACAGAGACTGAGATAGGAGGATTGCTTGAGCCTAGGAGTTTGAGGCCACAGTGAGCCATGATCGCACCACTGCACACTAGCCTGAGTGAGAGTGAGACTGTGAGGAAGGAAGGAAGGAAGGAGGGAAGGAGGGAAGGAGGGAGGGAGGGAGGGAAGAAGGGAAGGAAAGGAAGGAAAGGAAGGCCCAGGCAGGCAGACAGGCCAGGCATGGTGGCTCACACTGGTAACTCCGGCACTTTGGGAGGCCAAGGCAGGTGGATCACTTGGGGTCAGTGTAAGATTCTCCCCGGGGCCTGAAAGCCTAAGGAGATGAATAACTCCTCCCTTCTCAGGCCCAGTCTTTTTTTTATTTTTTTATTTTTTTGAGACGGAGTCTCGCTCTGTCGCCCGGGCTGGAGTGCAGTGGCCGGATCTCAGCTCACTGCAAGCTCCGCCTCCCAGGTTTACGCCATTCTCCTGCCTCAGCCTCCCGAGTAGCTGGGACAACAGGCGCCCGCCACCTCGCCCGGCTAGTTTTTTGTATTTTTTTTTTTGTTTTAGTAGAGACGGGGTTTCATGGTGTTAGCCAGGATGGTCTCAATCTCCTGACCTTGTGATCCGCCCGTCTCGGCCTCCCAAAGTGCTGGGATTACAGGCTTGAGCCACCGCGCCCGGCCCAGTCTTAAGGCACAAGGCTACTTGTGCCAGCAGCATGTGTCAGCAAAGTAGCAGAAGCAGAAAGAGAGCCTGCGGGAAGACACGCCCTGAAGATCTGAAGATCTAGAAAGAGGCCATCCGGGTACAATGTAGCAGTTACGTCAGACTAGGAGGCTTCTTGTTTACAGGAGACTATAAAACCTTTGCCCCTCCTCACTTGGGGCTGACACCATTTTAGGCCTCAGCCCGCCTGCACCCAGGCGCTCATTAAAACAGCATGTGGTTTCACACTGCCTCGTGTTGTCTATTGGCAGGCTTTCAGGTTTCAAACCGATAAAAGAACCTTACATCTGGAGCCAAAACCCAGGAGGAGCTCAGGTCTGCGTCCCGCATGGACCTACCCCTCCACCCCGGAGAGCAGGCCACAGCAGCTAGACAAGGGAAGCTCCTCAGCCTCCAGTCGCCTCTCTGTGCATGCACATCGGTCACTGGTCTCGACTAATGGTAAGTTTCCCCGGGAGCCCAGTTAACAGGGAACAATTCGCATGGTCTCTCAGTTTCTCCCGTCTGAAAATCCAGTGTTGGTCCAAGAAGGGTCTGGTGTGTGCCAGGTACTCACTGATCATCTGGTCTTAGGGGGATGCCTCTAGGCCATTTGATCCCGTTCCAGAACGAAAAAGGCAGCGGTGATGGTCGCTTCTTTTATGGTCTCCCTCCGGCTGTCCAGGACGGTCTCCTTTTTCCCTGTTCTCCCGAGCCCACCCTCTGTTATAGGAAACTCCTGGTCCTCCATTCCAAAAAACAGCACTCTAGGCTGCCTCATAAAAAACCTGCAAACCTTAGGCCTCAGGCAAAATATCCACCCTAAGCACCTTGTCTTTTTTTGCAATACAGCCTGGTAGCAGTACAAATTAAATAAAAGGTCCAAGTGGCCCGCAAATAGAACATTCAACTTCACAATTTTAACTCATTTAAGCGATGATTGCCGACAACTGGAGAAATGGGAGGAAATTCCTTATGTCCAGGCCTTTTGCACTCAGATCACAACCCGACCTCCGCAGTTCTTGCTAACCTGTTCAAATCCTCCTCCTTCATTCCCATCACCCAGATCGCCTTTCTCCTCCCAACCGTACCTCTTTTTTCTGGTTTAATCCAGCTGACTACTGTCCTCCCAGCCCCTACAGTTTCCTCTCAACTGTCTTCTTTAATCCCCCAAGCCTCCTCATTGTCTTATCAGCCACCATCTTCCCAGCCGCCATCTTCCCAGTCAGCTGTATCCACTTCTTTTCCTACACCATCCCCCCTCAGGACAATTCGAGTATTGCTTGTACCCATTCTCCTCCACAGCTGCCCTCTCCTGAGGCTTGTAAACCCATCCTGCCACCTTACGCCCCTATCTGTCCTCCACTCCATGTTAATGCAATCCCCCTTCCCCCTTCAAACCCTCAGCAGGAACCACTATCTTAAACCTTCCGTTCATCTCCCAATCTACCCCTGATATTCGGGGCAAGCTTCAGAAGCTTCATGACGGCCCTCAAACCCCACAACGAGACCTTCTTAACTTAGCCATCAAAATCTTTAACAATCGTGATGAGAAAAGTAAAAGGCAAAAGCTGGCAGAGTTTCAAATGCCTGCCTCCGCCATCAGGGGCCCTGTAGGCCCATGGGGCCACAGCTCCACAGGGAAGCCTCCTAACAATCCACCTCCACTTGGTGCCTGTTTCAAGTGTGACAATGAAGGCCACTGGTCCAGACAATGCCCAAACCCAGGTAAGCCCACCAGGCCATGCCCCCTCTGCGGAAGACCCCACTGGAAGTCGGACTGTGAGCGGCCCCCGAGGACTGCCCCCGTCCCTTTCTGAGCCGGCCTACTTGGATCTCATTGGCCTTGCTGCTGAAGACTGATGGTGCCCTGGAACGGATGCCCCAGCAACTACCATCGCTTCATCCAAGCCAAGGGTAACCCTGGTGGTGGCAGGTAGGCCAGTATGTTTTTTAAATTAATCCTGGGCAATCTACTCTGCTTTACCTCATTTTTCAGAACCCACCCAGTCCTCCCAAGTCTCTGTTGTGAAAATTGACCAACAAGTCTCCAAACCCCAAGCCACCCCTCCACTTTTCTGCTCCCTGCACACTTTTTCCTTCACTCACTCTTTCTTAGTCCTGCCCTCATGCCCAACTCCGCTCCTAGGCAGAAATATCCTTTCAAAACTCCACACTACTCTTCACTTCCACATTCCCCATAGTACCCAATGCATCCATCCAGACCCCACCAGTACTTCTAGCTTTCTTCTACTCTTTCAACCTCCCACCGTAAAACGTGCAGCCTTTCCTTGTCCTCCATCCATAGTTAACCCTGCTGTTTGGGATACTTCCACACCCTCAGTCACAGAACACCACACCCCCATTCACATTACCCTTAAAAAGCCCCCCCAGTTCCTATCACAGAAGCAGTATCCTATCCCCCAAGCAGCTCTCATACGCCTAAGGCCTATCATTTGTCACCTCCTTGCCAGTCACCTACTCTGCCCAACAGACTCCCCTTTTAACACATCAATTCTACCTGTTACAAAGCCAAACGGAACTTATCACTTAGCCTGAGGTCCTTAGTCCAGGACCTCAGGCTCATTAACCAAGTTGTACTCCCGGTATGTCTAGTAGTTCCTAACCCATATACTTTACTTTCCGCAGTTCCCTCCAATACTACCCATTTTTCTGTTCTAAACCTAAAGGATGCTTTTTTTCACAATTCCTTTACACCCTAATTCCCAAAACCTCTTTGCCTTTGCGCGGGAAAACCCTGACACCCACCTTTCATGTCGGCTCACCTGGTGCATACTATCTCAAGGTTTCATAGACAGCCCCCACCTTGCTGTCAACCTCTGTACCTTATTTCTAAAACAGTCCACTCTCCTTGAACATGTTAATAATCTACTCCTGTGTAGCCCCTCTCAAAGAGACTGCAACGTCCATACTATCTCTCTTTTAAATTTCTTGGCAGAACGGGGGTATCAGGTCTCCCCTTAAAAAGCACAAATATACACCCCCTCAAGTCACCTACCTAGGCCTAGCTCTTACCCCGCGAACCCAAGGGCTCACAACCAACCACATATCACTCCTCCAGTCCCTCCCGCCTCCACAAACTAAGCAAGAATTTATTTTTTCTAGGACTAGCGGGATATTTTAGGCTCTGGGTTCCCTCCTTTGCTCTACTTGCCAAACCGTTACACCAAACTGCTAAAGGCCCTCTCCATGAGCCTTTAAAACCTATACAGCCTTCGGGCGCGGTGGCTCACGCCTGAAATCCCAGCACTTTGGGAGGCTGAGGCGGGTGGATCACAAGGTTAGGAGTTCAAGACCAGCCTGGCCAAGATGGCGAAACCCTGTCTCTACTAAAAAAAATACTAAAAATTAGCTGGGCATGGTGGCATGCGCCTGTAATCCCAGCTACTCCAGAGGCTGAGGCAGAGAATTGCTTAAGCCTGGAGGGGCAGAGGTTGCAGTGAGCGGAGATCGTGCCACTGTGCTCCAGCCTGGACAACAGAGTGAGACTCCATCTCAAAAATAATAATAATAAAATAAAAAATTAAACCTACACAGCCTATTACCCAACCTTTCTGTCTACTCCAAAAGGCTCTCATCTCAGCCCCCGTCCTCACTCTCTAGATCTCACCAAACCTGTCTCCCTCTATACTGACAAACGGCCTAGAGTCGCACTAGGTGTTCTAACCCAGTCTAAGGGACCCACCCTCCAGGTTGTTGCCACCTCTCTAAACAGCTTGAAGCCACAGTTCTCAGATGGCCTGCCTGCCTCCAAGCATTGGCAGCAGCTGCTGTCCTCACTCTTGAAAGCCTAAAACTATCTCTCCAGGCCAACCTAACAGTTTATTCAACCCATAACATCAAAGATATGCTAGCTCACCACAGTGTACTAAGTCTCATCTCTGCCCCACGGCTCCTCCAACTGAATGCTGTATTCATAGAAACCCCCCAAATCCCACGCGAACCAGCTCCCATCTAAACCCGGCCACGCTCTTACCAAGACCCTACACATATCTGTGTGAACACTGTTCAAACCTTTTTTATACCTTTTCTAAATCTAACAGATGAACCCCTTCCAGATGCCTCCTTTACTTGGTTTGTCGATGGGAGCTTCTTCCTACATCAAGGACGCTGGCATGCTGGCTATGCTATAGTGTCACCTCTCCATACTATTGAAGCCAATCTGCTCTCCCTAAGCACCACCACCCAGAAAGCTGAACTCATCACTCTCACTAGAGCTCTCACTTGAGCAGCCAGACAACAGATCAACATATATGCAAATCTTGGCCGGGCGCAGTGGCTCACGCCTCTAATCCCAGCACTTAGGGAGGCTGAGGCGGGCGGATCATGAGATCAGGAGATCGAGACCACCCTGGCCAACATGATGAAACCCTGTCTCCACTAAAAATACAAAAATTAGCTGAGCGTTTTAGTGTGTGCCTGTGGTCCCAGCTACTTGGCAGGCTGAGGCAGGAGAATCACTTGAACCTGGGAGGTGGAGGTTGCAGTGAGCTGAGATCGCACCATTGCACTCCAGCCTGGGCGACAGAGCAAGACTCCATTTCCAAAAAAAAAAAAATATATATATATATATATATATATATATATATATATATATGCAAATCCTCGTTATGAGTTCCACATAGTGCACTCACACTCGTCCATCTGCAAAGAATGGGGTTTCCTAACTGCAAAAAAACGCTCCTGTCATAAATGGCTCTCTCATCAGCAAACTCCTTCAAGCTGTCAGGCTCCCACAGAAAGTTGCCGTCATTCATTGCAGAGGCCACCAAACCCCAGACAATCCTATAATAGCTGGAAATGTGCTAGCAGATCGGGCAGCCAAAGAAGTAGCTCTACAACCCATGCAAGGCCAGTTTCTGTCCCTGTCCCTGTTCTCTTCTCTTTACTCCTCAGAAGAAAAGGAGGACTTCTGAGCCCAAAACCTTCAAAAGCAAGGACCATGGTATGTCAAGGAAGGGCGCTTCGTTCTTTCTCACTCTCAAACAATCCCTATCCTCCAAAGCCTCCACAATTCTTTCCATGTTGGTTACAAACCTCTCTTGCAACTTCTGTGCCCTATTCTCACTTTCCTCATCTTTCCAGCCATGTTCAAGAAATTACCCAGTCCTGCTCTATCTGCCACTCAATGTCACCCCAGTGCTCCCTTCAGCCGCCACCTTCTCCTACCCACCAACCCCGGGGCCAGTTACCCGGGCAAGATTGGCAAGTAGATTTCACTCACACGCTGCCAGATAAACGGCTCTGCTATTGTCTAGTCTTTGTCTGTGCTTTCTCCGGGTGGGTAAAAGCGTTCCCAGCAACTTCAGAAGGTGCAAATATCCTCACACAAACTCTCGTCATACATATAAGTCCCCGTTTTAGACTCCCAGCATCCATCCAGTCCAATAACAGGCCCGCCTTCATCAGCCAAATTAACCAAGGTGTCTCTACATCCTTAGGAATAAAGTGGGTTATCCACACACCCTACAGGCCTCAATCTTCAGGCAAAGTTAAAAAAAAATTAACTGTCCTTAAAGCCCAATTCATCAAGCTGGCTCTAGAAACCCACCAGCCGTGGACAAAAAATCTCCCTTTTGCCCTCATAAGACTCCGCACAACACCAAAGGCACCCTCTTTTCATAGCCTTGGAATCATGTATGGCCAAACTTTTGTCTTGGGGCCTCCACCCTTACCAGACTATGAGCCACTCAGGAATTACCTCCCCTCCTTAATCCAGATGCGGTCTTTCATTTGTGAAGCAGCAAATGAGACCATGCCTCTCCCTGTTGACACCACCTTGTCCTCTCAACATAACTGTCTTGCAGGCACAGATGTGTTTATCTGCCAATCCGACCCTCACCAAAAGCTACAATCGAAGAGGAGATGCCCCTACCCTACACTGTGATACTCAGCATGCCAACTGCAGTGAGAGTCCAAGGACTGCCCCACTGGGTCCATCGCACCAGGGTCAAGCTCACCCCCAAGGGTACTCCTTCCTCCAAAACATTAACAGCGGGCAACACCCTCAGCATCCTTGTATATAATAACCTAAACAAAGAAAAACGATCCTTAAAGGTAGGAGGAAGCCAAAGATGGCAAGGGAACGAATGGCCTCCGAAACAGATCATCGAATATTACGGTCCTGCCACTTGGGATAAGAATGGTTCATGGGGTTACTGCACTCCTTTATATATGCTAAATAGAATAATTAGACTACAGGCTATTCTAGAAATACTAACCAAACCGCCTCAGCCCTGGAAATGCTCGCGCAACAACAAAACCAAATGCGCACGGCAATTTATCAAAACGGGCTAGCACTAAATTACTTATTAGGAGAAGAGAGTGGAGTCTGTGGTAAATTTAATGTATCTAATTGCTGTCTTAACATAGATGATAACAGAAAAGTGGTTCTAGAAATCGCTTCAAACATCAGAAAAGTTGCCCGTGTACCAGTCCAAACCTGGAAGGGATGGGACCCAGCAAACCTTCTAGGAGGGTGGTTCTCTAATTTAGGAGGATTTAAAACGCTGGTAGGGACAGTAATCTTCATCATTGGGCTCCTCCTGCTTCTCCCCTATGTTATTCCACTGATAATAAAAGCCATTAAAACTCTTGTTGAAATTACAGGTAACTGCCAGACTATCCAGGTGACACTCCTGCTACAACGACATGATGGATACAATTCTCAAGAATACCCCAAAAATTAAGTTTTTCTTTTTCCAAGGTGCCCACTCCACCCCTATGTCACGCCTGAAATAGTTATTGAGAAAGTTGTTCCTTTTCCCTTTTGTATAACCAAACAGACAGGAATATATAAGATTCTCCCCGGGGCCTGAAAGCTTAAGGAGATGGATGACTCCTCCCTTCTCGGGCCCAGTCCACAAGGCTACTTGTGCCAGCAGCGTGTGCCAGCAAGATAGCAGAAGCAGGAAGAAAGCCAGCGGGAAGACACGTAACCCTGAAGATCGAGAAAGAGGTCATCTGTGTACAATGTCAGACTAGGACACTTCCTGTTTACAGGAGACTATAAAACCTTTGCCCCGTCCTCACCTCAGGCTGACGCCATTTTAGGGCTCAGCTTGCCTGCGCCCAGGCGCTCATTAAAACAGCACGTTGCTCCACACCGCCTGGTGGTGTCTGTTGGCACGCTTTTGGGGTTCGAACCAATACAAGAACCTTACGGTAAGGAGTTCGAGACCAGCCTAGCCAATGTGGTGAAACCCCATCTCTACCAAAAATATAAAAAATTAGCCAGGTGTGGTGGCATGCACCTGTATTCCCAGCTACTGGGTGGCTGAGGCAGGAGAATTGCTTGAACCTGGGAGGCAGAGGTTGCAGTGACCCGAGATCACACCACTGCACTCCAGCCTAGGCAACAGTGAGTCTCTGTTCTCAAAAAAAAAAAAAAAAAAGAAAAGAAAAAAGAAAAGGAAGGAAAGAGAGAGAGCGAAGGAAAGAAAGAAAGTCCTCAATGTGGCAGTATGGCAGTATTTAGAGGTGGGGCCTTTAAGAGATGATTGGATCATGAGAGCTCTGCCCTCGTGAATAGATTAGTTCATTCACAGATTAACGGATTATCATGGGAAGGGACCTAGTGACTTTATAAGAAGAAGAGATCAAGGCAATGGTGCACGACTGTTCTCCCAGCTACTTGGGAGGCTGAGGTGGGAGCATTGCGTGAGCCCAGAGATTGGAAACTGCAGTGAGCTATAATCATACCACTGCACTCCAGCCTGTGCAAGAGAGTGAGACCCTGTCTCTAAAAAAAGAAAAGAATAGAAAAGAAAATCACCAATTGGCAACCACCATAATAGTAATAAATGATTCAGACAAGAATCACCAATAAATCCTGAAATTTATGGACAAAAATTGGATGAGGAACAGGACATTTATATAGTCTAAAGTAGCTCATCACGAAAATAATCTGATTATTAATAGTACAAAATACTGTTTCACTTAACAGTGATGAAAAAAGAAAGACATTATCTAAACCAATGGATAAAAAGTTGACATCACAACTGGACATGGTGGCTCATGCCTGTAATCCCAGCACTTTGGGAGGCTGAGGCGGGGAGATCACCTGAGATCAGGAGTTCCAGACCAGCCTGGCCAAGATGGTGAAACCCCGCCTCTGCTAAAAATGCAAAAATTAGCCGGACATGGTGGCAGTCGTCTGTAATCCCAGCTACTCATGCCGCTGAGGCAGGAGAATCACTTGAACTCCAGAGGCGGAGGTTGCAGTGAGCCAAGATCGTGCCACTGCACTCCAGCCTGGGCAACAAGAGTGAGACTCCGTCTCAAAAAAAAAAAAAAAAAAGTTAGCAGTAATGGGACAAATTGCCATGTGCTTTCTGATGTGTGGCAGGAAAACCTATCACTGTGTGTTTTTCACCAAAAATGCATAGATTAAATCTAATTATAAGAAAGTATCAGGTAAGCCTAAATTTCAGAACAATCTACAGTGTAACTAGACTGTTCTTTTTAAAAATGTCAAGGTCCTGAAAGACATGAAAGTCCGAGGAACTGTGCCAGATTGGAAACACTAAAGAGGCAGAATAAGTACATGCAATTCAACCTTGGATTGGACCCTAGACCTATAAATGACATCATTAGGATGACTGGTGAAATTTGAATGAGCTCTGTGGATAAATGAAAATACAGTATCTATGTTAGTTTCTTTATTTTGTGGATATTACGTGGTTATGTAGGAGAGTGGTTTTCATTTTAGGAAATATGCACTGAAAGTATTATGGGGTAATGGAACTTCATATCCGCAATTTATTCTCAAAATGTTAAGAAAAATAGAGTCTGGGCGCAGTTGCTCATGCCTGTAATCCTAGTACTTTGAGAGGCCAAGGTGGGAGGATAGCTTGAACCCAGAAGTTCAAGACCATCCTAGGAAACAGAGTGAGACCCCATCTCTATTTTAAAAAGAGAGAGAGAGAGAGAGAAGTGTGTGGCCAGGCACAGTGGCTCACGCCTGTAATCCCAGCACTTTGGGAGGCTGAGGTGGGTGGATCATCTGAGGTCGGGAGTTCGAGACCAGCCTGACCAACATGGAGAAACGTAGTTTCTATACAAAATTAGCCGGGCATGGTGGCACATGCCTGTAATCCCAGCTACCCGGGAGGCAGGAGAATCTCTTGAACCCAGGAGGCAAAGGTTGTGGTGAGCCGAGATCGCGCCATTGCACTCCAGCCTGGGCAATAAGAGCAAAACTCCATCTCAAAAAAAAAAAAAAAAAAAGCATCTGTGTGTGTATGTGGTGAGAGAGAGAGAGACAGAATAATAAGACAAATGTGATAGAACGTCAATAATTGGGTCATCTGAATGAAAGTTTTATGGGAATTCTTTGTGGTGTACTTGTAAGTTTTCTATAAGCTGAAATTATTTAAAAATAAAAAAATAAGACAGTGTTTAAAAATAAACCACCATGGCCGGGCGCGGTGGCTCAAGCCTGTAATCCTAGCACTTTGGGAGGCCGAGACGGGTGGATCACAAGGTCAGGAGATCGAGACCATCCTGGCTAACCCGGTGAAACCCCGTCTCTACTAAAAAATACAAAAAACTAGCCGGGCGAGGTGGCGGGCACCTGTAGTCCCAGCTACTCGGGAGGCTGAGGCAGGAGAATGGCGTGAACCCGGGAGGCGGAGCTTGCAGTGAGCTGAGATCCGGCCACTGCACTCCAGCCTGGGTGACAGAGCGAGACCCTGTCTCAAAAAAAAAAAATAAAATAAAATAAATAAATAAATAAATAAACCACCATGCCTACAAGAAAATTTTTCTAACCTTTCAAGGAACAGATAATTCCAATTTAATACAAGGCTTCCAAAGGATATAAAAAGAAGAAACATTCCTCAATTTAGTCTATGAGGCTAGTGAAATCTTGATACCTAGACTAGATACAGATAATGTAAAAAATGAAACAGACTAATCCCCCTTATAAACATAGGTGTGAAACTAAACAAAATATTAGTTTTTGTTTAGTTTCAAAACTGAATGCAACAAAACATAGAAAAGATACTACCACTTAAGTTCACTTTATCCCTGCAATATATTTCATCTAACACTAAAAATGTTTGTAAATGTAATTTATTACATTAATAGATTAAAGAAAAAAACCACATATTCTCAATAGTTGTAGGAAAAGTGTTTATGGAAAAACCCTTAGCAAACCAAGAATAGAGAGCAATTCTTGGTAACCAAATAAAGACTATCTACAAAAACCTATAGTAAACATCATTCTTAGTAAAACATTAAAGAAACATTAGACAATTTCTCTTTAAAAACCAGGATCAAGAAGAGGACGCTTACTGTTCTCATTTCTGGAGCTTGTAGCCATTGCAATAAGACAAGAAAGGGAGGGAGGAAGGAAAGGAGAGGAGAAGGAGAGAAGGGAGGTGGGCAGGTATTAGGAGTGAAAAGGAAGAAACAAAACGGGTTTTATTCAGAGATGATATAAATGTTTGCATAGAAAACTCAAAATCCTTTAGACAAATTATTATAATTAATAAGCTTATTAAGATAGCTGGATATAAAGTCAATATACAAAATTTAATTACATTTAGATTCATCAGCCTGAAAGAAAATATAATATCTCAAATGATACCAGTAACGGTAGCAAAATAGAGAACCTACTAATAAATTTAATAAAAGACGTGCAAGAAATTAAAGGAGACCTAAATAAATGCAGAGTTAGTCATGAGCCAGGTTCCTGGATAGAGAGATAGAATCTTTAAAAATATGCTTTAAGAGCATAAACTTGATGGTTGACAAGTTATTTATCTGACTTATCTGCAAAATGGAGGTAATAATAGCACTTACCTCACAGGGCTGTTATGAGTGTTACAAGACAATACATACAAGAGGGATTAGAACAATGCCTGCCATGTAGGAAAGTTGTCTGGCACCATGCAGTGATCTTGGAATCAGAAGCCACACACAGCAGGGCAAAAAAATCAAAGCCTGGTTCCCTGAACAATACTGCAGTGACCACCTCTCAGTTTTTATGTGAGAGTGAAATACACTTTTTTTTTTTTTTTTTTTAAAGACAGAGTCTTTCTCTGTTGCCCAGACTGGAGTGCAATGGTATGATCACTGCAGCCTCAAACTCCTTGGCTCAAGGGATCCTCCCACCCAAGCCTCCCAAGTAGCTGGGACTACATGCACACATCATGCTGCCTGGCTAAATTTTGTATTTTCTCGTAGCGACCGAGTCTCTTTATGTTGCCTGGTCTTGAGCTCCTGGGCTCCAGTGATCTTCTTGCCTTGGCCTCACAAAATGCTGGGATTGTAGGCATGAGCCACCATGCCCGGTCCAAACGCTTTTTCTTTTTTTTGAGATGGAGTCTTGCTTTGTTGCCCAAGTTGGAGTGCAGTGGCACAATCTTGGACAGAGATTGCAACCTCCACCTCCCAGGTTCAAGCAATTCTCCCACCTCAGCCTCCCCAGTACCTGGGATTACAGGCGCCTGCCACCATGCCTGGCTAATTTTTGTATTTTTAGTAGAGACAGTGTTTCAACATGTTGGCCAGACTGGTCTCGAACTCCTGACCTCAAGTGATCCGCCTGCCTTGGCCTCCTAAAGTGCTGGAATTACAGGTGTGAGTCACCACACCTGGCCTCCAAATGCATTCTTTTTTTTGAGACAGACTCTCACTGTGTCACTCAGGCTGGAGTGCAATGGTGTGGTATCAGCTCACTGCAACCTCCGCCTCCTGGGTTCAAGCTATTCTCCTGTCTCAGCCTCCTGAGTAGCTGGGACTATAGGTGTGTGCCACCACATCTGGCTAATTTTTGTATTTTTAGTAGAGATGGGGTTTCACTATGTTGGCCAGGCTGGTCTCAAACTCCTGACCTTGTGATCCTCATGCCTCAGACTCCCAAAGTGCTGGGATTACAGGCATGAGCCACTGTGCCTGGTCCCAAATGCATTCTTGAAGGTCATACTTCCTTTCTGTTGATGTTTCACTCCTAGCTTAATCTCAGTGGAGGGTTTTGGAAGCCAAAGCTAGGAGATGCAATATTTCTGATTTTTGCTTGAATGGGAGAAAAAGGAGGGGAAGAAAAAGACAAAGGGGAAGGAAAAAAGAATATGAATTGATCCTTTAAAAAATTATCCTGCCGCCGGGCGCGGTGGCTCAAGCCTGTAATCCCAGCACTTTGGGAGGCCGAGACGGGCGGATCACAAGGTCAGGAGATCGAGACCATCCTGGCTAACATGGTGAAACCCCGTCTCTACTAAAAATACAAAAAAACTAGCCGGGCGAGGTGGCGGGTGCCTGTAGTCCCAGCTACTCGGGAGGCTGAGGCAGGAGAATGGCGTAAACCCGGGAGGCGGAGCTTGCAGTGAGCTGAGATCAGGCCACTGCACTCCAGCCTGGGCGACAGAGCGAGACTCCGTCTCAAAAAAAAAAAAAAAAAAAAATTATCCTGCCACAGTGGTTCATTCCACCTTAAGCTTAGAGTCGGGAGGCCAGTTCCTGCCTCTAAATGAATTCAGCAGCCCCAGCTCTCACTTTGGTGTGTGGTCCTTCTCGACGAAGAGAGTCAAACTCTGTAAAATATTTTAAGAGATTTATTCTGAGTCAAATACGAATAACATGACCCATGACATAGCCCTCAAGAGGTCCTGAGAACATGTTCCCAACGTGGTTGGGCACAGCTTGGTTTTATACGTTTCAGGGAAGCATGAGACATCAATCAAATACTCAAGAAATACATTGGTTTTGTTCAGAAAGGTGGGACAACTCAAAGCTGGGGGCTTCCAGGCTATAGGTAAATTTAAACATTTTCTGGTTGACAATTGCTTGAGTTTGTTTAAAGACCTGGGATTGATAGAAAGGAATGTTCAGGTTAAGATATTGTGGAGACCAAGTTTTTTTGTGCAGAGGAAGCTCTCAGATAGCAGACTTCAAAGAGAGAGAGCAGGTTGTAAAATGTCTCTTTCTTTTTTTTCTGAGACAGAGTCTTGCTCTGTCACCCAGGCCAGAGTGCAGTGGTGCCATCTTGGCTCACTGAAACCTCCGCCTCCCAGGTTCAAGCGATTCTCCTGTCTCAGCCTCCTGAGTAGCTGGGATTACAGGCGCACACTGCCATGCCCGGGTAATTTTTTGTATTTTAGTAGAGATGGGCTTTCATCGTGTTGCCCAGGCTGGTCTCAAACTCCTGAGCTCAGGCAATCTGCCCGCCTCAGCCTCCCAAAGTGCTGAGATTACAGGTGGCACCCAGTCATAAAATGTTTCTTTGAATTGGACCTAAAAGGGTCCCTGGCTCTTAGTTGATTATCTCCTGGATCTGCGAAGGAAGAAAGGAAAACAAAGGGGAAAGAGGATTCTCTATAGAATGTGGATTTTTCCCACAAGAGACTTTGCAAGGCAATTTCA
This sequence comes from Macaca nemestrina, assembly GCF_043159975.1. NCBI lineage: Eukaryota > Metazoa > Chordata > Mammalia > Primates > Cercopithecidae > Macaca > Macaca nemestrina. The sequence continues at coordinate 96,904,668 of NC_092128.1, forward strand.
AGGTATGGCAAAGAAATATATTTTGGAGTTAAATATTTTCATTTTCTTCCTTGTCTCATAATGTTATGCCAGAGTCAGATTGGAAAGTAAGCCACGACATACAGGATTAAATAAAACCCAGCTGATGAGAATTTATGGTTTGTAGGGCATGACTCCCTAGACCCTTAGATAGGAATTTGGGCAAGATTAAAAAATCAGAGCTTAGCTGGGCATGGTGGCTCAAGCCTGTAATCCCAGCACTTTGGGAGGCCGAGACGGGCGGATCACTAGGTCAGGAGATCGAGACCATCCTGGCTAATACGGTGAAACCCCGTCTCTACTAAGAAATACAAAAAACTAGCCGGGCGAGGTGGCGGGCGCCTGTAGTCCCAGCTACTCGGGAGGCTGAGGCAGGAGAATGGCCCGAACCCGGGAGGCGGAGCTTGCAGTGAGCTGAGATCCGGCCACTGCACTCCAGCCTGGGCGGCAGAGCGAGACTCGTCTCAAAAAAAAAAAAAAAGAGAATTCCCTTGAGAGTGCATCTCCTAACTAGAATTAGGATCCTTAAACAACAACTTCCTAGGAGAAAACCAGCTCAGAATAAATCAAGAACCATCAACCAAAGGGAAGACTCCTGCCTGGGGCTCAGGAGGACTCACCAGTTCCACCGGAGGAGAAGCTTGAACTCAGGGGAGCATCAGTGGACCTCTGCTGGTACCTCAGCTCCGGTTTCTGGCAAATCCTTTGGGGTCCTGAGTCTTCTCTGAGGCCCCATGTATTTAGACGCCAAAATATTGTCAACAAAAAGAGTCAAACTCTGTAAAATATTTTAAGAGATTTATTCTGAGCCAAATATGAGTGACCATGGCCCGTGACACAGCCCTCAGGAGGGCCTGAGTACATGTGCCCAAGGTGGTCAGGGCACAGCTTGGTTTTATATATTTCGGGGAGGCATGAGACATCAATCAAATACATTTAAGAAATATATTGGTTTTGTTCAGAAAGGTGGGACAACTCAAAGTTGGGGGCTTCCAGGCTATAGGTAAATTTAAACATTTTCTGATTGACAATTGGTTGAGTTTGTCTAAATACCTGGGATCAATAGAAAGGAATGTTCGGGAATATTGTGGAGATCAAGTTTTGTTGTGCAGAAGAAGTTCTCAGATAGCAGACTTCAGAGAGACAGCAGGTTGTAACATGTTTCTTATAAGACCTAAAAGGGTCCCTGGCTCTTAGTTGATTATCTCCTGGATCTGAGAAGGAAGGAAGGAAAACAAAGGGGAAAGGGGATTCTCTATAGAATGTGGATTTTTCCCACAAGAGACTTTCCAGGGCAATTTCAAGGTATGGCAAGGAAATGTATTTTGGGGTTAAGTATTTTGATTTTCTTCCTTGTCTCATAATGTTATGCCAGAGTCAGATTGGAAAGTAAGCCACGATATATAGGATTAAATAAAGCCCATTTAATGAGAATTTATGGTTTGTAGGGCATGACTCCCTAGACCCCTTAGATAGGAATTTGGGCAAGATAAAAAATCAGAGTGGCCGGGCATGGTGGCTCACACCTGTAATCCCAACACTTTGGGAGGCTGAGGCAGGTGGATCACTTGAGGTCAGGAATTCGAGACAAGCCTGACCAACATGGTGAAACCCCATTGTTTTGTTTAATTTAATTTAATTTAGGAGAGCTAAATAATTAAACATGAGGCCAAAGTACGTAAGAAAGTGGCAGTCTTTTATTGCAAATATGCACACACTCTCGGGCGAGGTTCTCTGGTCCTCAGGTGTGGGGGGCCAGGGAAGTCGCGCTGGCACTCTCGGGTGATGTTCACAAATGCGGGAGCCAAAGAAGTCACGCTGGCTTCTGCCAGTGGCAGACTTTTATGCATTGGTACTGGAAGGGGGAGGGCAGTGGGCGGGATAAGGGTGTGATAGGGGCGTCTCCATAGGCGTGGCCGGGTAAGTTTCAATCTCTTCGGATTGACATCACCTGGCGCATGCTCGGTTGATCTGCATCTTCCCGGGGCAGGCTGCATTTTCCCACGTGCAGGAAAGTTGGTGAGGAAGAACCCGGAAGCAACATGGATTATGCCTTCTTGTTCACCTTCCTCCATCTTGTCCCTTCTCCCTCACCCAAACACCCATCACTACTGAAAATACAGAAATTAGCCAGGTGTGGTGGCATGCGCCTATAATTCCCAGCCACTTGGGAGGCTGAAGCAGGAGAATCGCTTGGACCTGGGAGGCAGAGGTTGCAGTGAGCCGAGATCGTCCCACTGCACTCCAGCCTGGGTGACAAGAGTGAAACTCCGTCTCAAAAAAAATTTAAAAAAATTTAAATTTAAAATTTAAATTTTTAAATGAGCTTAGTCCTCATCCTCTTGGCCCTTTTAGTTCTCCCTCTACTTCCCTGGTAGAGAACTGAGAACTCACCAGAACATCAAAACGCGCCTGAAAAAGGCTGAGAACAACTTAAGGATATAATTTTCTTCCCTGAGTACACGTGTTGGGTTTAAACTGCTGTGGAGAAAAACCTGACCAGATGTTGGAATATGGAAAGAGACACAAAGAGGGGCACAAGCAAAGAGTGACACTGGGGGAAACAACACAGTTGCCCGCCTTTCCTTTCTTCCCTAGCCCACTGTCACTCCTGTGTTTCCAGGTCAGGATCAACCCCATGTTTACCCTGACTCAGTGCCCACTGCTCCTCCTCTTTCAACAGCTTCTCCTTCTCGAACTGGTAGAAATGAACCTCAGCCTTGAAAGAGTCTGTCACCTTGGTTCTTAGGGTTCTGTCTCACAATGCTATGTCCATGTGGCCACTGTGCTGGGCTGAGAACCAGCAACAGCAGAGCTGTGAGGTTGGAAGGGTTGTTACTTCCTTTTGCCCTCCAAATGCCATCTTCAGGAAATGGTTCTATCTTGAACTTTTTTTTTTTTTTCTGTTTCTGAAATGTATCACCTTTCCAGGATCTTAAGGGAAGGGGGATAACAATGTATCAGACTTTTAGCTAGATTTATTCATGTTATCCTCCCAACCATCCCCAAAAGAGGGTGGTGTTCTACACACTGTGAAATCATTAGTAGAAATATATTTGAGGTGTCCAGGAGGTAGTGAGAGAAGGAGGTGCCTCTGAAAGGTCATGTGATGGAAATGAAAGCTTCCCTGTGTCAGAGACCTGTGAACCAGAGCAACTCCATCTTAAACAGGAGCTGGGTAAAATGAGGCTGAAACCTACTGGGCTGCATTCCCAGACTGGTAAGGCATTCTAAGTTACAGGATGAGATAAAAGGTTGGCACAAAATACAGATCATAAAGACCTTGCTGATAAAACAGTTTGCAGTAAAGGAGCCAGTCAAAACCCACCAAAACCAAAATGACCATGAGAGTGACCTCTGGTGGTCCTCACTGCTACATTCCCAGCAGCACCGTGACAGTTTACAAGTGCCATGGCAGCGTCAGGAAGTTGTTACCCTACATGGTCTAAAAAGGGGAGGCATAAATAATCCACCCCTTGTTTAACTTATAATAAAAAAATAGCCAAAAAATGGGCAACCAGCAGCCCTTGGGGCTACTCTGTCTATAGAGCAGCCATTCTTTTATATTTCTTCACTTTTTTTTTTTTTGAGACAGCGTCTCGCTCTGTCGCCAGGCTGGAGTGCAGTGGCGCAATCTTGGCTCACTGCAACCTCTGCCTCCCGGGTTCAAGTGATTCTCCTGCCTCAGCCTCCCAAGTAGCTGCAACTACAGGCATTCACCACTATGCCTGGCTAATTTTTTTGTACTTTTTTAGTAGAGACGGTGTTTCACCATGTTGGCCAGGATGGTCTCGATCTCTTGACCTTGTGATCCACCTGCCTTGGTCTCCCAAAGTGCTGGAATTACAGCCGTGAGCCACCACACCCAGCCTTTTATTTTTTTGAAATGAAGTCTCACTTTTTTACTGTGTCTATAGAATAGCCATTCTTTTATTTCTTTACTTTCTTCTTTTTTTATTGTTGTTGTTGAAATGAAGTCTCACTCTGTCACCCAAGCTGGAGTGCAGTGGTATGATCTCAGCTCACTGCAACTTCCGCCTCCTGGGTTCGAGCGATTCTCCTGTCTCAGCCCCCTGAGTAGCCGGGACTACAGGCATGCGACATTACACCTGGCTAATTTTTGTATTTTTAGTAGAGATGGAGTTTCACCACGTTGGCTAGGCTGGTCTGGAACTCCTGACCTCAAGTGATCCACCCGCCTCAGCCTCCCAAAGTGCCGGACTTATAGGTGTAAGCCACCACGCCCAGCTAAAAGCTAGTTTGTTGACTTTTTTTAAAGTCAAGATATTTCTTGCACATCTGAGTTTATAGAGTGACATTAACATGGGTTACTTATAAATAAATTAAAGCTCCGAGAAGTTAAATAACAAGTCCAAGACTACACAGCTAACAAGGAGCAGAGATGAAAATTGAATATACTTTTGCTTCTACCACCCAGGCTTTTCCCATTCTAACTTACTACCTCTTATGCATTATGAGAATAATCTTCTTCTCTGAAATTACTGCCAATTCACTATGAGCACCTGATAGAAATAAATAAATAAATAAATAAATAAATAAAATTACTGCCAAGTAAACCACTTACAGTTAACCACAACCATCAATTTTGCCTTCTAAATACTTCTTAAAACTTTCAGTTCTTCATACTCAATGCCAACACCCTAAGCCAGTTATCATCATCTCTCACTCAAATATTTGTTATCGCTCTCTAGTCTCCTTGTATTAGTTCTTCTAAATCTTGTTCAAGGCTGAGCACAGTGGTTCAGTGCAATCCCAGCACTTTGGGAGGTTGAGGCTGGAGGATTGATTGAGCCCAGGAGTCAAGACCAGTCGGGGCAATATGGGGAGACCCTGTAACAACCACTCTTCTGAGTGATCTCAAAATGGAAATATGATCACATTCCTGTTCTATCTAAAACTCCTTACTGACGTCATGATGTTTTAGGATTTAGTCCAAAATCCCTAACCTGGCTGTAAGTCTTTGTAAACATTTTTGCAGCTTCATCTTTTATAACTACCTTTGCAATTTGATCTCCAGTGGTCCTCCCGGGTGCTGTGCTTCAGCCACAGGGCCTCTGAACATGTGATTCTAAATGCCAAAAACATCAGATGTCATGTCAAATCTCTTTTCTCAGTGAAACCTTTCCTGATTCCTCTAGACGAGGTCGGTTCTGTCAGTTTTTACTTTTATAACACTTAGTACTTTTTCTTCATAGCACTTAAAGCAGATTATACTTAATTATTTTTGTGGTTACTGGATTAAAATTCATCTTTCCTAATAGATTGTTAGCTTCATGAGGACAGGGATAATGTCTATTGAAAAAGCTGGCTTGTGGGCTGACACAAAATAGATGCTCAGTAAGTACCTGTTGAATGAATGAACAAACCTTAAGAAGATAAACATAAATGAAAGCAGGGGCTGAGATTATGATGGTCTATGGTTCTGGATTTACTTTTGTGAACCTCAGAAAATCTGAGATAGGTCTCAGTTAATTTAGAAAGTTTATTTTGCCAAGGTTGAGGATGTGCCTGTGACACAGCCGCAGGAGGTCCTGGCAACATGTGCCTGAGGTGGTTTGGGTGCAGCTTGGTTTTATACATTTTTGGGAGACATGAGTCATCAATCAAGTACATTTAAGAAATACATTGGTCTGCTGCAGAAAGGCGGGACAACTCAAAGTGGGGTGGGTGGGGGACTTCCAGGCTAAGGTAAATTTCAGCATTTTCTGGTTGACAATTAGTTGAGTTTGTCTAAAGACCTGGGATCAATAGAAAGAAATGTTTGGGTTACGATAAGAAGCTGTGGAGACAGATGAAGCTTTTAGCTAGCAGGCTTGAGAGAGAACAGGCTGTAAAATGCTTCTTATCAGACTGAAAGTCTGTGTTGATGTTAATGGCAGAGGTATAATGAGGCATGTCTGACCCCCACTTCCCTTCATGGCCTGAACCAGTCCTTCATGTTACATTTTAACAGCCCTGGCTGAGGAGCAAGTTCGTTTAGATGGTTGGGAGGCCTTAGAATTTTATTTTTGGTTTATGCTTTGATGGCTTTTCTTACACAGAAATAATTGTGGAGAAAAAATAACAAGCCATTTCAATTATTGATTTAAAAACAAGTAGGTATGGATGCTTTAAAAACAAGTAGGTTTTGTTATACAGCTGAAGTACATTCATTCCTGTACAGGCAACATACTCCAGGGCAGCTCATGACTGGCTTCGTTTGGTTCACACTAACTTCCAAGAAAAGTGAATCACAGATAGTGAGACTGTCCAGATGAGCCATGGGAACAGGATGGACTGTAATTCACTTTGTCTTATTGTTGCCTCACACAATTAAATTCTACTTGGTATTGATTACAAAGGAATGGAATGTTTCCTTTTTGTTGTTATTATTGTTGTTTCTGTTTTTGAGACAGGGTCTCCCTTTGTCACCCAGATTGGAATGCAGTGGTGTAAACATGGCTCACTGCAGCCTTGAGCCCCTCCTGGGCCCAAGTGATCCTCCCACCCCTCCCACCTCAGTCTCCTGAGTAGCTGGGATTACAAGCACATGACACCACACCCAACTAATCTTTGTAGTTTTTGTGGAGATGGGGTTTCGCCATGTTGTCTGGACTGGTCTCTGTAAGAGTTTAAGAAAGAGGAAAGAAACACGAAAAGCAGCTCAATAGTTAAAGACAGGTTTATTTTGGAGAATAAACCTGAGAGGGGTTTCTGGTCGATTTCAGTCGGGAGCACTCTCTCTTACAGACTAAGAGTATTTAAGGGTTTTAAGGTGAGAGAGTTTATTACAGGCTTGGAATGTTTCTGTGTGGAGGAGAAGTTTATTGCAGGGTTGGAATGTCTCTGGTTGGAGGGGAGGTTACCTTGGGGGTGGCACGTCTCTGGTTGGGGAGGGGTTTATCTTAGGGTTGGAATGTTTCTGGTCAGAGATGTCATTTGTGGTTTATGCTCATGCTGACATTAGCTATTAGGCTGATGCCCTTTGGATTTAGGCAGTTTTTGATGAAGGGGAACTTTAAAATGGCAGTGCTTGTCCAAGATGGCGATGCTCTTGCTGTGTCACTCTCGAACTCCTGGGCTCAAGTGATCCATCTGCCTCTGCCTCCCAAAGTGCTGGGACTGCAGGTGTAAGCAACCGCACCTAGCCTAGGAATGGAATGTTTCTATGGTTAATTTCATTGTCACCTGGAAACTGAAAGTCTCTCTTGATAGTAAAATTTTAAAAATTTCAGAATCAAGGTATAATCTCTTTAGGGCTTCACCAAGGTGTACCCAGGGAAGAAAAGAAGAGATACCTCTATTCGGATGCTTAAAGCAAAGATATGGGCTGTTTTTTCTCCTAATATTTGTCTTTGCAAGTTTCCTTTTGCTTTATGAAATAGATATTACAGGGGAAATCTATGTATCCTCTTTCTCTTCTCCACACAATTTTGTTATTAGTTGGGGATTTATTTCTACAGAAGAAAAGTTGGAGCCAGGTGTGGTGGCTCACACTTGCAATCCCAGCACTTTGAGAGGCTGAGGCAGGGAGATCGCTTGAGCCCAGGAGTTTGAGACCAGCCTGAGCAACATGGTGAAACTCCGTCTCTACAAAAAATATGAAAATTAGCTGGATATGGTGGCATGTGCCTATAGTCCCAGCTGCTAGCAAGGCTGAGGTGGGAGGATTGCTTGAGCCCAGGAGGTCAAGGCTTCGGTGAGCTGTGACTGGGTCACTGAACTCCAGCCTGGGCAACAGGGCAAGACCCTGTCTTAAAAAAAGAAAGAAAGAAAGAAAAAGAAAAAAGTTGCCCTTAGGATTAGCAACTTTAATCCTATTAATTTAGCAACTTTAGTCCCTATTAATTTAATAGGGACATTTTTGGTAAGGGTTTTTTTCAAGAATGTTCTTTTCAGTTTGCTTTATGCTTTCTTTCCTTCCCCTCCCATCCTTATGACTTTATTAAGGACCTAGAGCCTGTGTTCGGGTCCGTATCTGGAACTTCAGGAGTCTACAGGCAGCACAGTTCCTGCCTTCAGGAAGCCCATACATAGTCTGATGAGGAAGATGGACATCAGTCTTGCAGTGGTGTTGGGATTTAGGGGATCTTTTCAGACTTGCTTTTCGAAAAGTTTTTCTCTTTCCTTTCCGATATCATGGTGCCTACCCTGAACATGTCCTGTCCCCCTTCTGTTTTACGGCCTACTAGAAAGTCCAGAATTGCAGTAAATAAGAGGAAAAGAGGTCTAACTATGAGTTTTAAGGGTCTTGCTACATGTGAAGTGTTGGGTTTTAGTAATGGGTTTTAGTGTTGGGTCTTATAATAATCATGACTGTGAACTTTGTTGCAGACAGTCATACTGGCTAGAATCCTCTAGGTGAGCAGGAGTGTTATTATTTTTTTTTTAATCTTATCTAAAAATGTGTAACATTTTATTCTCCAACGATGTCAAACAAATGGGTTATGGCAGGGGCAAAGTAACATATAACAAGGAATGCCTATATTTTCCCCTATTAAATATTTTGTACTTTGGCCACTTGCATGGCAGGGATATTGAAGGATTAAGTAAGATGATAAGAATAATGCCTGGGAGGCCGGGCGCGGTGGCTCAAGCCTGTAATCCCAGCACTTTGGGAGGCCGAGGCGGGCGGATCACAAGGTCAGGAGATCGAGACCACAGTGAAACCCCGTCTCTACTAAAAATACAAAAAATTAGCCGGGCGCGGTGGCGGGCGCCTGTAGTCCCAGCTACTCAGGAGGCTGAGGCAGGAGAATGGCAGGAACCCGGGAGGCGGAGCTTGCAGTGAGCCAAGATCACGCCACTGCACTCCAGCCTGGGCAACAGCGTGAGACTCCGTCTCAAAAAAAAAAAAAAAAAAAAAAAAAAAAAAAAAAAGAATAATGCCTGGGACATGGGGCATGACAGCTGTTATCAGAACTGATGCATTTTCTCAGCAACACCTGCTCTCACTGTGGGCCAGACCTGTGGCTACCTGAAGAATCCTCTGAGGCTGGGCGTGATGGCTCACGCCTGTAATCCCAATACTCTGGGAGGCTGAGGTGGGAGGATTGCTTGAGCCTAGGTTTTTGAGGTCAGTTTGGGCAACATAGTGAGATCCCAAATCTACCAAAAAAAAAACACAAAAAACCAAAAACAAAATATAAATTTAGCTGGGCATAGTGGCACATACCTGTGGTTCCAGCTACTTGGGAGGCTGAGGTAGGAGGATTGCTGGAGCCCAGGAATTTGAGGCTGCAGGGAGCTATGATTGTGCCACTGCCCTCCAACCTGGTCAAAAAAGCAAGACCCTGTCTCTAAATAAATAAATGGAATCCTTTGAGAGTAACTTGTTGCTTCCAGTTTTCATATTTTTATGGTTCCTGCTTTATTTCTGGGTTCGATTTCTGGGTTCGTTTGTTTGTCTGTCTGTTTCTTTGTAGAGACCGGCTCTGGCTCTGTCCCCAGGCTGGAGTGCAGTGGCCATCAGAGCTTACTTCAGCCTCATACTCCTGGGCTCAAATGATCCTTCTGTCTCAGCCTCCTGAGTAGCTGGGACTACAGGCACGCAACACCACACTTGGCTAATTTTTAAAATATTTTGTAGGGACAGAGTCTCACTACGGTGCCCACGCTGGCAGATTTCTGGTTTTTATCCTTTGTATATATATGCTACACAAATTCAACTAATGTCATTGTGAAAAACATGGGAAGAAAAGTTTAGCACCTGATAATATCTCTATGCACTTGCCTTTTCTAGATATTTTATATAGATAGAATCATATAATATGCGGTCTTTGTGACTGGCTTCTTTCATTTAGCATAATGTTTTTATTTTTGTTTTTTTGAGATGGAGTCTCACTCTGTGGCCCAGGCTGGAGTGCAGTGGCATGATCTCGGCTCACTGCAAGCCCCGCCTCCCAGGTTCACGCCATTCTCCTGCCTCAGCCTCTGGAGTAGTTGGGACTATAGGCACCCACCACAACGCCCGGCTAATTTTTTTTGTATTTTTAGTAGAGACAGAGTTTCACCGTGTTAGCCAGGATGATCTCAATCTCCTGACCTCGTGATCTGCCCGCCTTGGCCTCCCAAAGTGCTGGGATTACAGGCCTGAGCCACCGCGCCCAGCGGAAGAATTTTTTTTTAATTGGAGTCAATTCTTTCAAACCTTGCCACTGCTTTATCACGTTGATGGAATATTCTAAATCTTTTGTTGTCATTTCAGCAATATTCACAGCATCTTCACCAGGAGTACATTCCTGGTTTCTCAAAACACCACTTTCTTGGCTCATCCATAAGAAGCAACTGCACATCCATTCAAGTTTGATCATGAGATTACAGCAATTCAATCACATCTCCAGGCTCCATTTCTAATTCCAGTTCTCTTGCTATTTCCACCACGTCTGCAGTGACTTCCTCACTGAAATCTTGAGCCCTTCCAAGTCATCCATGAGGGTTGGAATCAACTCATTCCAAACTCCTGTGAATGTTGTCATTTTTACTTCCTCCCACAAATGTTCTTAATGGCATTCAGAATGGTGGATCCTTTCCAGAAGGTTTTCAATGTATTTTGCCCAGACCCATCACAGGAACCATCTACAGCAGCTATAGCTTTACAAAGTGTACTTCTTTTCTTTCTTTCCTTTTTTTTTTTGAGAAGGAGTCTTGCTGTGTCACCCAGGCTGGAGTACAGTGGCACCATCTAGGCTAACTGTAACCTCCGCCTCCCAGGTTCATGCAATTCTCTTGCCTCAGCCTCCCAAGTAGCTGAGATTACAGGTGTGCACCACCATGCCAGGCTAATTTTTTTGTATTTTTAGTAGAAATGAGGTTGCGCCTTGTTGGCCAGGCTGGTTTCAAACTCCTGACCTCAGGTGATCCACCCGCCTTGGCCTTTCCCAAAGTGCTAGGATTGCAAGTGTGAGCCTCTGCGCCTGGCCAGTATTTGTTTTTCTTTTTCTTTTTTTCTTTTTTCTGGGACAGAATTTCACTCTTGTCACCCAGGCTGGAGTGCAATGGCACGATCTTGGCTCACTGCAACTTCCACCTCCTGGATTCAAGCAATTCTCCTGCATCAGCCTCCTGAGTAGCTGGGATTACAAGCGCCCACCACCATGCCCAGCTAATTTTTGTATTTTTTGTAGAGACAGGATTTCACCATGTTGGCCAGGTTGGTCTTGAACTCCTGACCTCAGGTAATCCACCTTCCTCGGCCTCCCAAAGTGTTGGGATTACAGGCATGAGCCACCGCGCCTGATCAGTATTTCTTTTTTTTCTTTTTTTTTTTTTTTGAGATGGAGTCTGGCTCTGTCGCCCAGGCTGGAGTGCAGTGGCCGGATCTCAGCTCACTGCAAGCTCCACCTCCCAGGTTCACGCCATTCTCCTGCCTCAGCCTCCTGAGTAGCTGGGACTACAGGCGCCTGCCACCACGCCCGGCTAGTTTTTTGTATTTTTTTTTAGTAGAGACGGGGTTTCACCGTGTTAGCCAGGCTGGTCTCGATCTCCTGACCTCGTGATCCGCCCGTCTCGGCCTCCCAAAGTGCTGGGATTACAGGCTTGCGCCACCGCGCCCGGCCAGTATTTCTTAAATAATAACACTTGAAAGTCAAAATGGCTCCTTGATCCATGGGCTGCAGAATGGATGTTGGGTTCATGAACATAAGACAACATTAATCTCCTTGTACAGCTCCATCAAGCTCCTGAGTGACCAGGTGCATTGTCAATAAGCAGTAATATTCTGAGCAGTGTGTTTCACCAGTAGACTTACAATAATCAGTAAACCATGTTGTAAACAGATATGCTGTGATTCAGGCTTTGTTGTTTCATTTATAGAACACAGGCAGAGTAGATTCAGCACAATTTCTAAGGACCTCAGATTTCTGAAATGGCAAATGAGCATTGGCTTCAACTTAAAGTCACCAGCTGCAATAACTCCTAACAAGAGAGCCAGCCCATCCTTAGAAGCTAGCCATTGACTTCTCTTTACTTATAAAAGTCCTAGATGACATCTTCTTCCATCTAAATTGTTTCATCTAAATTGGAAATCTGTTGTTCAATGTACCTTCATCAATTACCTTAAGTAGATCTTCTCGATAACTTGCTGGAGCTTCTCCATCAGCACTTGCTCCTTCACCTTGTACTTTTTTTGTTTAATTTTGTTTTGTTTTTTACCAGAAAGAATGAGCTTGAAACCTTGCAGTTTTATTTAACGGAGATGGCTTGTTTCCTCATGAACTAACCTCCTGCTGGCTTCTAACTTTTCTTCTGCAGCTTCCTCACCTCTCAACCTTCATAGAATTGAAGAGAGTTAGGGCCTTGATCTGGATTAGGCTTTGGATTAAGGGAACATTGTGACTGTTTTGATCTTCTATCCAAACCACTCAGTTTCTCCATATCACTGATAAGGCTGTTTTGCTTTCTAATCATTTGTGCATTCATTGAAGTAACATTTTAAATTCCTTTCGAGAACTTGTTTTGCCTCCTTTCTCTGCCATTGTGCTGTGTGATGTTGACTCCATTTCTTGCCATGTCTTCTCACAAGACTTTCAAAATCAAGCAATTTCTGGCCAAGAAACAAAAGCAAAACGGTTCATCCTGCAGTGGATTTGAATGAAAATTGGTAATAAAATCAGGTACAACTCCAAGATGTTGGGAATAGGCCTCCAAAATCTGGCCATAAACTGGCCCCAAAACTGGCCATAAACAAAATCTCTGCAGCACTGTGACATGTTCGTGATGGCCATGACGCCTACACTGGAAGGTTGTGGGTTTACCGGAACGAGGGCAAGGAACACCTGGCCCACCTAGGGTGGAAAACTGCTTAAAGGTGTTCTTAAATCACAAACAATAAACAATGGCATGCGCGATCTGTGCCTTAAGGACATGCTCCTGCTGCAGATTACTAGCTAGACTCATCCCTTTACTTTGGCCCATCCCTTTGTTTCGCATAAGGAATACTTTTAGTTAATCTATAATCTAGAGAAACAATGCTTATCACTGGTTTGCTGTCAATAAATATGTAAGTAAATCTCTGTTCAGGGCTCTCAGCTCTGAAGGCTGTGAGACCCCTGATTTCCCACTCCACACCTCTATATTTCTGTGTGTGTGTCTTTAATTCCTCTAGCACCACTGGTTTAGGGTCTCCCTGACAAAGCTGGTCTCCACACAAGAGAAGACATTGGAGAAGAACCAAGCTGGGCCTATTAGCAATGTCACATGAGATGGCACACATGCTTATGCTGTATCAAGGTCACTATCATCTTACCATAGCAAGCTGAAAATGTCAACACTATCTGAACAGTTGGGCATGTTTTATTGGGAAAATGTTTTTTCTCTTTGTTTATATGCTCTGCATTAGTAGGCTGGCTCAATAATATATATGTGAGATCTTTTATTTGGTTAAAAAAAAAGCACTTTTCCTTGCATTCATAACTTGGCTCTTTGATGCAAGAGGTCTAGTTTTGTCCTATCTTGGTCTTAGCATGCCTTCCTCATTAGGTTTATTTATTTCTTTTTTTTTTTCTTTTTTTTTTTTTAAAACCGTGTTTCACTCTTTTCGCCCAGGCTGGAGTGCAATGGCATGATTTTGACTCACCACAACCTCCGCCTCCCAGGTTCAAGTGATTCTCCTGCCTCAGCCTCCCGAGTAGCTGGGATTATGGGCATGCACCACCAAACCCAGGTAATTTTGTATTTTTAGTAGAGGGGGGTTTCTCCGTGTTGGTCAGGCTGGTCTCAAACTCCTGACCTCAGGTGATCTGCCTGCCTCAGCCTTCCAAAGTGTGGGATTACAGGCGTGAGACACTGCACCCAGCCCAGGCTTAATTATTTCTACCTTTTATGTAAAGTAAGAAATGTGTGAATCTTGCTTTCACTTGAATACTTAGAGACCATTGTAGGGTTATTTATTTCAATATTGTTGTGTCTCAGGGAATAGGAAGGTCCTAGGAGAGGGAGAGCAATAAGGGACGGGTCAGTTAGTGGAGCAGTCGTAACACATACAATGTTAATTAAGTTCACTGCCTCATATGGACACAGTTCCTAGTGCCTCAAAGCAATAACAATAGCAATATCAAAGATCATTGATCACAGATCAACATACCATTATAATAATTACGAAAACATTTAAAATATTATAAGAATTATCAAAATGTGACACAGTTATACATTGTGAGCTGCTGGAAAAATGGTGCCCATAGACTTGTTTGATGTAGGGTTGCCACAAACCTTCAATTTGTAAAAAACACAGTTATCTGTAAAGCACAATAAAGCAAAGTGCAATAAAACCAGGTATCCTTGTATCTTCTTTGGAGAAATGTCTACCTAGTCATTTGCCCATTAAAAAAACTAGACCGTTTATCTTTTTTTGTTGTTGAGTTATAAAATTCTTTATATATCTTGAATTCCAACCCTTTATCAAATATATTGTTTGCAAACGTTTTCTCACATATTGTGGAATTATCTTTTCCCTTTTTTTTTTTTTTTATTTTCATTTTTCTTTCTTCTTTTTTTTCTACACAAAATAGCCTTTTTTTTTTTTCTTTTTTTTCGAGATAAGATCTCACTCTGTGGCCCTGGCTGGAGTACAGTGGTGCAATCATAGCTCACTGCAGGTTTGAACTCTTGGGCTCAAGCGATTCTCCTATCTCAGCCTCCCAAAGCGCTGAGATTACAGGTATTAGCCACTATGCCAGCCTCTTTTCACTTTCTTCATGGTATCCTCCAAAGCACAAAAGTTTAACTTTTGTTACAATTTGTTTTATTTTGTTGCTTGAGCTTTTGGTGTCATATCTAAAAAACTATTGCCTAATCCAAGATCATAAAGATTAACTCCTAAGTTTTCTTCTGAGTTTTATAGTTGTTTTTGCACTCAGGTCTATGATCCGTTTTGAATTAACTTTTGTATATGGTGTGAGGCAGGAAACCCAACTTCATTCTTTTGCATATGGATATCCAGTTGTCCCTGCACCATTGGTTGAAAAAATTATTCTTTCTTCCATTGAATTATCTTGGCACCCTTGCTAAAAATCCATTGACCATAAATGTAAGAATTTATTTTGTACTTATGTCTATTCCACTGATCTATATGTCTTTCCTTATGCAATACTACACTGTCTTGACTGCTGTAGCTTTTTTAAAAATAGAGACAGGGACTCACTATGTTGCCCAACTCCTGGGCTCAACTGATCCTCCTGCTTTGGCCTCCTAAAGTGCTGGAATGGTAGATATGGGCCACAGTGCCTAGCCTGATTGCTATGACTTTGTAGCAAATTTTGAAATTGGGACGTGTGAGTCCTCCAAATTTGTTCTGTTATTCAAGATTGTTTTGGCTGTTCTGAGTCCTTCACATTCCCATATGAATTTTAAGATCAGCTTATCAATTAATGCAAAAAAATCAGCTGAGATTTTGATAAAGATTGTATTGAATCTGTGGTATTGCCTCAACTTTTATTTTACTCTTTAAACTTTTATTACTTATTTTTATTTTTATTTATTTATTTATTTTTGAGACAGAGTCTTGCTCTGTCACCCAGGCTAGAGTGCAATGGTGCTATCTTGGCTCACTGAAAGCTCCGCCTCCCAGGTTCACGCCATTCTCCTGCCTCAGCCTCCCGAGTAGCTGGGACTACAGGTGCCCGCCACCATGCCTGGCTAATTTTTTGTATTATTTAGCAGAGATGGGGTTTCACCATGTTAGCCAGGGTGGTCTCAATCTCCTGACCTTGTAATCCGCCTGCCTCGGCCTCCCAAAGTTCTGGGATTACAGGCATGAGCCACCATGCCCGGCCTTACTTATTTTTATTTATTTTAATTTTTTATTTTTGAGAAACAGGCTCAGAACTCAGGCTGGAGTGCAGTGATAAGATCACTGCTCACTGTAGCCTTGACCTAAAGGGCTCAAGCAATCACCCCATCTCAGCCTCCCAAGTAGCTGAGACTACAGGTGCCTGCCATCATGCCCAGCTAATTTTTAAATTTTTTGTAGAGATAAGGTCTCACTATATCAACCTAGGCTCATCTCGAACTCCTGGTCTCAAGCAATCTTCCTACTTTGGCATCCCAAAGTGTTGGAATTACAGGCATGAGCCACTGCACCTGGCCTTTATTATTTTTTATACAAACACACATATATAAAATTGTAAGTAAAAAGAATCATATCATTCATGCAGTATTTATTTGGAAAACTTTCCCCCAGCTCTATCTGTTACAGATATTTAGATAGGCATGAGCGGATAGGAGAGGGCTCTCCCCCAACCCACTAGGAACATCAGGTAATGGTTCAACAATTATCACACTGCCTCTCTAAAAATGATAATTTAGCAGCCCACTCAGGGTGGCAGGGAGAGACAATCTCCTGATGATCCACAGCTATTAACATTAAAAGTGTTAAGTGGGCTGGGTGTGGTGGCTCACACCTGTAATCCCAGCACTTTGGGAGGCTGAGGCTGGCAGATCACCTGAGGTTGGGAGTTTGAGACCAGCCTGGTCAACGTCGTGAAACCCCAGCTCTACTAAAAGTACAAAAAAATTAGCCGGGTGTGGTGGCAGGTGCCTGTAATCCCAGCTACTCAGGAGGGTGAGGCAGAAGAATGACCTGAACCTGGAAGCAGAGGTTGCAGTGAGCCGAGATCGCACCATTGCACTCCAGCCCGGGCAACAAAAGCGAAACCGTCTCAAGAAAAAAAAAAAAAAAAAAAAGTGTTAATAGAATGCAGATGTCAGGGGGAAGAAACTTCTTGGGCATGTGCACTAAGAGACGAAGTGGCAAAATATGACCTTCTGGGTACACTCCACTGGAAAAAGGGAAGAAAGTCTCACGTGGTCATAGGTACAGCTTCCTAAGCACACTGCATGTGCTCACTTCCCAAGGTTGAGAAGAGCTCTGTACATGTGGAAAGCCCACCCTAAGGGAAGAATCATGGGAAAGAGGTGAGCCTATAAAGTCCTAGGATCACGGTTAAACGGGGCACTTGGCTCTTTAAACTTCATGTGCCTTCCTGGGTCTGTTCCAAACACACCTTCCTTTCTTTCTTGTTCTAAAGCCTTTTAAAATAAACTTCCACTCCTGCTCTGAAACTTGCCTCGTCCCTTTTTCTGTTTTATGTCTCTCAGTCAAATTCTTTCTTCTGGGGAGGCAAGAACTGAAGTTGCTGGGGACCCGTACAGATGCGCTGCCAGTAACTTGGAGTAACTTGGATGGCATCCACCGGTAACATGTCCACAACATGAACACTTCACACACTCCCATCTTTACTTCTAGATAAGCTATATTAACTACCTAGTTAATATGCCCTTTCATATTCTTCTTTGTATACATGTGATCATAAAAATATATATTGTGTATATAGAAATACATATGTAGAATTATGTATACATATATAAACACACATAAACATATATACATATATATATACACACATGCAGTTTTTAAAATGTATGTATCTGTGTATGCTATCCAAAATTGGATCATACACAGTTTTTTTACCTTACCTTTTTTTTTGAGACAAAGTCTCGCTCTGTAGCCCAGGCTGGAGTACAGTGGCACTATCTAGGCTCACTGCAACCTCCGCCTCCCGGGTTCAAGTTATTCTCCTCCCTCAGCCTCCCGAGTAGCTGGGGTTACAGGTGCCCACCACCACGCCTGGCTAATTTTTTTTGTATTTTTAATAAAGGTGGGGTTTCGCCATGTTGGCCAGGCTGGTCTTGAACTCCCGACCGCAGATGACCCACCCATTTCAGCCTCGCAAAGTACTGGGATTACAGGCGTGAGCCACCGCGCCCGGCTGTACCTTACCTTTCATTTTACAATCATGAAAATTCCTCAAGTCAACTGATAGAGTGCTAATTAATTAGTCTGAATGGCTGTAAAATATTTCATGGTGTGGATAAAATGCAACCTATACAGGCATTCTGTGTTGATACGAGTTCTTTTTTTTTTTTTTTTTTTTGGTTTTTGGCTCCTATAAACAATCACCATCCTTTAGTAAAATTTCCTTATAAAGTTCTTTTTATAGGTTCTAAGAAGTGGACTTTTGGGTTTGAAGGATGTATGTACTTTTAATTGTAGTAAATGTTGCTAAATTGTTTTTTCTTTTTTTTTTTTTTTTTTGAGACGGAGTCTCGCTCTGTCACCCAGGCTGGAGTGCGGTGGCGCCATCGCGGCTCACTGCAAGCTCCGCCTCCCGGGTTTACGCCATTCTCCTGCCTCAGCCTCCTGAATAACTGGGACTACAGGCACCTGCCACCACGCCTGGCTAATTTTTTTTGTATTTTAGTAGAGTCGGGGTTTCACCGTGTTAGCCAGGATGGTCTCGATCTCCTGACCTTGTGATCCGCCCGTCTTGGCCTCCCAAAGTGCTGGGATTACAGGCGTGAGCCACCGCGCCCGGCCGATAAATTGCTTTTTCAAAAGATGCTATAACACTGCACATTTTCAAGAACAATGTGGAAATATCCTTTCCCCTACATACTTGCCAGCAATAGCTATTACAAATATTTTATATATGCATGTATATATAATGTATATATACATGCATATATATCTATATATATATATATCAGTTCACTGCAACCTCCACCTCCCGGGTTCAAGTGATTCTCCTGCCTCAGCCTCCCGAGTGGCTGGGAACACAGGTGCCTGCCACCATGCCCGACTAATTTTTTGTATTTTTAGTAGAGATGGGGTTTCACCATGTTAGCCAGGATGGTCTGGATCTCCTGACCTTGTGATCTGTCTCTACTAAAGAATACAAAAATTAGCTGGACGTGGTGGTGGGCGCCTGTCATCCCAGCTACTTGGGAGGCTGAGGCAGGAGAATCGCTTGAACCCGGGAGGTGGAGGTTGCAGTGAACCGAGATCCTGCCACTGCACTCCAGCCTGGGTGAGAGAGTGAGACTGTTTCCAAAAACAAACAAACAAACAAACAAACAAACAAATGTGATTGGGATGTTGAGGCTAAAAAGACTATATGTTATCTGTTATTATAGTATGTGACCCAAAAATGACAATTTTTTTGATCCCAGCTAGTTGCAGCTGATATTGATGTTTCAACATGACATATTTTTATACAGACAAAATATCAAACTATCATATTCGAATTTCCTTTTTTCCAAAAGGACTGAGTCATATACACAAAAGACATTCTCACTATATCCCACCCAATTCCCAAGTCTTGTTCCATTCTACATTATTTTCCTTTTGACCAGTTTCAGAAAGGTGCGCCCACTGCTGCCCCTAGTAATAATAAATGAATAATAATGATGATACCTCCATAACCAACAGTAAGGTATCATCAATTGTGTCTCTGGATCAGAGGCCAGGGTAGCTTGGCAGCAGCTCAAGAAACTGCATACAAGATGGTGTTCAATGAGAAAAATGCACTCTGCAGTAATTAATGTAATAGTCGCATCTAGTTGGGATGGCAGAAAATTTGCTCATGAAGGCCATTTGTTCCACTATGATGGAGTCAGTCACATAAAATCATTTATTGTTGGCTCAAGCATGCTTTACAGGGCTGTAAAGTCAGTTCATGCTGGCCCAGGGAAAAGTCCACCTGTGGTGAATGAAAACCCTCATGGAAGTCATACTGCTCAAATTTTTGCTGTAGTTCATGCTGATGTAAATGTTGAGCAGGGAAATCCTTGAAGCTCCATGTGTATTTTCCAGTGATACTTGAGAGGCAGTGAAAAGAAACTTCCCAAACAGTGAAGCAATGAAAGCATAATCTCACGCAGGGAGGCTAAGACCATTGTCAGGTCCAGCAGAACCACAGACTGAACCTCAGTGGTGATTCTAGGGAGTTCTGCCTGTTTTGTATTTTATATACTCTTTGGCATTTGGCTTCTTTCACTAAACATCATGCTTACGAGTCATCCATATTGTTGTGTACAGCAATTGGTGTAAGTTCACTCCTAGTGTTGTGTGAATATTCCATAATTTACTTATCTCTCCTGATGTTGATGGTCATTTGCGTCACTGATAGTTTGGGGATATTATGCATATTGTTGCTAGGAACATTCTTATACATGCTATTTAGAAATATATGCGTGCAGGTGCATTCCTCCTGGTTATACATCCAGAAGTGCATTCACTGGTCCATAGGGGATGTGTCCATAATAAATAATACCAAATGATTTTCCAAAGTGAATTATGAGACTGGGTGCGGTGGCTCATACCTGTAATTCCAGCACTTTGGGAGGCCGAGGCAGGTGGCTCACCTGAGGTCAGGAGTTCAAGACTAGCCTAGTCAACTTCAAGACTAGCCTGGTCAACGTGATGAAACCCCATCTCTACTAAAAATACAACTAATTAGCCAGGTGTGGTGGCAGGTGGCTGTAATCCCAGCTACTCAGGAAGCTGAGACAGGAGAATTGCTTGAACCTGGGAGGTGGAGGTTGCAGTGAGCCGAGATCATGCCACTGCACTCCAGCCTGGGCAGAAAGAGTGAAACTCTGTCTCAAAAACAAAACAAACAAACAAAAAACCCAAAAGTGAATTATGAGAGTTCTAGTTGCTCCACATCCTCAGCAAAATTTAGTATTACTAGTTTTATTCTGGTCAGTGTTTTTTGTTTGTTTTTTGTTTCTTGAGACAGTTTCTTCTCTGTCATCGTGGCTGGAGTGCAGTGGTGTGAATACAGCTCACTGCTGCCTTGGCCTCCTGGGCTCAAGCAATCCTCCCACGTCAGCTTCTTGAGTAGCTGGGATCATAGGTGTGCACCACCATGCCCAGCTAATTTTAAAACTTTTTTGTAGAGAGGGTGTCTCTTCATGTTGGCCAGGCTGGTCTCAAAATCCTGGGCTTAAGTAATCTTGCTTCAGTGTCCCAAAGTGCTGAGATTACAGGTGTGAGCCACAGTGCCCAGCTGTGTCAGTGGTTTTACTGTATTTTTCACTGATAACTAACAAAATTGAATATTATTTTATATGTTTATATATTTCTTATTTATTTGGATATCTTATGGGAAATTCAAGGCTTGGCCCATTTTTCTATTGAGTTTTCTGGCTTTTTAAAACAATTGATTTTAAGGAGTTGTTTATGTGTTCTAGATACAAGTAGCTTGTCAGATGTATATATTGAAAATATTTCTCCCACTCTTAATTTTTTCACTCTCTTAATGTGTCCTGATGAACAGAACTACTTACTTTTAATGTAGTCCAATTTATCAGATTTTCCTGTTTAATGCTTTTTATGCCGTTTAAAAAACTTTTTGCCTATATTCAGCAAACAGCATTCTAATTTCTCAACTAAAAGATAGTTTTACCTTTCATATTTAGATCTATGATGTATCTTGAAATGATATTTATCATGTGATATTAAAAAATATATATGTATATATTCATAAATGTGCCCCTAATATTTATAGGTCCTGGGCCAAATGTAAAATGGAGATGCATTTCTTTTTCTTTTTCTTTTTTTTGAGATGGAGTCTCATTCTGTCACCCAGGCTGGAGTGCAGTGGCACGATCTTGGCTCGCTGCAACCTCTGCCTCCCGGGTTCAAGCGATTCTCCTGCCTGAGCCTCCTGAGTAGCTGAGACTTTAGGCACATGCCACCACGCTGGGCTAATTTTTTGATTTTTCATAGAGATGGGGTTTTGCCATGTTGGTGAGGCTGGTCTCGAACTCCGGGTCTCAAGTGACCCACCTGCCTCGGCCTCCCCAAGTGCTGGGATTATAGGTATGAGCCACTACATCTGGCATGAGAGTTGTATTTCTTTTTTTTTTGAGATGGAGTCTCGCTCTGTCACCCAGGCTGGAATGCAGTGGGGTGCTCTCGGCTCACTGCAACCTCCACCACCCAGGTTCAAGCAATTCTCCTGCCTCAGCCTCCCAAGTAGCTGGGATTACAGGCGCCCATCACCACGCCCAGCTAATTTTGTATATTTTTAGTAGAGACAGAGTTTCACCATGTTGGCCAGGCTGGTCTCGAACTCCTGACCTCAGGTGGTCCACCCACCTCGGCCTCCCAAAGTGCTGGATTACAGGCGTGAGCCACCACACCCGGCCGAGAGTTGTATTTCAAATGACTAAATATTTACAAGATATAAATCAAACTGACAAACTGTGAAGTTAAATATATTCTATTCCCCTACTTTGACAGATCTAGCTTCACAATGTCAAAATTGAAAAATACATTCATACTCGTGTTTTTATGTTTGGAAAAATATCAAAGATTACAGAGTTTCTTTATTATTGGGCATGTCTGGGTGTTCTGTTGATGGACTGGTGTTTTTACAAGAGTGATAAACTCATTCGTAATTCAAAATTATTATATATTTATTCCATAAAGTTATTTTTCTTAATTTTATTTTGTCTAAATCATTAATTTTGTTATCAAGATTTTGACATAATTTGTCTTCTATCAACAGTAAATATCTAAAGTATTAAAAACAAGATGTAGCTAAAGTCAAATGAACAAAATTTGAATATATTTTAATCAAAAGTTCCATATGCGTTATCCAAGTTATTCATCTTCTAACACATTCAATATCACCTATCAAAATTAAAATGCTAGGTTGAGCATGGAGGCTCACACCTGTAATCCCAGTGCTTCGGGAGGTCGAAGTGGGATGATTGCATGAGCCCAGGAGTTTGAGACCAGCCTGGCAACATGGCAATACCTTCATCTCTACAAAAAAAGAAAATTAACTTAGGCGTGGTGGTGCATGTCTGTGGTCCCAGCTACTCAAGAGGCTGAGGTGGAAAGATTGCTTGAGCCCAGGAGGTGAAGGCTGCAGTGAACTGTGTTTGAGCTACTGCACTCCAGCCTGGGAGACAGAGCAAGACCCTGTTTCTAAAAAAAGATAAGTCAATTGCCTTTTTCCTTCTTTCTGGCGTTCAAGATGTCGAAGCGAGGATAAAGTGAGTCCTCTGGTGCGAAATTCTAGATTTCCTCGGGTCTTCTGGTAGGATCCCTGCTCAACGGTGCTGAGAACACAGGAGCCAAAAATCCGTATATCATCTCCGGGAAGAGGATCAGGGACGGATGAACAGACTTCCCTGCCAGTGTGGGTGACATGGGGATGGCCACAGTCAAGAAAGACAAACCAGAGCTCAGAAAAAGGTACATCCAGCAGCGGTCATTTGACAATGAAAGTCATATGGAGAAAAGATGGAGTGTTTCTTTATTTTGAAGATAATGCAGGGGTCATAATAAAAAATAAAGACGAGATGAAAGGTTCTGCCATTACAGGACCAGTAGCAAAGGAGTGTGCAGACTTGTGGCCCCGGATTGGGTTCAATACTGGCAGCATTGCATGATTATCTGTTATAGTTGTAAAAAAAAACTTAAAACCCATTAATAAGTATTTGTCCTCTGCCCCCTCAAAAATAAATAAACAAATAAATAAATTTAATTAAAACATGAAGGCAGAGGTGTGTTTCTTGAGAAAAAATTAAAAAGCAAAAATAAATCTTATTTAATAGACTTTTCTTTTCTTCTTTTTTTTTTTTTTTTTTTTTTTTTTTTTTTGTGAGACGGAGTCTTGCTCTGTTGCCTAGGCTGGAGGGCAGTGGTGTGATCTCTGCTCACTGCAACCTCTGCCTCCTGGATTCAAGCAATTCTCCTGCCTCAGCCTCCCGAGTATCTGGGATTACAGGCACCCGCCATCATGCCCGGCTAATTTTTGTATTTTTGTAGAGACGGGGTTTCATCATGTTAGCCAGGCTGGTCTTGAACTCCTTACCTCAGGTGATCCACCAGCCTCGGTCTCCCAAAGTGCTAGGATTAAAGGAGTGAGCCACCACGCCCCACCAGATTTCTTTTTTCTTTCTTTCTTTCTTTCTTTTTTTTTTTTTTTTTTGAGACGAGGTTTTGCTCTTGTAGCCCAGGTTGGAGTGCAGTGGTGAGATCCTGGCTCATTGCAACCTCCTCCTCCCAGGTTCAAGCGATTCTCCTGTCTCAGCCTCCCGAGTAGCTGGAACTACAGGCGCGTGCCCACGAAACACCGTGCCCAGCCTAAACATAAAATATTAAAAATAAATTATTTAGGGACAGGCACAGTGGCTCACGCCTGTAATCCCAGCACTTTGGAAGGCCAAGGCAGGAGGATCACCTGAGGTCGGTATTTCGAGACCAGACTGGCCGACATGGTGAAACCCTGTCTTTACTAAAAATACAAAAAATTAGCCGGGCATGGTGGCGGGCGCCTGTAATCCCAGCCACTCGGGAGGCTGAGG
This sequence comes from Macaca nemestrina, assembly GCF_043159975.1. Classification (NCBI taxonomy): domain Eukaryota; kingdom Metazoa; phylum Chordata; class Mammalia; order Primates; family Cercopithecidae; genus Macaca; species Macaca nemestrina. The sequence goes on from NC_092128.1 coordinate 96,928,848, forward strand.
TGGGAGAATCGCTTGAACCCAGAGGCGGAGGTTACAGTGAGCCAAGATGGCGCCATTGCACTCCAGCCTCGGTAACAAGAGTGAAACTTTATCTCAAAAAAAAAAAAGAAAAAAGAAAAGAAAAGAAATTATTTATTTATTTATTTGTTATTATTATTATTATTTTTTGAGACAGAGTCTCACTCTGTCACCCAGGCTGGAGTGCAACAAAGTACTGGGATTATAGGCTTGAGCCACCACACCTGGCTGATGTTTTAAAAACGTAATGAAATATTATTTTTTTAATTTTTTGAGCAGTCTTGTTCTGTCACCTGGGTTGGAGTGCAGTGGCACAATCACAACTCACTGCAGCCTCAACCTCCTGGGCTCTAGTGAGCCTCCCACCTCAGCCTCCCAAGTAGCTGGGACTGCAGGCGTATGCCACCATGCGCAGCTAATGTTTTTAATTTTTGTGGAGATGGAGTCTTACTATGTTGCTCAGGTTGATCTCGAACATCTGGGCTCAAGTGATCTTCCTGCATTGGCCTTCCAAAGTGCTGGGATTACAAGTGTGAGCCACCAGGCCTGGTTACTTAATATTTTTGAGTGCACAGAAAACTTCATCTCCAAATGTGGCTCCCTGGTATAATGAATATTTTGAATTAAAGTCCTGTAGAGATCAACAGATGCTAGAAGAGACTTTTCCCCTATCTACATGAAGATCTGAAGGACCAACCAAGGAGAACAATTGTTCCCCACCCCACTGCTTCCTCCCCCTGCCACAGTCTCTCAATCCTCTATCCCTTCCAAAGGCAGGATGAAGTTGTTCTCTAAAATTCCTTTGTCTGACTAGAGTTCAGATCTGCCAAAGAAGAAAACAATGACCTCTGGTCCGTCCCTGATTTTTCATTAACTGAACTCTTATCACAGGAAGAAAGACTAAAGTCTCTCAACAAACCCAGAGAGCCTTTTGTCACAAACCATTTTTTGCCCTGTGGACCCAACAGACTTTGTCCTAGGTCATTGTATGTTCTTCATGCCCATTGAGTGTTCCTAAAAATCATTTACTAGCCCCCTAAAATAGCCCACACTTTTCCATCTCCTCATTCCCTTCTAAAAATAAGGCTATACAAGGCTGGGCGAGGTGGCTCATGCCTGTAATCCCAGCACTTTGGGATGCCCAGGCGGGTAGATCACCTGAGGTCAGAAGTTTGAGAGCAGCCTGGCCAATATGGCAAAACCCCGTCTCTACTAAAAATACAAAAATTAGCCCAGTGTAGTGTCAGGCACCTGTAATCCCAGCTACTTGGGAGGCTGAGCCAGGGATAATTGTTTGAACCCAGGAGGTGGAGGTTGCGGATATCACGCCACTGCCCTCCAGCCTGGGTGACACAGCCAGACGCGGTCTCAAAAAGAAAAAAAAAAAAAGAAGAAGAAGAAGAAGAAGAAGAAGAAAAAAGCTATATAAGTATTTGGGCCCCATTGGGATACTGGGCAATCACTTTGTGATTCTCACCTGTACATACAATAATACATTTGTATGCCTTTACTCCAATTTCTGCTCTTTTTTTTTTTTTTAAGAGCTGGTGAGAGGTGAAGACAGCTGGACTTCCTGGGTCTATTGGGAACTTGGAGAACTTTTCTGTCTTACAAGAGGATTGTAAAACACACCAATCAGTGCTCTGTAGCTAGCAAGAGAGATTGTAAAATGCACCAATCAGAAAACACACCCATCAGTGCTCTGTATCTAGCAAGAGGATTGTAAAATGCACCAATCAGTGCGCTGTAAAACGCACCAATCAGCACTCTGTAAAATGCACCAATCAGCAGGATTCTAAAAGTAGCCAATCACGGGGAGGATTGAAAAAAGGGCACTCTGATAGGACAGAAATGGAACATGCGCAGGGCCAATAAGGGAACAAAACCTGGCCACTCCCCACCCCCAAGCCAGCAGTGGCAACCTGCTTAGGTCCCTTTCCATGCTGTGGAAGCTTTGTTCTTTCGCTCTTCCTAATAAGCCTGGCTATGGCTCACTCTTTGGGTCCCTGCCATTTTTAAGAGCTGTAATACTCATCATGAAGGTCCGTGGCTTCATTCTTTTTTTTTGTTTTTTGAGACGGAGTTTCACTTTTGTTGCCCAGACTGGAGTGCAATGGCACGATCTCGGCTCACCACAACTTCTGCCTCCTGGGTTCATGCAATTATCCTGCCTTACCTTCCCGAGTAGTTGGGATTACAGGCATGCAGCACCACACCTGGCTAATTTTTTATTTTTAGTAGAGACGGGGTTTCTCCATTTTGGTCAGGCTGGTCTCGAACTCCCCACCTCAGGTGATCTGCCTGCCTCGGCCTCCCCAAGTGTGGAGATTATAGGCATGAGCCCCCACGCCCAGCCTCTGGCTTCATTCTTGAAGTCAGCGAGACCACGAACTCACTGGAAGGAACCAACTCCGGACCCACTGGGGTCTGAAAAAATAAAAATAACAATAATAAAAAAAGAGATGGGATTTCACTTTGTTGCCCAAGCTGGTGTGCAGTGGTATCGTCATAGCTCACTGTAACCTCAAACTCCTGGGCTTTTCTGCTTCAGCCTCCTGAGTAGCTGGGACCAAGGCATGTGCCACCAAGCCGGGAAAATTTTTAAAAATTTCTTGTAGAGACGAGGTCTCACTATGTTGCCCAAGCTGGCCTTGAACTCCTGGCCTGAAGGGATCCTCCCACCTCAGCCTCCCAAAGTGCCAGCATGATAGGTGTGAGCCACCACACCTGGCTTAATCTGTTTTTTGTGAGTTGATTTTTTTTTTTTTTTTTTTTTTGAGACAGAGTCTCGCTTAGTCGCCCAGGCTGGAGTGCAGTGGCGCGATCTCGGCTCACTGCAAGCTCCTCCTCCCGGGTTCACGCCATTCTCCTGCCTCAGCCTCCCGAGTAGCTGGGACTACAGGCGCCCGCCGCCTCGCCCGGCTAATTTTTTGCATTTTTAGTAGAGACGGGGTTTCACAGTGTTAGCCAGGATGGTCTCGATCTCCTGACCTTGTGATCCGCCCGCCTCGGCCTCCCAAAGTGCTGGGATTACAGGCGTGAGCCACCGCGCCCGGCCTGTGAGTTGATTTTTCAGCGAACTTTCTAAGGATGAAGAGGAAGTTTTCCCTTTGCCCTTATATTTTCATACAAATAAAACTATTCACAATTTGAACATTGTTAAAAGAAAAACTTCAGCTGAATTAAATTTAAAGGAGTTTAATTGAGCAATGAATGATTTGCGAATTGCACAGCCCCCAGAATCACAGCAGATTCAGAGACTCCAGGGATGCCTTGTGGTCAGAACAAATTTATAGACAAAAAAGGAAAGTGATGTACACAAATTGGAGGTGACGTACAGAAGCAGCTGAATTGGTTACAGCTTGGCATTTGCCTTATTTAAACATAGTTTGCACACTCAACAGCGATGAGTAGTTAAAGTACAGGTGCTGGGATTGGCCAAGACTCAGCTATATTGTTGCAGGTGCATACTGCTAAGTTAGGTTTTCAATCTTGTCTACCTATTAAGGTAGGTTATGGTGTGTCCATAAGGACTCAAATATAGAATTAGAGTCCTGGTCAAGCATGGTGGCTCACGCCTGTAATCCCAGCACTTTGGGAGGCCGAGGTGGGTAGATCACCTGAGGTCAGGAGTTAGAGACCAGCCTGGCCAACATGGTGAAACCTGTCTCTACTAAAAATACAAAAATTAGCCAGATGTGGTGGCAGGTGCCTATAATCCCAGCTACTCGGGAGGCTGGGGCAGGAAAATTGCTTGAACCGGGGAGTTGGAGGTTGTAGTGAGCTGAGATCGCACCAGTGCACTCCAGCCTGGGTGAGAAGAGCAAAACTCTGTCTCAAAAAAAAAAGAAAAAAAGAAGTACAGAGTCCTTCTCAGGCCATGTTTACTTTGCTTTAACAATATAAAAATCAGTATCATATTTCACTGGTGTTATGTCTAAACTCACATATATAGAAATTGGTAATTTGAATTGCTTAATATTTCAAAAATATTGTAAACTGCCAGAAGCAATTGCTGCAACTACTTTACCAATTCTTCCTCCCTGATTTGAAACATGAAGGGAAGAAAACGGACACCCGGTACTGAGAAATACTTTATTATGCAAGAATATACTGCATTCCTGCTATTCGAAAGGAAGGACCTGAGAGGTAACTTGTCTTGTTTAGTACCCAGTTGCTGCTGCTCAATCCTCCCTGCACTTGGGGAGTCTCTGATTTTGCCAGTGACATAACCCACAATTTAACCCACGATACTCACCTCTCCAAAACTTAGCTGCTTTTGTATGTAGAAATGTTACAAAATAAATTTTAACACATTGAAAGCTAGTGTTTATCCATGTGGTCAAATTGACTTATTTTGTATAGACCTCAGAATAAAACTTGATCTCAGTCTCGAGGAACATCCTCTAAGGCCACAGACTATGTGCAAGTTGTGCCATGAGCAACCCTAGGGGTCACTATTCATAGGGTAGTACATTTGACATTTTTAAATGATAATTTTCCAGCAGATGGCAGTAAATTGTCTGGAAGAAAGGTAACCGTTAAAAAGTTCTCACGGCCGGGCGCGGTGGCTCAAGCCTGTAATCCCAGCACTTTGGGAGGCCGAGGCGGGTGGATCACGAGGTCAGGAGATCGAGACTATCCTGGCTAACATGGTGAAACCCCGTCTCTACTAAAAATACAAAAAACTAGCCGGGCGTGGTGGCGGGCGCCTGTAGTCTCAGCTACTTGGGAGGCTGAGGCGGGAGAATGGCGTGAACCCGGGAGGCGGAGCTTGCAGTGAGCCGAGATCGCGCCACTGCACTCCAGCCTGGGAGACACAGCGAGACTCCGTCTCAAAAAAAAAAAAAAAAAAAAAAGTTCTCACAAAGGTATTATATAGGCTACCAGCTATGTTGGATCATTCATCTCCCCAGAGGTAATCTCTTATAAAAGTTTGAAGTTGTCCTTCTAGACCATATATTCACATAACATAAATATATGTACATAGAAAAATAGAAGTTTTATTATTTTAAAACTTTAGAGAGGCCAAGGCAGGAAGATCACGAGGCCAGGAGTTCGAGACCAGCAGGGCAATGTAGTGAGATGCCACCATCTCTACCAAAAAAAAAAAAAAAGAAACAAAATAAAATAATAGGTAAATATATAAATGAAAAAAAAAAAGCTTTAAATATATAAACAGTAGTGGGGCAAAATAGGGTCTGGAGGCAGGGAACCTAAGGCCAATTCATGCTGACTTCCTAGAACTAAAAAGGAAAACCCCAACTTTCAACACCTAAGTATCAAAAGGACCAAAGGCAAACCCTTTGCAAACCACTCCTGCCCCCCACTTTCGGCCTGGTAGATGGAAAATGGAAAGTACCTCTGATTGGTTGCTTTGTGCAACCAATCAGATGTTTGCATAGGAGTGTAACTTTGTAATTTCACTTTAGCCTTTGATTGGTTGCTTTTTGCAACCAATCAGACTGATCGTTGGCCACTACTTTATTTGCATGAGGTATCCACCAAATGGCCTATGGAAAACCTCTGGAGGGTATTTGGACCCCAGAAGATCCCGCAATCAGGGCCCTTGAGTCACTGCTCCAGCTACTCCTACCCTGTGAAGTGTACTTTCATTTCCAATAAATCTCTGCTTTCGTTGCTTAATTCTTTTCTTGCTTTGCTGTGCATTTTGTCCAATTCTCTGTTCAAAATGCCAAGAACCTGACAATTTGCAGTAAAGACCCTGCACCCTTAACAAGTAGCACACTATATTTTCTGGCCGGGCGCGGTGGCTCAAGCCTGTAATCCCAGCACTTTGGGAGGCTGAGACGGGTGGATCACGAGGTCAGGAGATCGAGACCATCCTGGCTAACACGGTGAAACCCCGTCTCTACTAAAAATACAAAAAAAAAAAAAAAAAAAAACTAGCCGGGCGAGGTGGCGGGCGCCTGTAGTCCTAGCTACTCGGGAGGCTGAGGCAGGAGAATGGCGTGAACCCGGGAGGCGGAGCTTGCAGTGAGCTGAGATCCGGCCACTGCACTTCAGCCTGGGCGACAGAGCGAGACTCCGTCTCCAAAAAAAAAAAAAAAAAACAAGTAGCACACTATATTTTCTATCTGGCCTTTCTCAGTATGCCTTAAAGATCTTTCAATGTAACCATATGTAACCCTGGAACTATACAATCTGGTTCAACTTTGTCAACAATAAATGTAACAAAATGATGAGTTGTTTTTCAGCTCCTAAGGACCCCCAGGTTGCAAGTCACCTAACCTGAGTATGGCCAGAAGAATCAAGCAGGCCCAGGTCCTGACCTCAGAACCAGCTGGAATGAAAAAGCCAACCACAGGCAGAATCTAAGTGCTTGGACCATGCAACAGAGACCAGATTAAAAAGCAAGGGTTGCCCTGTTTGGTTGGAGTATGGACTTTTCTAAAAGCCGAGGACCCAACATCACCTCATTGCATGATCTCATCAGACTACTGCTTCTTTGCATGAACCCAGTCAGGTCACACCTTATTTCATCTTCCTATATCCTCCATTGTTCCCCTTTGCCCATAAAACCTGCCCCAGACCCCAGCTTGAGAGAGAGATTTGAGAATTGACTCCTGTCTCCTTGCCAGTCAAGTTCTTTTCTCAAAAGTCAATGTCATATCGGCTTCTATGTGTGTTGAACAGCTAGCCCTTGCTAATTTTAAAATCCGATGTATAATATTCCACACTATGAATATACTATGGATTATTTAAACATTTCCGTATTGGTGAACATTTAACTTGCTTCCAGTTTTTTGCTGTTACTAACTATGCTGCAGTGTCCACCCTTGTACCTATCGTCTCAGGCACATGTGTGAGGGTTTCTGTAGGAGAGATACTGAGGTAGTATTGCTGGGCCATAAGGCACATAGGAGTTTAGTTGTGATAGTGAGGTAGGAGGTGGGACTCAACTCTGGAGGAAGGGCTTGGATACCAGACCAAATTGAGGATTAGCTTAAACAGGGCCAGGGTGGAAGCAGCTTTCCATAAGATATGCCCACCAGTGTGCCGTGTCAGTTTACCATTGCCATGGCAACACTCAGAAGTTACCATCCCTTTCCACAGCAATGACTCAATGACCTGAAAGTTACCATGCTTTTCCTAGAAATTTCTGCACCAACTCCCCCTTAATTTGCATGTAATTAAAAGCGGGTGTAACTGTGACCGATGAACTACCTCTGAACTGCTATTCTGGGCACACTGCCTATGGGGTAGCCCTGCTCCACAACTGCAGTATCTCTGCTGCTGCTGTACACTGCTGCTTCAATAAAAGTTGCTGTTTAACACCACCAGCTCATCCTTCAATTCTTTCCTGGGTGAAGCCAAGAACCCTCCCAGGCTAAGCCCCAATTTTGGGGCTTGCCTGTCCTTTCAGTAGGACATTGCTAAATTGCTCTCTAAAACTGCTTTTCCAGGCTGGGCGCAGTGCCTCACATCTGTAATCCCAGCACTTCTGGAGGCTGAGGCAGGCAGATCACCTGAGGTCAAGTGTTCAAGACCAGCCTGGCCTACATGACGAATCCCTGTCTCTACTAAAAATACAAAAATTAACTGGGCGTGGTGGCCCATGCCTGTAATCCCAGCTACTTGGGCGGCTAAGGCAGGAGAATCGCTTGAACCTGCAAGGTGGAGGTTGCAGTGAGCTGAGATCACACCATTGCACTCCAGCCTGGGTGTCAGAGTGAGACTTTGTCTCAAAAATAAAATAATAATAAATAAATTTTAAAAATTGCTTTTCCAATTTATACTTTCATGAGCAAAGCATGAAACTATCTGTTGTCAATATGTGATATTCTCAATGCAAACATTTTTTGACTTGGCTGGGTGTGGTGGCTCATGCCTGTAATGCCAGTGCTTTGGGAGGCTGAAGTGGAAAGATTGCTTGAAGCCAGGGGTTTGAGACCAGCCTGGGCAACATAGTGAGACTCTATCTCTATAAAAAAATAAAAAATAAAAGGTAAAACAAATTTTTTGGGCTGGAGTCAGTGGCTCACACTGTAATCTTGGCATTTTGAGGCTGAAGTGAGCAGACTGCTTGAGCCCAGGAGTTTGAGATTAGCCTGGGCAACATGGTAAAACCCCATCTCTATGAAAAATCCAAAAAATTAGCCAGGTGTGGTGGGTGCATCTGTAGTTCCAGCTACCCAGGAGACACATGGGAGAGTCACCTGAACCTGGGAGGCTGAGGTTGCAGTGAGCCATCATCACACCACTGCACTACAGCCTGGGCAACAGAGACAGAGTGAGACCCTGTCTCAAATTTTTTTTTTTTTTTTTAACTAAACTGTTGAGAAATGGATTCTCCTTTTATGTTTATTAGTTATTGGTATTTTCTCTTTTGTGAGTTGTCTATTTATACTGAAGGGGTTAAGAATATGACACCCCTGGCTGGGTGTGGTGGCTCATGGCTGTAATTAATCCAAGCACTTTGGGAGGTCGAGGCTGGAGGATCATTTGAACTCAGGAGTTCAAGACCAGCCAGGGCAACACATGGCAAGACCTTATCTGTACAAAAAAAAAAAAAAAAAAAAGGCCGGGTGCGGTGGCTCACGCCTTTAATCCCAGCACTTTGGGAGGCTGAGGCAGGACGATCACTTGAGATCAGGAGTTCAAGACTAGCCTGGCCAACATGGTGAAACCCTGTCTCTACTAAAAATACAAAAATTAGCCCAGCTACTCAGGAGGCTGAGGCAGGAGAATTGCTTGAACCTGGGAGGCAGAGGTTGCAGTGAGCTGAGATTGCGCCATTGCACTCCAGCCTGGGCAACAGATCAAGATTCTGTCTCAAAACAAAACAAAACAAAATTATCCGGGCATGGTGGTTTGTGCCTGTAGTCCCAACAACTTGGGAGGCTAAGGTGGGAGGATCACTTGAGCTGGGGAGGTCAAGGTTGCAGTGAGCCATAATTGTGCCACTGCACTCTAATATGAGTGACAGAGAAAAAGACCCTGTCTCAAAGAAAAAGAAAAAAAAAAGAAAGAAAAAAGAATGTGACCTTCATTCTGTTTCTTAAAAGCAGGAGATGAAATTCTCATGTGAAAGATGCAGTATTTTTTTGGGAGGCTGAGGTGGGAGGATCGTTTGAGTCCAGCCTGGGGAACACAGCAAGATCTTGTCTCTAAACAAACAAACAAACAAACAAACAAACCCCCCCAAAATCCCCACAACATTCTTTTTTTTTTGTTTTTTGAGACAGAGTCTTCCTCTGTCGCCCAGGCTGGAGTGCAGTGGCGTGATCTTGGCTCACTGCAAGCTCTGCATCCTGGGTTCACACCATTCTCCTGCCTCAGCCTCTCAAGTATCTGAGTCTACAGGCACCCGCCACCACACCCGGCTAATTTGTTTGTATTTTTAGTAGAGACGGGGTTTCACCATGTTAGCCAGGATGGTCTTGATCTCCTGACCTCGTGATCCGCCCACTTCAGCCTCCCGAAGTGCTGGGACCACAGGCGTGAGCCACTGTGCCCGGCCACGCCCACAGCATTCTAATCAAGGATGGAAAGTTGAGACTGAGAAACTTCTGTACAGACCTTGTTAAAATAACTCTAAATGCTTCTGGGTCTTCATTTCCTTATGGGGGCTCCCACATCATTTAAAACTTGTATTAAATAAACTTGCATGCTTTTCTCCTGTTAATCTGTCTTAAGTGAATGTAATGCTCCAGCCCAGGCTAAAAGAGGACAGAGGTGGAGTTTTGCTGCCCCTACAATACCTTCAGTGCTTGTCTCTTTGTGTATGTAGATATATATATTTATGTATATAAATAAAAATATTTATAAATATTTATTCACTATACTCTATTTTCTATATAAATATATAGAAAAATACATATCTTATAAATATATTTGTATATCTTATAAATATATACAAATATATTTATATATAGCATATATAGAGAAATATATATAGTATATATAAATATATATATAGTTGTGTGTGTGTGTGTGTGTGTGTGTGTATATATATTTTTTTTTTTGACAGGGTTTTACTCTATCACCCAGGCTGGAGTGCAGTGGCATGATCACAGCTCACTGCAGCCTCTGCCTCCTGGGTTCAAGCAATCCTCTCAACTCAGCCTCCTGAGAAGCTAGGACCACAGGTGTGCACCACTGTGCTTGGCTATTTTTTTTTTAATTTATTTTTTGCAGAGATAAGGTCTTACTATGTTGCTCAAGCTAGTCTTGCATTCCTGGGTTCAGGCCTCCAGCCTTGGCCTCCCAAAGTGCTGGGATTACAGGCATGAGCCACCACGCCTGGCCTGTTTATATACTGTTGAATGCACTCTACATAATATTTGAATGGTTCAAAAGGATATAGATTAAAAAGCAATCTTCCTCTCATGTTTGCCCCCACCTCATTATTTCTCCTCACCAAAGTTTATCCTTTCAGAGGAATTTCATACATATACATAGGTTGGTTGTTAGAAAAAATTGAGTTCTGTCTCTGTCCATTCACAGAAAATTGTATAAATGAGTATAAGCATACTTTCTTCTGCAAAAGTTGTCATAATGAGATTTGGATATTATGCGACTATTTATTTAGGAAAGATGAGATGTGCACTAAAACCAACAACATCAAAATCATGTTTATGAAGCTCTTTCCTACTCCGTTGCAGTCCTGGACTTAGTAATTTATATTAGTAATTTATATCTATTATTTCCTAATGATAACCCTGTTGGATAGGTACTATTTCACAGATGAGAAAACTGAGGCTTAGAGACATGAAGTAACTTGCCTAAAGAATTTGGGGATTAGAAGGAAGCTTTTCGGCGCTGGAGCCTGAGCCTTAACCACTGTACTCTGTTACCTCCACATGGTTATAGACTATAATGCACCCAATATCCAGAACTAGTACCACGTGTACAGGTACTAAAGGCTACATAGCACATGCAGAGCACTAAAGAAAACCAAACCCGCCCAAAACAAAAAACCCCAGCTCCTCCATGCAAGAAGATGGCTTCTCTACTGGTTTCTTGTTCTTTGATTGAGGGTTGGTGCCAATTATACCATACTGCCATTTATATCAAAGGCTTAGAAATTGGATGATTGGGAATGGGTTTATGTTTGATATGCTCAGTAATAGCTAAAGGTTTGTTTCATTTTTGTCAGTTTTAATCAACCAATTTATTTTTAGTTTATAATAATAAAATAAAATTCACCATTGAAACGAATGCTTTTAAAATGAAGCTTTTTTTTTTCTTTTCTTTTTCTTTCCTTTTTTTTTTTTTTTTTTTTGGAGACGGAGTTGCACTCCGTCATCCAGGCTGGAATGCAGTGACTGATCTCAGCTCACTGCAACCTCTGCCTCGCGGGTTCAAGTGAGTCTCTTGCCTCAGCTGCCCCAGTAGCAGGGACTACAGGTGTGCACCACCACACCTGGCTAATTTTTGTATTTTTTAGTAAAGATGGGGTTTCACCATGTTGGCCAGGCTGGTCTTGAACTCCTGACCTCAAGTGATCTGCCCGCCTCAGCCTCCCAAAGTGCTGGGATTATGGGCATGAGCCACCGTGTCAGGCCTTAAAATGTAGCTTTTGATAATGCAAGAGCTTTTTTGTTTTCGTTTTCTCTTTCCCAGGAATGAAGTTACTTTGATAGAGCAGAATGAGCAAGATATCACTGCAGAGCATCCCTTGGTGGTTCTGGGGAATACTGGGCAAGGTGCCTACCTCTGCTTGGGTGTGTGCTCCTGTCAGTTATGTAAAGCCATATGAACATATAGCAAGTCACGTGGTGATAATTTCCATTATAGACACTTTAGCATTTACAGTAAGGATTGGTCTTCTTACTTGCAACTTCTGTAAGTGATAAAATGTGAGGATGTGAGATGCCCTTCGTACTTCAACTTTGAAACAAAAATTTCAACTACTCCTTTTTCAAATGTCTGAATTGTTTCCATTTGCAAATATTTTTCTGAGTAGATTGGAATCTTGTTAATATTGAGCAATCAAATAGAGGGGGAAAATGGGATGTCGACACTGATAGGAGATTCTAACGATCTTTCACAAATCCCTAATTTCAAATCTTGGTGTTCAGCGAAACAGCTTCCGATGGTCATTGATTTCTCTATAATTAGCAAATGCTACAAAATTGAATTCATCAAATAAATGTATAGTAATGGAATTGTGTTTTTCTTTGTTTTATAAATGGAGTTCATTTGAAAAAAGGGTTCGATTGCTAAAGGCGTTTGAAAAACCAGTAAATTGGATCGCTGTAGAGAGGCTACTGTAGGATTCTGAGAGTTGAGAGAGTCGAACACAGAAGGTGAGTTCCACCATGATCTGGCCAAGATGAAATGTATGGATCTTGGACCTGAGTAGATCAAAGGAAGGGATTGGGTCAAAGGAAGTGCCAAAGTTAGCACGTTTGGGGTGTTAACTGGGAGAAGAGTAGTCCACTAACAAGAATAAGGAGGTGGGTGGATGGATGAGAAGTTAAACCCCTTCGTCTTACAAACAGGTAAGGTCGCTCAAAACGTTTTTCTAGTCTTTTTTGGAGAGGCATGCATAGGTTAAATATTTTGAAAAACTGTATAAGATCGATATTTAAGAGTGGTTATGTTATTCACCATTAATCTATATTTCATTGTTTTGAAAAAACAGTAATTATGATCACAATATCAGAAATCAAAATCCAAATTGTCATTTGTTTAAATTTTTTCTCATATCCCATTATTAGTTGTTTGATGAAAGATAAAAACCATCTTCCCTACATCGCAAATATTTCCTGTGGCAGTGTTTCCCAAGAAGGCAGAACCATTCATGTAAATGTAAAGTGTTTTTGAATACAATGTTATGTATATTATCAGTCAATTATAATTTCTTAACCTCAAGTCCAGGCAACTTCCATTTTCGCTCTGTGGATTTTGCAATTTTCCTAAGAGATGGTGGAAGGACGGGGGTGGAGGTGGCTTTCCTTACTGAGTGTAACTAAGTGCACTTAGCTTGGAGACAGGAGAGATTGGAGAAGAGGATCAAGTTATAATAACAGCTAAAATTTACTGAACACTTACTGTTTACCCGGCACAAGAGCTTTACCTGGGTTATTTCATTTAAACTCCACAACAGCCCTATGAAGCTGGTGTAGTAGTACATCTACCACAAATACAAGAAAGTAAAGTTTCCCAAATGCTCCCATTACAGCCCTAAATACAAAGAACTGAGAAGATATTCCATGAGACACAGAATAAAATATCTTTCCCCAGCATAAGGACATTATACCAAGAGAGGCAGAAATGGTTATAATTGTTTTTTTGTTTTTGTTTTTGAGATGGAGTCTCACTCTGTTGCCCAGGCTGGAGTGCAGTGGTATGATCTCGGCTCATTGAAAACTCCCCCCTCTATGTTCAAGCAATTCTCCTGCCTCAGCCTCCCAAGCAGCTGGGATTACAGGTATGTGCCACCACGCCTGGCTAATTTTTTGTGTTTTTAGTAGAGATGGGTTTTCACCATGTTGGCCAGGTTGGTCTCAGAACTCCTGACCTCAGGCGATCTGTCCGCCTTGGCCTCCCAAAGTGCTGGGATTATAGGCGTGAGCCACCACGCCTGGCCTGGTCATAATTGTTTATGTGTTTTTGTGTGTGTGTGTGTGTGTGTGTGCCTCCAAGAGTAGTTCTTGTGCACAGAAAATATTGCTTTGATGCTATTTTTAGAATATTTGATTTGTTAAAGTTACAAGTTTAAGAGTATAATTATTCCTTAGTTTTTAAAGTTTTCCTGTGTGGAAAAAGTTTTTCCTCTGCTCTCACTCCACAGTCAACATGGAAGGCTTCTGTGACCAAAGGTGTGGAGGTTTCTCCCCACACACCAAGCAACCAGTTAATTCTGCAGCCGTCACCAGCTGGGTGTTCTCTACTACAGTTCAATTCCTCTTTTTTTTTTTTTTTTTTTTTGTTTTGAGATAGAGTCTCACTGTGGCCCAGGCTGGAGTGCAGTGGCGCAATCTTGGCTCATTGCCACCTCCACCTCCCGAGTAGCTGGGATTACAGGCTTGGGCCACCACACCCAACTAAGTTTTATATTTTTAGTAGAGATGGGGTTTCACCATGTTGGCCAAATTGATCTCGAACTACTGACCTCAAGTGATCCAACCTCCTCCGCCTCCCAAAGTGCTGGGATCACAGGCATGAGCCACAGCGCCCCGCCCCAGTTCAATTCTGACACCACCTACCTGGAGACAGTGTCAGATCCAACAGGTTGAGGGCTCAGTCCCACAAGATTGCCTCCTCCCACTTCTGATGACAATTGCAAGCTCCGCCCAGGCTGTTTTACCTGTGTTTCTGACTGATCGGCTATAAATTGGGGATCCCATGACCCCCTCCTTCAGTTCAAATAATTTACTAGAGTGGCTCGCAGAACTGTGGGAAACACATACATTTATCAGAAAGATGGTACGAAGGATACAGATGAAGTGATGCATAGAGCGAGGCATGGGGGAAGGGGCATGAAGCTTCCATGCCCCTCTCAGGTGGATCACCCTCCATACACCTGCACATGTTCAGCTATCCCGAAGCTCTCTGAACCCTGTCCTCTTGTGTGTTTATGGAGGCTTCATTTTGTAGGCATGATTGATTAAACCATTGCTCATTGGTGATCCACTCAATGTTAAGCTGTTCCCCACCCCACAGAAATTGGGGAATGGGGCTGGAAGTACCGATCCTCTAATCAGGGTGTGGTCTTTCCAGTGACCAGCCCCTTCCTGAAGCTACTTAGGGGCTGCCAGCCACCAGTCAACTCACTAGCATACAAAAAAAATCACTTTGGAGATTCTAAGGATTTTAAGAGTTTTATACTAGGAAATGAGGATGATGGCCAAATATATATTTTATAATATCACACTTAATCTTATTCCATTTATAACTCTAGCAAACTTTAACAACCAAAAAGGCATTTGATTAATGTTTGATCCCATTAACTTAATTACCTCTAAATATTTTAAACTTCATTCGTGAATTTAATATATTTGTTTCCCTTGTAAAGGTCTTTAATTGTGTGATTAACAAGTAACTCAGCATCTAATAAATTAAATTTATAAATGTGGTAAATCTTAAATTGTAGTGAGTGTTCCAATACTGTTTATTAAGTTAATAAGACCATCTTCAACTCATTCGTATCCAGCTATTAAATTACACATTTTAAAACTTAACGTACAAGGCAAATGGTTACTTCAGTAGGCCAAGTTCTCTTACACATTAACACGTACATAGAATTCCAAATATGCCCAGATTCCTTAAAACAAAACATTAATATTACAGGCTTGAATCTTTTACACGTCTCATACTCAATTTTCAGTCTTCCGAGGGTTAAAATGCTCATCTATTAAGAATTTTGATGTTTGTTTTTAAAAGCAATGTTTATGGTGATCTTTTCAGTAGGCGGACTTCCTTCCTTCCTTCCTTCCTTCCTTCCTTCCTTCCTTCCTTCCTTCCTTCCTTCCTCCCTCCCTCCCTCCCTTTCTTTCTTTTTCTTTCTTTCTTTCTCTTTCTTCCTTTCTTTCCTCCTTTCTTTCTTCCTTTCTTCCTTTCTTTCCCTCCCTTCCTCCCTTCCTCCCTCCCTTCCTCCCTTCCTCCCTTCCTCCCTTCCTTCCCTCCCTCCCTCCCTCCCTCCCTCCCTCCCTCCCTCCTTCTCTCTCTCTCTCTTTCTCTCTCTCTCTCTCTCTCTCTCTTTCTTTCTTTCTTTCTTTCTCTTTCTTTCTTTCTTTCTCGGAGTCTCGCTCTGTCACCCAGGCTGGAGTGCAGTGGCGCGATCTGGGCTCACTGCAAGCTCCACCACCTGGGTTCACGCCATTCTCCTGCCTCAGCCTCCTGAGTAGCTGGGACTACAGGTGCCTGCCACCACTCCCGGCTAATTTTTTTTTGTATTCTTAGTAGAGACGGGGTTTCACCGTGTTAGCCGGGATGGTCTCGATCTCTTGACGTCGTGATCCGCCCGCCTCCACCTCCCAAAGCGCCAGGATTACAGGCACGAGCCACCGCGTCCGGCCAGCAAGCTTTCTTAACCACTGTAGGGTCTCAGTTTTTACCCAACCTCACTGATGGTATAACAAAAATGCCACAACCTAAAAAAGGTGACCATCACTTAAGTTTCCTGGATTCAGGTTGCAATTTACCATTCTTAATAGGGTCATCATTCTAACAGATATTCAAATGACTGTCAGTAGACTCTCCAAGGGTTCGTTGCTGCTTTGTCTACAGCTGTAAAGTCATGCTCTTGACAATAAGTTCAGAAAGATTTTAATTTTACAGAATCTCTTAGGATCTTAGATACATGCTGCATTTTGTTTTCTACTCAATGTTTTTCTTTGTGGAGCATAGGGACAAGAATATAAAAAATACACTTTAATTTGATTTTCTTTCTTTTTTTTTGAGACAGAATCTCACTCTGTCGCCCAGGCTGAAGTGCAATGGCATGATCTCCGCTCACTGCAGCCTCCGCCTCCCGGATTCAAGCGATTCTCCTGCCTCAGCCTCCCGAGTAGCTGGGATTACAGGCGCGTGCCACCACGCCCAGCTCGGTTTTTCTATTTTTAGTAGAGATGGCGTTTCACCATGTTAGCCAGGATAGTCTCGATTTCCTGACCTTGTTATCCACCCGCCTTGGCCTCCCAGAGTGCTGGGATTACAGGCGTGAGCCACCGCACCGGCCTAATTTGATTTTCAAAAGTGATCATGGTTGCATTCACTTGTGTGTCATCACTTGGGTGCAATTTTAGGAAATTAAATACCAATGACTGAGGGTTCAGCAATACAGCTTCAAGATCCAAGATGTTAAGACACAACATTGCATATTTATACATTTTGTTAGGGAGTTAATGTAGGTGTGGTGAACAGATGCATTTTCAGGTGGGCCTGGAATGGTCCCTGGAGGATGATCAGCGACAAACTGTGTCTAATGGGAAAATTCATGCTTGGAAAATGAAATATTAGGCTACGTGTATTATTCTGTGTCATTCAGTCACTTATTAGCAGTTTAAGTGATGGCTGCGGTTTCCCATGCAAACAGGTGTGGGGACCCAGCCTCAGGTGCCATTTGGGAAATGCTTTCCTCAGTCAGGTCCCTTGGCAGATCTCATTAGCTTTCCCCCCAAATGTTTTATTAAGAGACATTTCAAACAGACAAAAATTGAAGTAATTTTATATAAACACCCATAAGCCCACCACCTAGATGCTACGAACATTCTGCCATTCTTGTTTATCACGTTATTTATCCGTTCCCCTCAACATCGGCAATCCTCCCCATAACTGTGGGGTGGGGATTAGGAAGCTTAAGGTGACTCAGGTGGCGAATTCCGAAGGGTGCTGCTGGATCACCTCCAGCCTCAGCTTCCCGGCTAATGGGGGCATTTCCTCCCTAACTCAATACCAGGAAGCAGGAGGCTAGCTCGACAGGGCGGGGGCGCACCTGGGCTGGGCTGCGCTGGGGCGGCGGAAGCACTAGGCGCGGCGGCCACAGGCGGACTGCTGGCGCCGAGCGCGGGCGCGGGGCCGCTACGTGCGCGGGGAGCGCGGGGCTGCGCTCGTGTGCGCTCCTGGGCGCTCGCCGCCGCTGCCGCCGCTGCCGCCGCCGCGCGCCTTTGAGTCAGCAAACTCCGCTGCCCGCGAGCCCGGCCCGGCCCTGGTCTGCTCTGCCCGGAGGAGCCGCCCGTAAGTGACAAGAGACCCGCTGACAGGCCTCCCCTACGCCGCCCTTGTGGGGACGGCGGCCCTTCTTTCCAGAGGCGCGGGCCCTTCCCGCTGCGCCCAGGTGCCCGCACCCTTGCGGGTTGGAAAGAGGTTTGGGTCCCTTGGGCTTGGAGTGGAGGCGCCGCCTCCTTTTCTGCCGAGGTGTGCCGGGTGCCAGGCAGGGAGAAATGATCAACTGGCTTGGCAGAGCGGGGAGATGGAGCGTGTGGATCCAGGGATTCCTGGCTAAAAAGACACCCCGGGGAGAGGGTGGGGCAGAGGTGGATTCTAGATTACGGAAGAAGTGCTGTGGCACCTTACACTAGGCTGGATAGAACGGGGTGGGGAGGTTTTTTGTTTTTTTTTTTTAATTCATGAACCGGTAGCTTTGAGTTGAGGAATTGGGAGGGGTAGGCAGGTTTATTCGTGGGATTGTGGGATTGAGGGAGAAGGCCCGAGGAAAAACCCATATTATTGACTGATTATCAGATTTGGTGACCAGGAAAGCTACAGCCTGTTTTTCAGTTCCGATGCATCATACTTTTCTCAAATTACACGGATAATTGAGGGGGATCGTCATGAAATGGGGAGCAATATGTCCTGCTGAAAGGAAGGGCTTCTATCTCTGCAAGATACGTTAAAAATGATGGTATCAGAAATTAGAACGGGGAGGAGGCTTGCACATGATCTCCATCAAACCTTTCATTTTACAGACAGGGAGGCTAAGGCCGAGGGAGGCCGAGTGTTGTGACCGGGATCATTCAGCCAGATGGGAGCAGAACCAGGCCTACAACCTGGCGGGCTTCTGACTTCCACCCCGGAGACGTCCACCTCTGGGGCCTGGGAACTGGTTTTGGATTGCATAAACTGCCCCTCCTCTCCCGGGAGGGCCTGGGCTGGAGGCTGAGGCCTTCACCGGGAAGAAGCAGGGACTGCTTTGATAGTTGACTAGCTTCTGCAGGGGCTTCTCAGTGAGAGAATGGAGGTGAGGTCAGGGACTCCTGCCTTGCCTCTGCCATCACTTCGCAGTGATGCCTGTTCCTAAGGTAGGTACATAGCTGGACCTTCATTATTCTTAATATTATTTACTTTTTTTGCTTTTCTTTTGAGACAAGGTCTTACTCTGTCACCCAGGCTGGATTGCAGAGGTGCGATCTTGGCTGACTGCAAGCTCCGCCTCCCTGGTTTAAGTGATCCTCCCACTTCAGCCTCCCGAGTAGCTGGGACCACGGTTCCACGAGTGCGGGCCACCACAATCCTGGCTAACTTCTGTATTTTTTTGTAGAGACAGGGTTTTGCCATGTTGCCCCAGGCAGGTCTCTAACTCCTGAGCTCAAGCAATCCACCTGCCTAGGATTACAGGGTTTTTTTATTACTGTTTTTTAAAGGAAGGGTAGACTTGAGATTGACTGATAGGGCAGTTTTTAATAAAAATACAAAAATAAAATACATGTAGAAGAAACTGTGAAAAGATGTGAAATATCAGTGATTAGCATGGACTCGACCGGTCGTCCTGTTTCTTCTGCCAGTCCATTTCATTTTCACTTTTGATTACCATTTAACTGGGGAGGACATCAGTGTTGACAGTGGGACTTGCTTAGTCTGACACTGTGCCCCACCAGGGAGTCTCCCCTACAGGCTGGTACACACTTCCTCTTATTTTACTAATGGGAAGTACCCCTGAGTTAGGTAACCTAAAATAATAGAAATAAGCACGTTCATTAAAAAAAAAAATAAAAGTATGTTAATCAAAGAGTAACGTTAGTGTTTTACAGCAATTCTGCTTGGCTTTGGAGCAATGGATATCTTTTCTCAGCCCTGGGATCACTACTTTAAGTCTTCATTTTGCTCGTTAAGCTACTGGGGAAAATGACTTCTTTTTTCCATTTTTGGTGACAGGGCTGTGGTTTCACAACCACTTGGCGAAAGGCAGACAACTGGTTGAGAACAGGGTTCAGTCTATGCAGATTTTCATTTGCATGGCGGAGAGGGGGTTTTGGCCAAGCTCGTGGTTGACTCTGTGGGGAATCCACCAAATTTAGCATTGTTATCTCCAAACATCTTTCTCTTAGTAAACTGGTAGGTATGAATTAGCTCTTCTGTTCTCTAAGTCCTGTTCAAAGAGGAAGGTATACAGTATAGTGGTTAGAACTTGTGATTCCAGACCTATCTGAGTTGAAATCTTGGTATAATATTTTTCTGAGTATAGTTTTGTTGGCAGGGCACTTAACACTCTCTGAGTTGTCTATTATTCAGAATTAAAAAAGGGCGATGGTAATCTTTGCCTCCCAGAACTGTTAATACAACAGCTGACATTTATCGAGCACTTACTATATTCCAGGCATTGTCACATTATTGAGCACTTATGGGCCAGGCATTGTGGAAGAGTTTTTATGTGTCAGTCTCATTAAGCATCACAACAGACTTATGAAGCAGATTCTTTTATTGTCTTCAGTTTACGTCTGGGGAAACTAAGGCATCAAAGTATTTATGATTTCTCTAAACTCCTCAGCTTACAGTTTTAACTACCCAACAAATGTGTGTCAGATTTCTATTATAAGCTAATAGTTATCTAGGGCTTACTGTGTGGCAGGCCCTGTTACAAGTGTGCTAAGTACGTTAACAACCCTTGAGATAGGTATTGTTTTTCTCCCCTTCTTATTTCTTTTTACAGATGTGGAAACTGAGGCACAAAGCCCCAGGTCAAACAACTGGTAATGCTAGAGCCAAAATTTGAACTAGGAGCCTGGGTCTGGAATCAGTAGTAACTCTCAGCCACCCACCTGCGAATGTAAAGGGCTTAGCCAAGCTTCAATCAAGGGCAACTTCTGTTGATACTTACATATATTTTTCCCTAAGTAACTACTCCTTGCCCCCAGTTTCTGCAGAAGAGATGCTTTTAGTTCTATAAGTGATTCAACTTTACTCAAGGCTTTGTGGTTCTGTATGTATTTCTGTTGTAGTCTCTGTTATTTTTAAAAGCTTGTGCTAGGCCTTAGTGATTTTGCCCCTGGGGATAGGGAAATAGTCTTTATCGGATCTGTGAACCCCTTTCAAATATATTATTTCATTTTTGCTTTTTTTTTGATACTTTTGTAGAGATGGGGTTTTGCCATACTGCCCAGGCTGGTTTTGAACTCCTGAGCTCAAGCAATCCACCCACCTCAGCCTCCCAAAGTGCTGGGATTACAGGTGTGAGCTACTGCGGCCAGCCTGATTTCGTATTCATTTGCAAAAGTGCATTATTCCGGGGGAGAGAATCTGTAGCTTTCTTCAGATTCTTAGTGGTCACCCATGGTGGAAAGAAAGTCATTACTCACCATTGTATTCTAATAATCTCATTTTACAAATGAGGCTACCAAGGCTCAATGGAGAGGCAGAATAACTTAATCTGAACTACACAGCTAATTAGAGGTAAAAAGGGGACTCAAACTCAGGTCCCTGAACTTCCAGTCTCATATTCTTTCCATTATAGCCTGATAGTTCCCTGTGGATTAAGGGGTGCCAGATCAATAAATTATGAATTGCCAGAGACCCCCAACTCTCTCACCAGACTGTCCAATGCATGAGGCCAGCAAAGCTGCCTGGAAGTGCCTGTCAAAATACCACATCGTTCGGCAGGTGATCCTGTTAGCTGAGCCACTTTACTCTGATTTGGTATGGGAATCTACAACTTGAAGAGATGTGAGCCAGGAAAAGAAAAGCTGTTTGGGGAGAAGAGGAGGAATGTTGCAGACATGCATTGGTTGAGGCACAGGCAGCCTTTCAGACCTCTTGGTAGAATTGTTGTGTTGGAAAGTTTTTGCTAAGAGATGTAGAAATTCAAACAAAATTCCCTGGGCCGGGTGTGGTGGCACATGCCTGTAGTCCCAGCTACTCAAGAGGCTGAGGTGGGAGGATCGCTTGAGCCCAGGAGGTTGAGGCTGCAGTGAGCTGTGATTGCACCATTGTACTGCAGCCTGCACAACAGAATTAGGCTCTGTCTCATAAATAAATAAATAAATACAAATAAACCCCAAATTCCCTGAAGTCTGAGATTTCTGCATAGTATGTGGCTCACTGGGAAGTAAGCCATCTCCTGGCTGAAGGTTGATACTCCAATGACAAAAGAAGACTAAAAGAGTTGGGGTATGGTGGCTCACATCTGTAATCTCAGTGACTGAGGATGCTGAGGTGGGAGGATTGCTTGAGGTCAGGACTTCGAGACCAGCTTGGGTAAAAGCTGGGTGTGGTGGCACACACCTTTAGTCCTAGCTTCTTGAGAGGTTGAGGTAGGAGGATCACTTGGGCCTAGGAGCTGGAGGCTACAGTGAGCCATGATCTTACTACTATACTCCAGCCTGGGTGACAGAGTGAGACTCCAACTCTGAAAAGAAATAATAATAAGAAAAATAAGAAAAACCTAAGAAGTCATGAGACCTTTAATAGTTTAGGCCAGCCTTTTAACACGACGTAAATTTTACAAACTGATACTAATAAAGCTTACCTGGAAAATAGATTCATACAAGCAGGCAATACATTTTTGGAAAAGAATATTGAGGAGAGGCTTGTTCAGCCAGCTGTCAAAATATATCACCTGGAGGTAGGACGCCGTGGCTCACGTGTGTAATCTTAGTGCTTTGGGAGGCTGAAGTGGAGGGTTGCTTGAGGCCAAGAGTTCAAGACAAGCCTGGGCAACATAGACCCCATGTCTAAAACAATTTTTAAAAATATATATCATCTGGGACTAGGAATAGAAAGTCGACAAATGGTTCCATTGTAAAGATAGCAATTGAGGTTATGATAGAATGGACTGTTATTAAGTCTGTTGGGAAAATTGCCTCTCAGTTTGGAAAAGATTAGATCCCTGCCTCATACCATTCACAAAAGTAAATTCCATTTAAAGATTAAATGTCAAAACCAAAATTATAAATATTAAAATATATGTAAATATGGAAGATGGTTTTAAATAGCTTTTTGTTGTTGTTGTTTTGAGACAGAGTCTTGCTCTGTCGCCCAAGCTGGAGTGCAGTGGCACGATCTCAGCTCACTGCAACCTCTGCCTCCTGGGTTCAAGAAGTTTTCTGCATCAGTCTCCCGAGTAGCTGGGGTTATAGACACCCACCACCATGCCTGGCTAATTTTTTTACTTTTAGTAGATACAGGGTTTCACCATCTTGGCCAGGCTGGTCTTGAACTCCTGACCTCATGATCCACCCATCTCGGCCTCCCAAAGTACTGGGATTAAAGGCATGAGGCACCGCGGCTAGCCAGAAGATGATTTTTAGAAATAACTTTGGCGTAGGAAAGACCTCAAGTTTAATAAAACTCAGAAACCATAAAGGAAAATATTGATAGACCTAATTTCATGAAAGATTATACTTCGTGTCTAGTAGTTTATTTGAACATGACCTTTGGCTACATTTCCTATCTTCACAGCTCAGGCACCCCAAATCTGTCCTTCCCCACTGCAGACTGGCAGGTGGGATTCCCCCCAGGTCACTCTCCTTCATTCTTTCCTCACATCTTTCTTCCTCTGCAGGAAAGAGATTTTTCAGGGCCTTCCATACCTGCCACTTTCTTTGTCTCTCCTTTGTTGTAAGTAATATTTTTAGATATACATGTAAAATTTCAAGAAATAATGGCTGTACCTCTGCCACCTCTCTGTCACCTCTTATTTCATAAAGCTGGCTCTAAACGTTGCTTTACATGCCTTAGTATATGTTTATGGAGATTATACATATTACAGATATATACGTAACACATTTTTTAAAAAGGAAGAATATGTTAATATCATAAACAAAGTTAAAAGGCAGATGACAGGGCTGGGCGCGGTGGCTCACGCCTGTAATCCCAGCACTTTGGGAGGCCGAGGAGGGTGGATCACTTGAGGTCAGGAGTTCGAGACCAGCCTAGCTAACATGGTGAAACCCTATCTCTACTAAAAATGCAAAAATTAGCCAGGCGTGGTGAGTTACTGAGGCAGGAGAATCACTTGAACTTGGGAGGTGGAGGTTGCAGTGAGCCGAGATCGTGCCATTGCACTCCAGTTTGGGCAACAGAGTAAGACTCAGTCTCAAAAAAAAAAAGGCAGATGACAAAGGAGTAAAGCAAATAGTTGCAATATCTATAACAGGCATGAACTCTTAGAAATCAATAGGAAAAATAATCCAGTAGGAATATGGGCAAAGGCTATTAATAGGTAATTCACATATATATGTAAAAATGCTTAGTCTCATTAATAATCATACATGTGGATTAAAAACCATGAAACCATTTTTGCTTAGGTTTGTAATATCCAGTGTTGATGAAGGTGTGGGAAAATAGATTGTCACTAAGGCAGAGAGTGTAAATTGGTACCATCTCTTGGAATGGCATGTCAGCAGTGTTTATAACATTTTAAAGTTTGCATACTTTCTGATTAGTACTTCCACTTCTAGAACCTTATCCCTCTGAAATACTTGCCTACTTGAAAAAAGGAAGTTGCTCTGAATGAGCCAAAATGGAAAATGTTCATTATGCATTGTATTAGTCAGTTTGGGCTGCCATAACAAAATGCCATAGACTGGGTGGCTTAAACAACAGAATTTTATTTCTTAGGGTTTGGGAGGCTGGGAAATGCAGGCTGATTTGGTTCCTAGTGAGAGTTCTCTCCCTGGCTTGTAGACAGCCGCCTTCCTGCTGCGTCCTCACATGGTGGAAAAGGAGAGAAAGAGAACAAGCTCTTGGTGTCTGCTTGGTATCTCACCAGTCCCATTGCGAGGGCCCCACCCTTTTAACCTCATCTAAACCTAATCATCCCTCAGAGCCCCTGTTTCCAAATACCAGCACACTGGGGGCTAGGGCTTTACTATATGAATTTTGGCAGGACACAATTCAACCTGTACTCTATATTAAGTAATGAAAGCAAAGTACAAGAACAGTGGGAGAAATGCAATCTCATTTTTTGAAAAAAATCTGGAAGGATGATATGCCCCTAATTGTAGACAGTCATTACCTATGGAGGGTGAGATTAGAAAGGGAAAGGGAATGGCATTATGGAGGATTTCAGCAGTATATTTCAATTTTTTTTTTTTTTTTTTTTGAGATGAAGTCTCGCTCTGTTGCCCAGGCTGGAGTGCAGTAGTGTGATCTTGGCTCACTGCAACTTCTGCCTCCCGGGTTCAAGCGATTCTTCTGCCTCACCCTCCTGAGTAGCTGGGATTACAGGTGTGCGCCACCATGCTTGGCTAATTTTTGTATTTTTAGTAGAGACAGGGTTTCACCATGTTGGTCAGGCTGGTCTTAAACTCCTGACCTTGTGATCCATCCGCCTTGGCCTCCCAAAGTGCTGGGATTACAGGCGTGAGCCACCGCGCCTGGCCTCCAATTTTTTTTTTTTTTTCCAGCTCACTGCAACCTCGGCCTCCCGAGTTCAAGCAGTTCTTCTGCCTTAGCCTCCCCAGTACTGGGATTACAGGTGCACACTACCATACCCAGATCGTTTTTGTATTTTTAGTAGAGACAGGGTTTCATCGTATTGGCCAGGCTGGTCTCGAACTCCTGACCTCGTGATCTGGCCACCTTGGCCTCCCAAAGTGCTGGGATTACAGGTGTGAGCCACCGCGTATGGCCTATATTTCTATTTTTTTAACCCAAACTTTGAAATAATTTTAAACTTATAAAAAGTGCAGGCTGGGTGTAGTGGCTCACACCTGTAATCCCAGCCCTTTGGGAGGCTGAGGTGGGAGGATTGCTTGAGCCCAGGAATTTGAGATCAGCCTGGGCAACATAGTGAAACCCTGTCTCTATTTTCAAAAAAACTTTTAAAAAGAGCGGAAAAGCTGGGCATGGTGGCTCACGTCTGTAATTCCACCACTTTGGGAGGCCGAGGTGGGTGAATCTCCTGAGGTCAGGAGTTCAAGACCAGGCTGGCCAACATGGCGAAACCCTATCTTTACTAAAAATGCAAAAATTAGCTGGGCATGGTGGTGCATGCCTGTAATCCCAGCCACTGGGGAGGCTGAGGCAGGAGAATTGCTTAAACCCGGGAGGCGGAGGGTGCAGTGAGCAGAGATTATGCCACTGCACTCCAGCCTGGGCAACAGAGCGAGAGTCCGTTTCAAAAAAGTAAATAAATAAATACAAATAAAATAAAATAAAGTGCCAAAATAATAAACTTTTTTTTTTTGGCTCAGGGGATTAGAGACTGTGTCTTGCTATGTTGCCCAGGCTGGTCTCAAACTCCTGGTCTCAAGTGATTCTCCTGCGTTGGCTCCCAAAGGGTTTAGGATTACAGGCATGAGCCACCACATCTAGCCCTAAATCTTTTATTTTTAAAGCTAATGAGTATGTTATGCTGACATAAAATAATACTTAAAACCTGGGGAAAATAATAACAAAATGATTTGAAGTATTAACAGGGCCCTCCTGCCTAGAGCCTCCCAGCTGAACTGCCTGGGTGGGGGTGGGGGGTGGTCTCTGCTAGAATGGAAGACCAGGTCCTCTGGATTTCCAGGTGAGTGTTCCCGGTTGCCTTCTCTGCTACTTATTTTAAAAGGTTTATCCCAGCCTCCATCTCTGAAGGCAGGAGTTGTATGCAGCAAGAGTATTGCTTAATTCAGAAGGGTGATTACCCCGGATTTCATGGTCTTTAAGTACTTCAAAAGAATTAGGCTGAGTGCTGTGTCTCTCACTGTAATCTCAGCACTTTGGGAGGCTAAGGTGGGCGAATCACTTGAGCTCAGGAATTCGAGACCAGCCTGGCCAACATGGTGAAACTCCGTCTCTACTAAAAATACAAAAATTAGCTGGGTGTGGTGGCGAGCACCTATAGTCCCAGCTACTCGGGAGGCTGCGATGGGAGAATCACTTGAGCCTGGGAGGCGGAGGTGGCAGTAAGCCGAGATTGGACCACTGCACTCCAGCCTGGGTGACAGAGTGATACTCTGTCTCAATAAACAAACAAACAAACAAAATTAGCAGTTTTGGTTGTGTTTCCTGAGTATAACTTAAAAGTAGTTCTGTTACTTCATCATTGGTATTCATTGGTGTTTTCTCAGCATCACTATCCCTTCCCAAATTCCCCCAAAAACCACACACAGAGTGTATGTCTAACCAGGCTTTCTGCCACTAACAGGGCCAGATCTTATGTTACTCATTTGTATAGTTAAACGTGTATATTCTCTTGTGCTCAAGAAAGCTGGCTGGTAAGGCAGAATTTACGAGGAACTACACATGTCATGTCCTTGATGTTTTTCTTTTCCCCATGCGGTCTGAATCCCTTAGGAAGATTTCAGAATCCCCTGAAAGGGAAGTCTTGAGCCCCTTTTCAGATTCACGCTGGAAATGCCTAATAAATTCCTAATAGCTTCCAAGGTGCTGTGCATTAAGAAGCTTTGGATTCCTGGGGATGGGAGAACAAAAAAGAGGGTGAGGGGGAACAGAAGGGGCACCAAAGGCCAAAGACAGACTTCACCCAGGACAAGTCCTGTGTCCAAGAAGTGTGACAAGGCTTTCTGACATGCTTCCAGGAACATATTGTGTTTTGGCATGGCATGTTTTAGGAAAGAGATGGAAACATCTATTCACTACTCACATGTACCACACACTGTCCTGGGTACTTCAGTTTACATTATGTTATTTAATCCTGTGATATAGCAGTTGCTACAGCCATTTTCGATGATTCAGAGATATTTCATGACTTGAACAAGTGGAGGAGACAGGATTTGAACCAACAGCTGTTCCCATACCCATTTTTTTTCAGTACTTTATTTTAAGAGTCCCACCACTGGGTTTGCTTTTAGAGCCAAGATGCACTCTCTCTGATTTAAAAGTTTTTTTATTAAGGGAAACATTTAAAAGTCATACTGGGTATATCATTAGGCATAGGACTCTGAGGTTTCCGCTTCTGATCCTCACACATAATCCATGTAGATTATAAAAGGCTGTAACTTGGGGACTGGGTCATACATTTTTTCACTTATATCATAGACAACCAGGGTTTTGTGAAATACCTCAGAGCATTTTAACTTTGATATCAGTGGTGTGAGGTTATTTTCATCTCTTTTTTTTTCCCCAACCTCCTTTCCCATTTTCCATCTCAGGTGTGCATTTTCCTTCTTTGTACCTTTTTATGCTTCCTTGATTCTGCAAAGGCCCCTTTAGCATGTGGCCAGAGTTCTCTGGGTATCAGAGAAACAGAAAGACCCATCTCAAGCTGTGTGGGCCCAGAATCTTATACAACTCTCATCATTATAGGGCACTTGCCCTGATGTGACCTTGAGAGCCAACTCCTTTGCAGGCAGGAGATGGACGCTACCCAGCCTGGCACCAGCAGTGACAATGGGGGCCACCTCTGCAGCCCCAAGACAACCCCACCTCAGCACTGTGTTTCCATGCACGTGGGCTTCCTCTGTGTGCAGCAAGCCTCCTCTTTCACATTTTTGTACAGCTTCTCTCTTAAGCACAGTGCACCTCAACCTGGCCTACGTATAGCCCAGGACCCTCGGGTAATGTCTTACTCGTCTTGTGTGTTGTGCGCTCTTATCCTTTGCTTTCACTAGTGTGGCTGCTTTCTGCCGGGTGCACCCTCGATTTCTGTTCCTCCCTGCTCCCTGGTTCCTGTGACCACTTCTGCTGCCTACCCACAAAGGCTGGGCTTGGAGTCCTGACCCCAGTTTTGCCATCTCTAGACAAAATATATTTCTGGCCTGGTAGGGTGGCTCACGCCTGTAATCCTATCACTTTGGGAGGCCGAGGTGAGTGGATCACTTGAGGCCAGGAGTTTGAGACCAGCAGGGTCAACACAGCAGGAGGGAGACAGAGGCTGCAGTGAGCCGAAATCACACTGCACTCCAGCCTGGGCACAGGGTGAGACTCCGTCTCAAAAAAAAAAAAAAAAAAAAAAAATCTGTTTCTGATAGTCTCAGAAATGAGAGAGAGAGAGAGAGAGGACCCTAAAGGAAGGGAGATCAGAGGTAACACATGGATTGAGAATCCTCCTCAGCTAAAATCAGCTACTGAGAATTAGAATGCATTAGCTTCGACTCTGTTGGTGGCAGATCCCCTAAAGTCTTCGAAATACTTTGTCGTGATTCTTTCAAGATTTACAATATTCTTGCAAATTCATCCCTTTGTACTTCAGCTGTTGCTGGTTTTAAAGAAGAGAAACTTTCCTATGTTAGCGTTGGGAGTTGGGGGCTTAATGTAAGGATACTACAGACAACTCAAAGGCACCTTGCTTGGAACTGGAAAGTCAAAAACTGAAGTTGCACTTCACTCCTCTCGCAAGGGCCCAAGGCCTCTAACTCTGTCTCCCTGTTTCTCTGGCTGGGGCTTCTCTACTTGCACATGGTTCAGTGTGGCCTGCCTGACCCTGCCTGCACGTGGCTTCCCATCCAAAGGCTGCTGCCCTCTGATGCAGTCTCTCAGGCTCCTCCGACCCTCTTAGTACATTTTTGCCTTCATCATGCCGAACTCCTCACCTTTCCTCTACTCATCTGGCCACTCTGCTCCATTCCCTTGCTTGTTCCTCTGCTTTCTCTGATTCCTCCAATTGACAACTCCTTGGGGCCTGTTCTGAGCCCTCTTCTTTTCTCTATGTTTCCTCCCTAGATCTGTGGTTTTCCAACATTTTTGTGCATAGGAATTATCTGGGAAACTTGTTAAGGCAGATTTCTGGGTCTCAGTATTCCAATTCAGTAGTTCTAGGATGAGACCTAGGAACTTGTATCTTATTCCTGGGTGATCCAGAGGCTGTGACACACTCAGGACAAGCTGGTTTCATTCTATGACTTTAAGTGTCATTGATAAATTACCAGTTCCCTGGTGTGGATATCTAGCTCTCTTGAGAGCTCCAGGTTTAGATATTTAACATTGAATTTGACTGTGGCTTCTTGGGTTTGTCACAGACATCTCAAATTAACTTGCCCAATACTTGATCCTCTCCCCAGTTTTGTAAGGGCCTAACACTTACATAGTTTGGGGTCCTTTGTAAGAAAAGGAACACAGAATTGAGAATACAAAACGAGATGTGGGAACATGGTGGTGCACTGTGCAGATTAGGGCTTGGGAACTTGGCTTCTGTAGCCTTTGGTCATTCCTCCTCTGCTCTCCTACTCGCCCCAACACCGCCTCCTCCAGCCTTCCCCATCTGAATAAAGGCCTTTGCCTTCCATTTGTTAGTTTAGACCAGAAACCTAGGAGCCGTTTGTCATCTTCAGCCCAATTCCGAGCCCTCTGAAGGTCTTGCTTGATTCTCCAATTCAGTACCCCCTTGCCCCAAATCTCAGGATACCATTGTTACTTTCCTATTAGCTTCTGATTGAGTCTTTCTGGTTCCACTTTGCTCCCCTCCAGTCCAATTTCCCAGAGGCAGACAGCGCAGTCTTTTAAAGTACATCAGAACATGTCACTCCAGTCCTGCCATGTGTCCATAGAAATGGCTGAGCCTGGTGGCAGGGCCGGGGTGTGGGCAGATGAGAGAGGGTCAGGTGGGATCACACCACACAAGCTTGACCGTCCCGGAACCTTGAAAGATGTGGGGGTGTGTCTGGGGAGGTATACAAGAATTATCAGCTATACTTGTTTGTTTCAGTCCCACTTTACCACATTTCATTGGAAGAACCTGAGCTGTGTAAGGCCTGTGAACACAAATGGGGATGGGTACTCCCTAATTCTTTGCTTTTCAGCGCATTCCTGTGGCGTTTGATGCTAAATAGTGCAATCAAACTATGTTTAATTACTTTTGGGGAAGAATCACATATTCTCTTTTAACCCCAGTGTCATCTTTTAGCGCTGAATTCCTGTTCCTTAGAGAGCTGATTAAGCTTGGTGAGAACCCACAAGTCCATGGCCCAGGGAAATCCAAAGCCCTGCCCACATTTTCTGTGAATTCCTGGGGAGGTGGTTAAGGGAGGCCTCCTGTGCTTTCTTTTTTACCTTGGTGTTAACCCCGACACAAACTCAGCCCCTTCCCTCATGGATGGAGAAATCCACCACCACTACCAAGTGTTTTGTTAGTTGAGTGGACTTTACTGGGTTAGTGGAGAAGTCACCCTGTGGGGCTCCTGACCTTGCATAGTTTCCTGGGTCCCTCTTTCCTCCTCTCATCCCTACCCCTCACTCCATCCCCCGCACTTGTCCATGAGCTCTAGTCTTCTTCCTCTGTAAGTATGGACACTCCCTAGTTCCTCTCTTCAACTTACAAACCCAAGTCAAAGTACAGGGCAGAACAAAGGGCTTTATATGTAGGGAACCAGCACTGCTTAGAGGTTATAAATACAAACACACCCAAAAGAGTTTTCTATCACACTGTAATTATCTTCCCCTTTCTCACTGATGTAGCAGCTCTTACTGTAGAGTGGCATTTGGAAGAGCTGGGGAGAAGATGTGCTCTTCCTGCCACCCCCGAAGGTCACTGTCGGGATTAGGGGGCAGCCAGTGTCACTGTAGCTCTGGGTTCTGGACTCTCACAGCAAACAACTTGGAGTCTCTTCATCAATTTGTCTGCAGATGATCAGACCCTGAGAAACTGAGCTCTTTCTGTCTAAACACACAGGAAACTTCCTATGCTGGGAAATCAGCTTAAAGATTTACAACCAGGTGCAGACCGGATGCTGCGATTTGCTAGTCACCTCGCTTTGCTAGTGGTTGGGAAACTTTGAAAAACGGTGGCGTCTATTTTGAGGACTTTGCCATACTGAGTCTGTAGACAGACACATGTCAAATGCCCTTGGATTGCAGTCATTATTGCCAGCAGGTAAGAGTTTAAGAATAATAACTTTGGCATTTCACCCACTTCTATTATTTTTAAAATTATTTATTTATTTTAGACAGTCTCTCTCTGTCGCCCAGGCTAGAGTGCGGTGGCGCAATTGTGAGTCACTGCAACCTCTGCCTCTCAGGGTTAAACGATTCTCATGCCTCAGCCTCTCGAGTAGTTGGGACTACAGGCATAAGCCACCACACCTGGCTAATTTTTTTGTATTTTTTTTTTTTTGTAGAGACAGGGTTTCGCCAGGTTGGCCAGGCTGGTCTCGAACTCCTGGGCTGGAGCGATCCACCCACCTTGGCCTCCCAAAGTGCTGGGATTTTAGGTGTGACCCACTGTACCCAGCCACATTTCACCCACTTTTTTTTTTTTTTTTTGAGTCGGAGTCTCACTCTGTTGCCCAGACTGGAGTGCAGTGGCGCGATGTCAGCTCACTGCAAGCTCTGCCTCCCAGGTTCATGCCATTCTCCTGACTCAGCTTCCTGAGTAGCCGGGACTACAGGCGCCCGCCACCACACCCGGCTAAGTTTTGTATTTTTTTTTTTTTAGTAGAGACGGGGTTTCACCGTGTTAGCCATAATGGTCTCGATCTCCTGACCTCATGATCCGCCCGCCTCAGCCTCCCAAAGTGCTAGGATTATAGGCGTGAGCCACCGCTCCTGGCCTCACCAACTTTTTAAAAGGACTTTCTTGTATTACTTATCTTAGGCTTCTTAGATCAAGGCCAGGCATTGGACATCCATGAGTAAATGATCCAACTCTTGCAGGGAGTGGCCACAGTGTGACTGAGTTTCAGAGCATTTAGATTTAAAATATTCTGCTCCCTAAATATTGTTATCCCATCTGACAAAAAAGATGCCTGAAGAGAATTTTTTCTTTGAGACAGGGTCTTGTTTTGTCACTCAGGCTGGAGTGTAGTGATAAGATCATGGCTCACTGCAGCTTCCTGAGCTCAGGTGATCCTCCTACCTCAGCCTCCTGAGTGACTGAGACTACAGGCACGCACCACCACCCCTGGCTAATGTTTTTGTATTTTTGTAGAGATGGGTTTCGTCATGTTGCCCAGGTCTCGAACTCCTGGGCTCAAGCGATCCACCAACCTCAGCTTCCTGAAGCACTGGGATTACAGGCATGAGCCACTGTGCCCAGACAGAAAATTTTTGTAAAGGAACAAATGCTCTGTGATCATGAGGAAGGCACCTCAGCATTTTTCATGTTGTGGGTCCTGGGAAAGTCTGAGAATGAACAGTGACTGCAGCTGGCAGAGTCGGAGCCAGGCACAGGCCTCCATGCTTGCTCATTTGATCTTTACAGTAGATTTATCTCCTCTTACAGATGAGAACGCTGAAGCACAGAGATGAAGTAATTTGGCAAAGGGCAGAATGTGAATTCACAACCAGGTGGTCTGGAGTCAAATGTCTCACGCTTAATTTTATCACTCACTGTGCCCCTCCTGCTCACTTTAGGGGGGCATTCCCCCCTAAACTGCTCCTCAGCACTGGGTCTTCATGACAGAGGCACCGTGAAGGAAAGAGGGTTATTTCCAGTGTGTTGCAATGCTTTTCCTTTAGAAAAGAGAATTTCTCTCTCTGTTTAAAAGCAGAACATTAAACGTTGGATTTTGTTCTCTCATCTGCATCCCTGTGTCCTTTCCTTATCTCAGCCGCAAGCTGCTCTCCAGCTGCCTAAAGACTGTCTGTCCCATCTGGATGTCCCCAACACCCTAACATGTTCTAGTTGAACTCAGTTTCTTTCTTACCTCTCAGAACAGCTCCCCTTTTCCAACTTCCCCATTCTGAGAACACCAGTCTTCTTCCAGTCACCCGGCCTGTGAGTCATCCTTGACTCCCTTTTCTCCATCATGCCCTGTGTCCAAGTTTTTTCTTGTTGTTCATTCATTTATTTGTATTTTTTGAGACAGGATCTCACTCTGTCCCCCAGACTGGAGTGCAGTGGTGCGATCTCGGCTCACTGCAACCTCCGCCTCCCAGGCTCAAGCCATCTTCCAACCTCAGCCTCCTGAGTAGCTGGGACTATGGGTGCGTGCCATGAAACCCAGCTAATTTTTGCATTTTTTTTTTGTTTTTGTTCCAGAGATGGGGTTTTGCCATGTTGCCCAGGCTGGCATTCTTTTTTTTTTTTTTTTTTAATAGTCTTTCTTTTTTTAGAGCAGTTTTAGGTTCACAGCAAAAATGAAAGTATAGAGCTTCCCTGCTCCCCATAACCCACCTCTCCCATTATCAACATCAGCACCGCGGGGGTACATTGGTGAACAGTTGATGAACCTGCATTGATACATTGTCGTCACCCAAAGTGGACGTCTGTAGTTTACCTTGGGGTTCATTCTTGCTGGTGTATGTTCTATGGGTTTTGACAAATGTGCAATGCCATGTATCTGCCATTGTAGTATCACATCGACTTACTTCACTGCCCAGAAAACCTCGGCTCTGCTTCTTGTTGTTTTTCAGCGTGCTTCTCCATTTTTCCTGCCCGCCTGAGTCCATGAGCTCTTCCTCTGGCTGGCGCATTCCATCAGTCTCCTGATGAAGCTCTTGGCTTGTAGTTTCTTTCCCTGGCAATCCTTCCAACACCCATCCCAGATGAATCACTGCCATCATGTCAAGCTTCCACTTCCTCCATCCCTGCCTTCTAACAGGATAGAAGTCCAAATTCCTCCTCTTGTTCTTCAGGGACTTCCCAATCCTAAAATGCTTACCACAGCCTGTGATATTGTGATATATATGTTGGTTTTGCCCACAGTTCCTGGCCCGTAAATCCCATAGCCCTTGTTACAGTTTTTGGGTGTTTTAGGCCTCAGAAAACAGGACCTTTTGCTGACCTTCTCCTGTTCTCCCTTCAACCTGCTCCTTTTTGTCCCCAAGGCTAATCTTCCCCTGTGTTTCCATAAAGAAATTAGCAGACTTACCTTGTGTGATTGTAGATCATAAGACCCTCTTTTCAGGAGGAATCCTGCCCTTTACTCTGGGGGAAGCAGTATTGCACCAAGAGGCCTAGAACAATCTGAACAGACAGGCCTTTCTGGGTTCCCCACTCAGTCTGTTAGTATAGGGTCACGCCCTTTTTGTCCAGTCACGTTTCTGCATGGCTGCCCATGCTTCAGTCATGCCTGTTCAATGAAGTCTCTGTAAAAGGCCCAAGAGGACAGGGTTTGGAGGGCTTCTGGAAGGCTGAACACGTGGAGGTTCCTTCGGGGTGGTGCACCCAGGGAGGCATAGGAGCTCCATACTCCTTCGCCATACCTTGTCCTGTGTGTCTCCATCTGTATCCTTTGTACTATCCTTTATAATAAACCAGTAATGAGTTTTGTGAGCCACTCTAGCAAATTAAACCCAAGGAGGAGGTCTTGAGATCCCCCGTTTATAGCCAGTGAGTCAGAAGCACAAGCGAAACAGCCTGGGGTTTGAAATTGGCACGTTAAGTGGAGGCAGTCATTTGGGTCTGGGCCTCAACCTCTGGGATCTGATAATGTCCCCAGGTAGGTAGGGTCAGAATTGAACTGGGTTGGAGGACACCCAGCTGGTGTCTACCGCAGAATTGATTGCTTGCTTGTTGGTGGGAAGAAGTCCCCACACACTTGGTCACAAAAATCTTCTATATTGATTGATTATCTTTGAGTAAGGGAGTTAAAAAAAATGCTTTGAGTCTGAGTTTCTCAGACAGCTCTTCAGACGAACCTCCTTGTGATATTCTGCCAGCACAGCCCTCCATGGGAGACTGGGCCCCTCACTTCTCCCAAACTCATTACTGCCTCTTAATCACCGCAGGCTGGTTCTGTTTTCTCTGCTTGTCCTAATGCGAGCATCAAGACCTAGTCAAGCCCTGTCTTCTCCATGAAGCCTCCCCCTCCATTCTTCCCGTTAGCCCTGCTACCAGTGCAGTTTCTTCTGGCACATCACAGTGAGCATTGCGTTAGAAGTAGCCTGTTTCATATCTGAGTCTTGACATCTTTAGGTATTAGAACTCAAGGAGTGTTACTTAATCATCCAAAAACAAAAAAAAATCCCTCACCAGGACCAAACCTGGAACTCCCACCCAGTCGGCTCTCAGTGATTATATATTGGACTGACTTGCCACTGTGCTCTGCTTAGCCTTAGGTGGCCCTTCATAGCTAGGGACCCTAACCAGTTCCGCCGAGTGAATGCACTGCACTTTTCTCAGTATTACCTCTTTTCGGAAGATAAGTATTACATCTTTTCAGGTATCCTGCTGTTGGCTTCTCCCAGGTTCATGTATGGGAAGAAATCTACCCCCAACCCTCATCCCTAAAGCATTTGAGCTGTTAATAACTCAGTTGATGGTTGGTA
The DNA here is from genome assembly GCF_043159975.1 of Macaca nemestrina. Classification (NCBI taxonomy): domain Eukaryota; kingdom Metazoa; phylum Chordata; class Mammalia; order Primates; family Cercopithecidae; genus Macaca; species Macaca nemestrina. The sequence goes on from NC_092128.1 coordinate 96,964,593, forward strand.
TTTTTGACTCACTGCTGGCTTTTCGTCATTTATTTCTAAGGGGATGTTTGGATGCCCTGTTGGATGTAGGGGTACCTTGTGGTGAGGGTGAGGGCTCCTCTGAGTCTGGCTACCTGGACCCAGATCCTGGCTTGTTCACTTGATCAGCTGCACAGCCTTAGGTGCCTTTTCCTTATTTGCAAAATTGGAGTAATGATGATACCTGGCTTCTGGGGCCCTTACCAGGATTAGATGAGGTAATTCATGTTGCAAGCTTTGCATGGTGTCTGGGACATAGTAAACAATTTTTTTTGGTCTTACTGCTATTTTGCATTTTTAATGGCATAATTTTAACATTATTCCCCAGTGTCATCCTCCGCAGTCCAGTGGAGTTAGTTTAGGAGGAAAGACAGAAAACAGAGGCCATTTCAGTCTGTGTTGTTGCTGGCTAAACGCTTTCTTTCCTCACAAGATGAATGATTAACCATGAGTGGGCTCACAAGTGGGCTGGCGGGAGAGGCGGGGCTGTCGTTCTTGTACCCATTTTCCCTTCCCAGGTGGTTGGGCTGCTTAGAAACTTGATGGAGATGCAGAAGTGGAGAAAGTCAGCTGGAACTCGTTCAAATTTAATTTACTGCATATTTTCTGGGCACTGACAATATGCCAGGCACTGTGCTAAGTGCTAAAGTTATAAAGCATAAATAATTTGGACAAGGTCCCTGCCCTCAAGGGACTTTACAGAGGACACAGAATCCTCAAGAAAGTAGATTAATAGATAAATAATAAATTAATATGGACTGTGACAAAGTCCGAGGAGAAAATGAAAGGATAGAGTTCCTGGGGCAGTCTGCGTTAATGGGTGGTCAGGGAACCCTCTTTGGGGAGGTGGTCTTTAAACCAAGATCTGAAGCTGGGAAGGAGCCACCTTGGTGAGTTGGGGGTGGGGAGGTGGAAAGGGGAGAATGTGGAGAGAACAGCAGCACGAGGGGCCTGAGGGAGGAAGCCGAGAAACTATTTTTTTTTTTTTTTTGAGACGGAATCTTGCTCTGTCTCAAAGAGATCTTGGCTCTGCAAGCTCCGCTTCCCAGGTTCATGCCATTCTGCTGCCCTAGCCTCCCGAGTAGTTGGGACTACAGGTGCCTGCCACCATGCCTGGCTAATTTTTTTTTGTATTTTTAGTAGAGACGGGGTTTCACCGTGTTAGCCAGGATGGTCTCGATCTCCGGACCTCCTGATCCGCCCACCTTGGCCTCCCAAAGTGCTGGGATTACAGGCGTGAGCCACCGCGCCCCGCCAAGCCGAGGAACTGTTAATAGTCTGGTCACTGTGAAAAGATACCTGGAGTGTGCAGAAGAGCTTGGCTGAGGGGGTGACCAGGGAACCGAAGAGGCAAGGCTCATAGGGATTGTGTAAGTGCATACCCCGTTATCTGGAACAGTGGTTTAACATTTTTAAATTAAATTATTTTTATTTTTATTTTTGAGACAGGGTCTCGTTCTGTCGCCCAGACTGGAATGCAGTCGCACGATCTCGGCTCAGTACAACCTCCGACTCTCGGGTTCAAGGATTCTCATGCCTCAGCCTCCCAAGTAGCTGGGACTACGCCCAGCTAATCTTTATATTTTTAGTGGAGACGGGGTTTCACTACATTCCCCAGGCTGGTCTGGAACCCCTGGGCTCAAGCGATTCTCCTACCTCGGCCTCTAAAAGTGCTGGGATTACAGGTGTGAGCCACTGCACCTGGCCAGTGGCTTAAATTTTTTTTCTGTCATTGACATACTTGAGAAGGTGTAAGATACTCTTCTAATGTGGGGCTGTTGCACTGGGAGGAGGGGATTGTCAAGGTGTGTGGGGTTGAAAAGAGGCCATGGTGATTTGGACATACCTTGCCTTCCATCTCTTCAAATTGAGAAACACAGCTAGCTCTTCAAAACCCATTCAGAATCCTTGGGCATCTGGGAACATTTACATCTCTTACTTTTCAATTAAATTTTGAAGGGTTATAGAGGCACACTATAGGAACATGGAATTCTGTCAATTGTTGAGAACATTGGCTCCGACCTCTGAGGCTGAGTCACTGTTTAATTGGATTACTGTGTGGCCCACTTAAATAAATACTGTTTTTGAATAGAAAAGTTATTTTATTTTGAAATTGTATGAACAAGACTTTGGAGACATCCTTTAAGATTTTCACGCACATGTATGTTGCCCTTTTGCTGAGAGAGGCAGTGTCGAGGGGATAAGAGAACAGCTGGCATTGCATTTGTGTCTGCACCAGGCTCTGTGGCTTTGGGCAGTGATTTAACTTCTCTGGTAAATGGGACAAATGGTAAATAGGACAAATGAGTCTTGCACTGCCTGCCTCATCAGCTGTCATGGAACAGTGCTTTATAAATTACACAATATCAGAAGACAAAAGTTACTTCAAAAAAATTAAATTTAGTTTCTGTACATTATGTCCCATAGCACATTATGGCCATAAATTACACAATATCGGAAGACAAAAGTTACTTCAGAAAAATTAAATTTAGTTTCTGTACATTATGGCCCATAGCACGTTACAGCCAGGATGTAATTCATGACCATGGAACAGAACTTTTCACTGTTCACAGATGACTGGTATCGGGAGAACTCGCTCCTGATGGTTAATGTGGGTTCTTGTCTATTTCCTAGGTGTCTCGACTGGTTTGAGAAATAAATGGAAAGAGTACAAGAGAGAGAAATTTTTTTTTTTTTTTTTTTTTTTTGAGACGGAGTCTCGCTCCGTCGCCCAGGCTGGAGTGCAGTGGCGCGATCTCGGCTCACTGCAAGCTCCGCCTCCCGGGTTCACGCCATTCTCCTGCCTCAGCCTCCTGAGTAGCTGGGACTACAGGCGCCCACCACCTCGCCCAGCTAGTTTTTTTGTATTTTTTAGTAGAGACGGGGTTTCACCAGGTTAGCCAGGATGGTCTTGATCTCCTGACCTCGTGATCCACCCGTCTCGGCCTCCCAAAGTGCTGGGATTACAGGCTTGAGCCACCGCGCCCGGCCAAGAGAGAGAAATTTAAAGCTGGGTGTCCGGGAGAGACATCACAAGGCAGGATCCGTGATGTTGTCCGAGCAGTAAAACCAGCAAGTTTTATTAGCAATTTTCAAAAGGGGAGGGAGTGCACGAATAAGGTGTGAGTCATAGAGATCACATACTTCACAAGGTAATAAAATACCACAAAGCAAGTGGAGGCAAGGCGAGATCACAGGACCACAGGATGGGGCGAAATTAAAATTGCTAATGAAGTTTCGGCTTGCATTGTCATTGATAACATCTTACCAGGAAACGGGGTTTGAGAGCAGACAACCTGTCTGACCAAAATTTATTAGGCGGGAATTTCCCTCATCCTAATAAGCCTGGGGGTGCTACAGGGGACCAGACGTTCATAGGCCTGCCCTCAGGGGCGCATTCTCTTTATCAGGGATGTTCATTGCTGAGAAAAAGAATTCAGCGATATTTCTCCTATTTGCATTTGAAAGAAGAGAAATATGGCTCTGTTCCGTCCGGCTCACTGGCGGCCGGTTCAAAGTTACCTCCCTTGTTCCCTGAACATCGCTGTTATCCTGTTCTTTTTTCAAGATGTCCAGATTTCATATTGTTCAAACACACATGCTCTACAAACAATTTGTGCAGTTGACACAATCATCACAGGGTCCTGAGGCGACATTCATCCTCCTCAGCTTAAGAAGAAGATGACGGGATTAAGAGATTAAAGTAAAGACAGGCATAGGAAAACACAAGGGTATTGATTGGGGAAATGATAAGTATCCATGAAATATTCACAATTTATGTTCAGAGATTACAGTAAAGATAGGCATAAGAAATTATAAAAGTATTAATTCGGGGAACTAATAAATGTCCATGAAATCTTCACAATTTATGTTCTTCTGCCACGGCTTCAGCCCGTCCCTCCGTTCAGGGTCCCTGACTTCCCACAACAACTGGTCTCTAGAAAAATCTAAAGGATAGTATTTTTTTTTTTTTTTTTTTTTTGAGACGGAGTCTCGCTCTGTCGCCCAGGCTGGAGTGCAGTGGCCAGATCTCAGCTCACTGCAAGCTCCGCCTCCCGGGTTCATGCCATTCTCCTGCCTCAGCCTCCCGAGTAGTTGGGACTACAGGCGCCCGCCACCGCGCCCGGCTAGTTTTCTGTATTTTTTAGTAGAGACGGGGTTTCACCGTGTTAGCCAGGATGGTCTCGATCTCCTGACCTCGTGATCCGCCCGTCTCGGCCTCCCAAAGTGCTGGGATTACAGGCTTGAGCCACCGCGCCCGGCCAGGATAGTATTTTTATAACTTTGGAGTAGGAGTGGTCTTCCTAAGGATGGTGCAAAGCCTAGAAGCCATAAGGAAAACCTTCATAAAATTCATTATCTGATAAAAAGTATTGGCATAGCAACCACTATAAGCAAAACAAACAGATTACAGACCAGAAAAATATATTTGAACTTTATGTTATATATTAAGGATTAACTTTCCTAATACAAAAAGAACTCCTATGAACCAATAAGGAAAAGAACAGGAACTCTGTAAGAAAATAATTAAAAGACATAAACAATTTGTATAAAAGAAAATAGTGGCACCAGACGCTGTGGCTCAAGCCTGTAATCCCAGCACTTTGGGAGGCTGAGGCTGGTGGATCACAAGGTCAGGTGTTCGAGACCAGCCTGGCCAACATGGTGAAACCCTGTCTCTCCTAAAAATACAAAAATTAGCCGGGCATTGTGGCGCTTGCCTATAATCCCAGCTACTCAAGAGGCTGAGGCAGGAGAATCGCTTGAACCCAGGAAGCGGAGGTTGCAGTGAGCCGAGATCGTGCCACTGCACTCCAGCCTGGGCAACAGAGTGAGAGTCCGTCTCAAAAAAAAAAAAAAAAAAAAAAAAAAAGACACATGGAAAATCCTTGCTCTTATGCATGATTGAAAAAAATACTAATTAAATCACACTGAAATTAACCATTTTTTGCCTATCTAGGATTGACAAAGATAAAACATTTTGCAGACGGATCATGTTAGGGAAGATACAGGAAAACAACCCACTCACTTGTAAATACGTTGCTTTGCCAATATCTTAATGATTCAGATGATCTTGCTTGATCCAACAATTCCACTTACAGAAATTTATCCTTAGCTGTACTCATGCAGGTAGATATTCACTGTGTACTGTTCATAATAGCATGAGAATGTCTTATCCGTGGGTGCTGTTGAAATGAAGTGTATTGCATTCATGTCGTGGAATAGTACACAGCCACAAAAAGAGAACGAAGCTAACTAAAAACCATTTAGCAGATACCTGTCCCCCGCCTTTTAAAAAAAGAACACTTTATTGTGATTAGAATACTCACCAGGAGACCTACCCTCTTAACAAACTTTCCAGTGTATAATACAGTATTGTTGGCCATAGGTACAATGTTGTACAGCAGATCTTTAGAGCTGCTTAATTTATGTAGTGGACTCCTGATCTCGTTAGAACCTGTAAACTGAAGTCTTTCTTCCCAAGGCTACTGCTTCACTTCACCTGATACACCTTTCTTGGCTGAGTTTGCTTAACTGAGCTTTTTGTGATTGTTTTGCCAGCATGGGGAGGACCTACTATATTTGGGACTCTATGGAAAGAATATTCAGAGGAATTATATGCCTTTAAAGGCTGCCTGTTAACAAAGCGTTAAATAATTTAGGCATTAGATGAATTGGGGGCCCTGCCAAACAAGTGTGGCTGAAGTCTGTCCTTTCCTGAACATTCATATAACAAAACCCCACCTCCTGTTTGTCCCCACATTCTCTCTCCTCTTAAGGATCATTGTTCTCTTGTGGCATTAAAAAAAAAAAAAAAAAAAGTGAAATTGAGCCGTCATCAGACAGGTAATGAAATCCTGAGTGATGAAGAACCTGAATTTCTTTTCTTTTCTTTTTTTTTCTGAGACAGAGTCTCACTGTGTTGCCAGGCTGGAGTGCAGTGGAGGCGCGATCTCAGCTCACTGCAGCCTCTGCCTCCTGGGTTCAAGCGATTCTCCTGTCTCAGCCTCCCAAGTAGCTGGGGAGGCTACAGGCACATGCCACCACCCCACCTAACTTTTGCATTTTTAGTGGAGATGGGGTTTCCCCGTGTTGGCCAGGCTGGTCTCGAACTCCTGACCTCAGGTGATCCTCCCACCTCGGTCTCCTTTCAAAGTGCCGGGATTACAGGTGTGAGCCGCCACGCCTGGCCCAAGAACCTGAATTTTTGACAGGTAACAAATACCATTTTCTTTTTTAAAAAGTTATTCCTTTTTAATTTTGTTAGACTGAAATGGCTTGTCTGTCAATGTATTTTCAACGGGTAGTTCATTCTTGTAAAGGACATAATGAGTCTACTGTTCAATTTTTTTTTTTTTTTTGAGATGGAGTCTTACTCTGTCACCCAGGCTGGAGTGCAGTGGTGTTATCTCAGCTCACTGCAACCTCTGCTTTCATTCAAACGATTCTCCTGCCTCAGCCTCCCGAGTAGCTGGGATTATAGGAATGTGCCACCATGCCTAGCTTAATTTTTTGTATTTTTAGTAGACGGGGTTTTACCATGTTAGCCAGGCCGGCAATATTTTTATATTATGACTAAGTATAATGTGGGTCCTGTGTGGCTTGTTTAAAATACATTGCTCTGAAACCCTTGGGCTTTTAGTTGTTATATTGACTTGTGAATTTGCTGAGATTTAGCAACTATTTCCGTAGTATATGCAGTTCCCTTTTTTTCTAGTGGCTTTCAGTTTCATAGGTGAGTGTCAAGAACATAGCCTGTGAACTGCATGGGATTCTGCCTAAAGTATTTTAAGAAAAAAGAACAGGCCGGGCGTGGTGGCTCATGCCTGTAATCCCAGCACTTTGGGAGACTGAGGCGGGCCGATCACTTGAGGTCAGAGTTTGAGACCAGCCTGGCCAACAGGTGAAAGAAACCCTGTCTCTACTGAAAATACAAAAATTAGCCGTGTGTAGTGGCACATGCCAGTAGTCCCAGCTACTCGGGAAATTGAGGCATGAGAATCACTTGAACCCGGAAGGCAGAGGTTGCAGTGAACTGAGATTGCACCACTGCACTTCAGCCTGAGTGACCAAATGAGAGTCTGTCTCAAAAAAAAAAAAAAAAAAAAAAAGATAACCAAGGAAGGGACTAGAAAGCAGATTACAATAGCAGGAAAAAGAATAAAAATAGAAGCCATCTGTAGTGAAAATAGTCCACCAAAAAGAATTAGAAAAGCAATTTAAACAAAATGTATTAATTGGATTGGTCAGGAGTAAATAATGAATTTGTATGTTTGGGTGCACAGAAAACCCTGTAGATGTGATCATAGGAATATTTGTTTAAAAGAGTTGAACCTAGGAACAAAGGCATTTTTCTAGATAACTATAATGCCATTATCATACCCTAGAAATTTAACTTTATACAGTACATTATCTAGTAAACAGGGTCACATTAATGTATCCCCATTTGTCCCAAAAGTGTTACAGCTTTTTAAAAAAATCACAAAATATGGCCGAGTGTGGTGGCTTACGCCTGTAATCCCAGCTACTTGGGAGGCTGAGGCAGGAGAATGATGTGAACCTGGGAGGCGGAAGTTGCAGTGAGCTAAGGTTGCGCCACTGCACTTCCAGCCTGGGCGACAGCGAGACTCCATCTCAAAAAAAAAAAAAAATTACAAAATACTTGATAATGTTTTAAAACTGCAAAATAGTTAATATAATACAAAATCAAGTGAATTTATATTTTCTATTAGAAAAGCAGTTTTAAAGGGGGTGCTTTCTTTTGAAGCTGACAAATTTGAGATTTTTATATTTTTATCAAATTTATATTTAGAAGGTGTCTTTTGCAACTTATTTGCTTAAATTATACGTGGAGTTGGCCAGGTGCAATGGCTCACACCTGTAATCCCAGCACTTTGGGAGGCTGAGGCAGGCGGATCACGAAGTCAGGAGATCGAGACCATCCTGGCTAACACCCCGTCTCTACTAAACAAAATACAAAAATTAGCCGGGTGTGGTGGCGGGCACCTGTAGTCCCAGCTACTTGGGAGGCTGAGGCAGGAGAATGGCGTGAACCTGGGAGGTGGAGCTTGCAGTGAGCTGAGATTGCGCCACTGCACTCTAGCCTGGGAGACAGAGTGAGACTCCATCTCAAAAAAAAAAAAAAAAAAAAAAAGAAATTATACCTAGAGAAAAAAAAAGAGATCTCATTTCAGTGCAGCAGATGACAGTTTTGGATTCTTGGTCTAGCTTAATTAGTAAATTGGCTTAGAATCACATGATTTCAGATCTGAAAGCAACCCAGGATTTTCCAGAAACCCAGGGTTATGGATGGGAACAATGAATCATTGGTGTGATTACATTATCCTTTAACCGTAATGGGTTTGCCTTGCATTAAGTGACCAGAGGGAAAGAAAGCACCTGTTCCTTAACTCTTGTGGCATTTCAACAGTCATCTTCCCTGGGCTTGTGCCAGTGGGGAAAACAAATGACAAACCATAGTTCTGTTTGTTGGTTTTAAGCCTAATAATAATAATTAATGGCAGCAATTACTATGTGCTTGTTATGAGCCAGGCTTTAGGCCAGGTGTTTTATACATATTAACTTCTTTGTACCTTGTAATAATTACCTAGAATTAGGTTCTGTTGTTGATCACTGTTTTATAGATGAGGATACCGAGGTGTACAGAGGCTAAGCAGGTGGACCAGGGTCACTTAGCCGGATTTGAGCCCAGGGTGGATGAACACTGGGCAGCCTGTGCTTCATCAGTGCAGTGCCCTAAGCTGCTGAGTATTTCTGGGCACTTTTTTCCTCCATTTATTCATGCTGTCTGTGCGAATGTGTATGGAAAACCCATTTTGTGCCTGATACTACTAAGATTGAGGCCAGAGATGCTAAATAAACAAGAATAGTGAGGAGCCATGCAATTTGTAATTTACGGTTTGGTGGGGCACAGACATTAATTCAGTATTTACCCGAATAAGGGTAATGATATTTTTATTCTCAGAATAATCTTTTATTGTTATGATCAGAGTTACAGAGGAAGATGATGGTACAAGGGAAGCTACCTAGGGAGAGCTGACCTTGTCGGAGGGAGTGAAGGCAGTGCCCTGGGTAGTGAGGTTGTAACCAAGTTCTGAAAAGTGAGTAGTGTTAACTAGTGACAGATGGATTTGAATTCTAGCATTGCCCTTGAGCACATTGGTCACTTTGTGGTGATAACCTTGAACAGGTTACTTTACCTCTCTAAGCCTTAGTATCTTCATCTGTAAAATGGGTGATTGTGAGAATTAAGAACATACAACATACGCAGCACAAGGCCGACACGTAGTCATCACTAGTTTCAGTTTTTATTACCGTTTGTATTTTCTGTTCATTTTACTGAGAACTTAGAAGAGACAGTTATTTAAGTCTCTTACTCTGTAGCAAGGGCCACTAAATACCTGGGAATAATTAACTTGGAAAATGGAAGCCTGAATGAATATATATTTAATAGTGATCTTCTTTTTTTTTTTATTTTTTTATTTTTAGACAGAGTCTTGCTCTGTTGCCCCAGCTGGAGTGCAGTGGCACGATCTCGGCTCACTGGAACCTCTGTCTCCAGGGTTCAAGCGATTCTCCTGCCTCAGCCTCCTGCATAGCTTTGAGATTAAAGGTGCACACCACCATGCCCAGCTAATTTTTGTATTTTTAGTAGAGACAGGGTTTCACCATGTTGGCCAGGCTGGTCTCAAACTCTTGACCTTGTGATCTGCCTGCCTCGGACTCTCAAAGTGCTGGGATTACAGGCGTGAGCCACCACGCCCGGCTTTCATGGTGATCTTCTAATAAGCCAAATGTCCTCAGTGTCTAGGATATGGGAAAGGCCTTTATGGGACTGTTGGTTTGAAGACACATTCAGAGTGGAGCTTATTTGAAAGCAATTGGAGTATGTCCGGAATATACTAGAATTTTAAGACGCAAGTGTTAGATCACATCTCCTACATTTCTGATGGTGGTCAATCTTGAATAGCCAGGCTAATGCATATTTCCTGTGCCAATGGCCATAGACTACTTGCCCAGTGATTTTTTTTTTTTTTTTTTTTGCCACAGTGTTTGCAGGTATATATGGTTATTTCTTATAGCTAAGTGTGCAGGGATCCTTGTGCATCCTTTGAGAAAGGCGAGTCTTGCTTTTGTCTCTCTGGTCTGTGAAGATGTACGTGTATATGCAGATATCCAGTCCAGCTTTTTTATTGGAATAATACCGTTTTTTTGCACCTTCTGTTGTTCTTATATTTTGAAGAAAAAAGTACCACAATTCAGCCAGTGGTCATACTTATTTATTATTGTTGTTGTTGTTGTTATTATTATTATTTGAGAGAGCGTTTCACTCTGTTGCCCAGGTTGGAGTGCAATGGTGAGATCATGGCGCACTGAGATCATGGCGCACTGCAGTCTCTGCCTCCTGGGCTTAAGCAGTCTTCCCATCTCAGTGTCCCAGGTAGCTGGGACTACAGGTGCCTGCCAAAAAAATGCTTGGCTAATTTTTTTGTTTTTTGTAGATACGGGGTTTTGCCATGTTGCCCAGGCTGGTTTTGAACTTCAGAGCTCAAGTGATCTGTTCGCTTTGGCCTCCCAAAGTGCTGGGATTACAGGCATGAGCCACTGTGCCCAACCCATACTTAATTTTTCTTGTACACTTGCTAAGTGGTTTAAGTACATTATCTGATTTAATCATTCTAGTAGCCCTATGAAAGAGGCACTTTTTCTCCACGTGAGATCCCTTTATCTCCACGAGAAAATTGAAGCTGTCTCAGAGAGGTTAAGTAACTTGTTCAAGGTCACACACCCATGAGTGGCACAGTTGGGGATTTGAACCCAGATGTGAATGACTCCAAACGTGAACTCTAAACACTTTGATACTGCCTTTCTCTTTTTTTTTTTTTTTGAGTCGGAGTCTCGCTCTGTTGCCCAGGCTGGAGTGCAGTGGCCGGATCTCAGCTCACTGCAAGCTCCTCCTCCCAGGTTTACACCATTCTCCTGCCTCAGCCTCCCGAGTAGCTGGGACTACAGGCGCCCGCCACCTCGCCTGGCTAGTTTTTTGTATTTTTTTAGTAGAGACGGGGTTTCACCGTGTTAGCCAGGCTGGTCTCGATCTCCTGACCTCGTGATCCGCCCGTCTCGGCCTCCCAAAGTGCTGGGATTACAGGCTTGAGCCACTGCGCCCAGCGATATTGCCTTTCAAGCTAGTTATTGAAGATGATCAAACCCCTGTGTCAGTGGAGGAAGGGGAGTCTGTGTCAAGAGATTTATTATACTTCTGTGGTCGTAAGAGTGGCTTATAAACGATGTCATGTCTGAAAAGCATTGGGAAGCTTGTTGAATTTAGATTAGATTTATTCACTGAATCAGTAGATGTAGATATTTTAGTAGTGTCTTTCTAGGCTATTATCTCCTCTTTGAGGAACTCTGGTATATAACAACTGAAAATTAAATATGCTTATGAAATGTTAGGAGTTTATGTTTAAAATAGCATTTTTATTTCTTCCTCATTCATGCCATTTGTCTTCCTCAGCTTCTATGTTAACAGCTTTGCCATTTTCAGGTCAACTACTGTTTGTTGCCTTAAATCTATCTGGGAGCTGCTTCAAATCCATTTGGAAGCAAGGGGAGGATACATTATAAATAAATGATATGTTCAGAGATGGGTGGAGTTGGAAAGAAGTATCAGTGAGACCGAAGGCCAGTAAAGCTTTTGTCTGTCAGCATCTGATATCACCACAAACATATTGGGCTGGGCTTAGCTTGCTTCTAGACCATCTGGACTTATCTTCAGCTGAGCTAAACCTAGGAAAAAAGAAAAAAAAAACAAACAAACAACATTTGGATTTGCTCTGCAGTTCTTATTTTGTTTTTCTTCTAATGCAAACCCTGCTTCAAAAATTAAGTGTTGATTTTGACTGATGATAACTAAACAAAAATACAACCTGATATGCTAGCTAATGCGGGGGGAAATGAAAAAAGCCTCAGAGAGAAGGAGTCAAGTGTTCACTTCTCCAGGACGTTTCCTTCTCTAGTATTGGTTTTTCCTAATTCAGCAAAAGAGGAAGAAAGGAGTGTGGGGCTCTTCTTTATTTTATATATCTATATGTATATGTTACTTGTATTTATATATTTGTTTATATTTTTAATTAATTAATTAATTTTGAGACAGAGTCTTGCTCTGTTGCCCAGGCTGGAGTGCAATGGCGTAGTCTTGGCTCACTGCAACCTCTACCTCCCGGGTTCAAGTGATTCTCCTGCCTTAGCCTCTCGAGTAGCTGGGATTACAGGTGCTGGCCAGCACAACCGACTAGTTTTCGTATTTTTAGTAGAGACAGGGTTTCACCTTGTTGGCAGGCTGGTCCCGAACTCTTGACCTCAAGTGATCTGCCCGCCTCGCCCTCCCAAAGTGTTGAGATTACAGGTGTGAGCCACTGCTCCCGGCCTATATTTTTAAATCACAAAAATAATATATACAAAAAAGTTGTTAATCCTGGAATGTACAAAGTGAAAAAAATGAAAGCTCCCCTCCCCCATCCCACTTCTGTTTACCTTGGCATATATTTTCTGGAGTCGTCATCTTTTTTTTAATTTATTTTGTTTTATTTTTTGAGATGGAGTCTCACTTTGTTGCCCGGGCTGGATGCAGTGGTACGATCTTGGCTCACTGCAACCTCTGCTTCCCAGGTCCAAGTGATTCTCCTGCCTCAGCCTCCCGAGTAGCTGGGACTACAGGCACCTGCCACCATGCCTAGCTAATTTTTGTATTTTTACTAGAGACGGGGGTTTCACCATATTGGCCAGGCTGGTCTTGAACTCCTGACCTTGTGATCCGCCTGCCTTGGCCCCCCAAAGTGTTGGGATTACAGGCGTGAGCCACCGCGCCCAGCCTGGAATCATCTTCTATGCATACAAGTGTGTATACACATATGTACACACTTAATGGAATCGTACTGCATATTGTTCAGCCATTTGCTGTTTCCTGTTTGTGCATCATGGACATCTCTCTATCTCAGCATTTACAGATTCACCTCTTGCCTTTGAACTACAAGGTATTCCATGACTACATCCTACTTTATTTAATCATTTCCTTACTAACGGACATTTGGGTTATCTCACCTCTTCCAGTTATAAACATGGCTCAGTGAGCAGCTGACACATGTGGCTTTGCCTCTGGGTGCTGATCTTTCTGAAGGATACCTGCCTGGAGGTAGGGATGCTGAACCAAAGGTTATGTGAACTCTGGACTTGTCAGTAGCCCTGTGTTCGGATCAGGGTGAAAGTGTGAACACTGGCCTGTTTCAGATGGAGTCATTTCTTCTTGTGGCCATTTTCTGTTTCCACAAGGCAGGCAGAGTAGCATGGAGCTCACAGCCCCATGTGTAGGCAGTTATTTGATGGGGATGACAATTTCTGCCTATTTCATCCTTTTGAAATGTATAAAGGTAAAAGCTTTTTCTCTTGAATCTTGCTTCATTCCAGATGTACTCACAGAGAACTCTAATATGTTAAGTCTGCTCCTGGAATAAAGGCAGTCTTGGTTTTCCTTCCCACTCCCCAAGTTCATTCGTTTTCCTTCTGGATATTTTGTTCGTCTTTGGAGTTTGATTTACTGACAGGATCACAAGATTAGCTTTCTTTGAAGAAGACTCCTGCTGGCTTTGTTTAATTTGGTCAGTGTTGAGCCCTTCCCACTGAGCTCCTTCCTGGCCTGCCTGCCTTGGCCATGTGTTCCTTTCCAGGTTAGGTGCACTGCAGACCCTGGATGTAATGACTTGAGCACTGACAGCTTCCCAAGGTTTTGTTCAGGCAGGAAATGAATCACGTACCAGGAGGGAGTGAATGAACCCCTGCTGACTGCTGGACACCCTCCTTACTTCATTATCTTCTCCATCAGGGACTGAGCAAATCATTAAATTTTTTCACTTTACCACTTTTTTTTTTTCCTTAAGAGTTGGGGTCTTGCTGTGTTGCCCAGGCTGGCCTCAAGATATCCTCCTGAGTCTCAGCCTTCTGAGTAGCTGGAACTACAGGCACATACCACTGTGCCTGGCTCCCAAATGGTTTTAACATTGGGCTGTGATACATATTAGGCCACAGCTTACCTTTGTCAGCTGCATTGCTCATGCCACTCTCCCATGCCTTTATTCCCCAAGTCCTTACTACCCTTCTTCCCACCATGGCAGACATCACTAATTGATCATGTTATTTTGAACATGATCCAGTGAGCCAGACAAGCCCTTGGGATCTTTCTTGATACCCCAGGCAGCCCGTCCTACCAGGTTGGAGTTGGTACAACTAAGGGCCTGGGAAAACCCTTCCAGGGTTCATACTTGAGAGGGTTTTTGGGGAATGCTGAGTGGTACCCAGATTTGTGGAATTCTTGGATTACTAAAATGTAAAAAAGAATGTTGGGAGTCTTGCACATGATTGCTAGCTTTTTGCTCTTTATATAAAAGGCATTGACACCTCCCCAAACCTGTCAGATCTACTCTCTGCCATTTTATAAAAGAAGAAATATTTTGTCACCCTCCCAAAATAAGAAAGACATAATCTCAGGATAAAGGGAAGTCCTTTAAATTGAGAGATTCTAGCTACATAAAAAGTCCAGTGCATCGTCTTTCTTTTTCCCAATTTGTTATTAAACAATTGGTTATAGACCTAAGTACCATTTAGGAACCCATATCGTAAGTTTCAGACTGCCAGAGGTTTTTTCTTTATATCTTTACAAAGCCAAAATTTAATTCCTTGAATCCAGGTGATACTGCTTATTGGTGTTGATGATGTGTACTCAGATGAACATTTTATTTTATTATTTCCACTTAATAGTACAAAATGGTCATTTTGCAGAATAAACAAAAAAGGTTTTGTATTCTTGGAGGATGGAATAAAGATCTGTTGTCTTAGTGACTCTCTTGTCCAGCATTGGCTCATTCATTCTGCAGTTATTCATTGCCCACCTGTGATTATGTGCCGAGCACTGGGGCGCCGCAGTGAAAAGCAAATGTCTGTACCCTCTTGGAGCTCACAGTACAGGAAAAATAATTGAAAACAGATACATAGTATAGATTCAGGTTGTGTTAAGTGCTGTTGAGAAGATAAAATAGCAGACTGGGCATGGTGGCTCATGACTGTAATCTCAGCACTTTGGGAGTTCAAGGCAGAAGGATCACTTAGGCCCAGGAGTTCAAGACTAGCCTGGGCAACATAGTGAGATCTTGTCTCCACAAAAAATAACAAAAATTAGCCAAGTGTGGTGGTGTAAGCCTGTAGTCCCAGCTACTTGGGAGGCTGAGGTGAGAGGATCACTTGAGCCTGGGAGGTGGAGGTTGCAGTGAGCCAGGATCACGCCACTGCACTCCAGCCTGGGTGAGAGAGTGAGATCCTGTCTCAAAACAAAATAAAAATAAAAAAATAGTGTAAATTGGAAGGAGATTGAATTAGGGGAAAAACGAGTTATGGTTTTGTAGCAAAGGTGACTTTGGAAACATGAGCTGAGGATACAGCCAGAAAAAAGTCTAGGGAAAAAGTATTCCAAGAAGAGGGCATAGTAGATGTGAAGGCCCTGTCATGAGATGTGCTTGGCGTGTGTGAGGGACAGAGAGAAGCTGTGGCAGCAGAACATAGACGAGAGGAGGAGAGTGGATGGAGGTGCCCAGGAGGCGGCAGGAGTGGTGGGGGAAGCAGGGCCTTGTTAGTCATGGCAGGGGATTTACTGTTTATTTCTTTTGCAGTGGGAAGCCATTGGAGGGCTTTATGTAGGAAGGGGTTTTGATCTGATTTTTACATTGAGAAGATCACTCTAAGTGCATGGTGAATGGATTGTGTGGGGCAAGACTGCAGAGTCACTAGGAGACTGTCTTAGCAGTCTGGCTGATGGATGGTGGTCACCAGGAGTAGGGTTTCAGCAATAAAGTTGGCGATGAGATTTAGGATACATTTGGAAGTAGTGCCAACAGGACATGTATCTCCAGATAGCACCTACCATGGTGCGTGAAGCCAATGAGTGCTCCATAAATACGGGCTGAATGAGGGAATCCAGTTGGTCTAGAATGTAACAGAGGACTGCCCTGTTCATGAAAGGAATTTGTAAAATTTCCTCCTAATAGAAATCATTTTTTTGTCACACCCTCACTTAGGTTGAAATTTCTCTTGAAGTTTATATACTGGTCCTGTAGGTACCTCACAAATACACTTTCTTTAAAATTCCCCAAGTCCTTACTACCCTCCTTCCCACCATGGCAGACCTGAATGCTCAACAATACAGGTAAGGTAACATCCGCTCCGTCGAATAAGATAACCCCTTATCCAGAAACATGGATATTTTTGTTGTAATGAGATTGAAGAAGAGAAAATGTAGGCTTGTGAAAACACTTATGATTATATCAATAAAAAATATGTGTGTGAGAAAAACACTGTAGGGAAGTAAACCAAAATTGTGATAATGATTGTTTATTGTGGTGGTTTATGGTTAAGGTGACCAGGAATAATTTATTATGCAAATAACGACACGTTGTTTGTTTCTGAGGCGGGGTCTTACACTGTCACCCGGGCTGGAATGCAGTGGTGTGATCATGGCTCACTGTAGCCTCAATCCTTCTGTCTCACATGATCGTCCCACCTCAGCCTCCCAAGTAACTGGGACTACAGGTGCACATACCACACCTGGATAATTTTAAAATTGTTTTTGTAGAGATGAGGCCTCACTATGTTGCCCAGGCTGGTCTTGAACTCCAGGCCTCAAGTGATCCTCCTGCTTCGGCCTCCCAACATCTTGGGATTACAGGTGTGAGCCACCACGCCTGGCCTCAATCATAGCACTTCTGAGCACAGTTCAAATGACTGAGTGGGGAATTAAGGTACTATGAATAATTATACATACTGTGATGGCAAGAGAAAACCAAGACTGTCCTGAGCAACCTGGCCATATGGTCACCCTAGTTATGGGCAATATTTTACTTCTCTGTTTTTCAAACTTCCTGAATTATATTATTTAAACATTAATTTAAATTTAAAAATACATAAAAAGAATGATCTTGCTTTAGAATATTTGCTTTCAGAGGTCACAGAACATTTCTTTGGCTCTTTCACCAAGCACTTAGATGTCTCTCGCCTTTTGAAGTGGTAGGGATACTGTGGAGACATAGTCTCAGAGAATGGGTGGTCTCTGAGGACGGGGATAATCCAGCTGGGAGGCTTTGAAGCTGTGATCATCCCCCTCTGCCTTCCATCATTCTCATGAAAGAAGGGCCTAGCTTAGCACTTACAGACTCCAAGATGACTTTTTTCTGTAACTAATAAGATTAGGATCCTAGTAGGTTCAAAATGACCTAAGGGTTTGCTTAGATCACTTGACAGGCCTGTTCTCCTTTGCTTTTCCCAAAGCAGTGTTACAGTTAAAGGTTAGTTTGTGGGATCTGGCTTTGAATTTTTTTCTACTGAAGTTTGCCAAATATAATTTTTTTTTTGTTTTTTTGAGATAGAGTCTCGCTCTGTCCCCCAGGCAGGAGTGCAGTGGCACGATCTTGGCCCACCACAATCTCCACCTCCCAGGTTCAAGCAATTCTCCTGCCTCAGCCTACTGAGTAGCTGGGACTACAGGTGCACACTATCATGCGCAGCTGATTTTTTTGTATTTTTGGTAGAGATGGGGTTTCACCATGTTGGCCAGGCTGGTCTTGAACTCCTGACTTCAAGTGATTCGCCCGCCTCGGCCTCCCAAAGTGCTGGGAGTATAGGCGTGAGCCATAGCACCCAGCCATCAAATATAAATTTATATGTGATGGATTTGTGTGTAGCTTCATGGTAATGGGGCATACAAGTAACAGTTTTATTGGCTCACATTTGAAGTATATGAAACAAAATTGGAGATTTTTTTTTTTTTTAGATGGAGTCTAGCTGTATTGCCCAGGCTGGAGTGCAATGGTGCGATCTCAGCTCACTGCAACTTCTGCTTCCTGGGTTCCAGCGATTCTCCTGCCTCAGCCTCCCAAGTAGCTGGTACTACAGGTGTGCACCACCACACCCGGCTAATTTTTGTATTTTTAGTAGAGACAGGGTTTTGCCATGTTGGCCAGGCTGGTCTCGAACTCCTGACCTCAGGTGATCCACCCGCCTTGGTCCCCCAAAGTGATGGGATTACAGGCATGAGTCACCATGCCTGGCCAAAATTAGAGATTTTAAAAATATGTTATGAGTAGTCTTTTACAACTAAAACTGTATTAAAAGTAAATACTAAGGGGTTAGGGTGCTGATATTTATCTCTATGGACTGTGGGGGAGGTTATGCCATTTAGTTAATGATAAGACATTGAGCAAATTAGTTCTTCTCTTGCTTTTTTAGTTTTTCTACCTTCAAAATGGAGAGAACTAAATACCTTGGCTGAGAAAACAGTGAACACTTCCTTGTAACTGTTCACTACCTTGTGAAAGACAGAGGCACTTTAAATCTCAAATAAGTCAATCACGTGATCCTGGAATAGGTGCAGGAATTCTCATGTCTGAGTCCATCGTTTCTCTGGAGCCTCATTTTCCTCTACCCTCCCCATCCCAGTCCAGTGAATCACCTCCTGATCCCACACATTGCTTGCACCTTCTGCCTCCCTACATGGGTCATATTGTACTCTGTACCTGGAACCCATGCCTCCCATATTACCTCCTTCATTAATGCAATGAAAAGGTTTAATGTTGGCCAACTGGGACACCAAAGCAAGGCTGCCTGGGTTCAAGTCCGAATTCTGTCACTTAATAGCTATATGACCTTTGACACATTACCTGTTAACTTTTCCATTTCTCTGTTTGCTTAACTGTGAAATGGGGATAATATTAGTACCTATCATTTTTGTTTTTGTTTTTTAAATTTCATTTTATTTGTGTATATTTTTTGAAAGAGATGAGGTCTTGCTGTGTTACCCAGGCTGGCCTTGAACTCCTCGGTTTAAGTGATCCTCCTGCCTCAGCCTCTCAAAGTTCTGGGATTACAGGCGTGAGCTACTGTGCCCAGATGAACTGACTATTTTTATAAGGATATATGTAAAGTGCTTAGAACAGCGATTATCCTTTATAAGCACTTTCTGTGTGTTATCTTTTTTTTTTTTTAATTTAATTTTTTTTTTTTTTTGAGATGGAGTCTCGCTCTGTCACCCAGGCTGGAGTGCAGAGGTGTGATCTCAGCTCACTGCAACCTCTGCCTTCTGGGTTCAAGCAGTTCTTGTGCCTCATCCTCCAGAGTAGCTGGGATTACAGGTATGCGCCACCATCCCTGACTAATTTTTGTATTTTTAGTAGAGATGGGGTTTTGCCATGTTGGCTAGGCTAGTCTCGAACTCCTTACCTCAGGTGATCCACCTGCCTTGACCTCCCAAAGTGCTGAGATTACGGGTGTGAATCACTGCGCCAGGCTCCTGTTAATTATCTTTTGAAGTACGACCCTTCCAGTAAGCAAATGTCCACTAGCCAACACAGGATTTGTGGCCTACTGACCGAGGTTTGAGTCTGGACCCTGC
This sequence comes from Macaca nemestrina, assembly GCF_043159975.1. Classification (NCBI taxonomy): domain Eukaryota; kingdom Metazoa; phylum Chordata; class Mammalia; order Primates; family Cercopithecidae; genus Macaca; species Macaca nemestrina. Next base: position 96,984,118 of record NC_092128.1, read on the forward strand.
TACTTTGTGTTAGATGACGTGGGACAGTTATTCTATTTCTTTGAATGTTAGTGTCTTCATCTGGAGTGCAAGAAGTACACTGTTTATGAAGTGCCTGGTTTAGTACTTGACAACTGGTAGATGCTCAGCAAATGTGAGTTTCCTTGGTTTGCATCTGCCTCCCTTTGTAACACCATGTTTGTTGCCTGATGCTTGTACCTGCTTGGTTGCATCTCCTCCATTAGGCTGAATATGTTTTAATTTTCTTTGTCTCTGCACATAAAAATTTGTTTTTTGGTTTATTCATTGATTTCATCACTCATTTCTTCATTTTATTCATTTATGCATTTTTTTTTTTTTTTTTTTTTTTTTTTCCGGAGACGGAGTCTCACTGTATCCCCCAGGCTGGAGTGCAGTGGCGCGATCTTGGCTCACTGCAAGCTCTGCCTCCCAAGTTCACACCATTCTCCTGCCTCAGCCTCCCGATTAGCTAGGACTGCAGGCATCTGCCACCATGCCCGGCCAATTTTTTGTATTTTTAGTAGAGACGGGGTTTCACCGTGTTAGCCAGGATGGTCTTGATCTCCTGACCTTGTGATCCGCCCACTTTGGCCTCCCACAGTGCTGGGATTGCAGGCATGAGCCACCACACCTGGCCACATTCTTTTTCTTGTTTATTCAAAAATCATTTAGGTGAGCCACTTGCTAGGTATGTTGGGCCCTACCAACGGAATGTACCCTTCTTCCAGCTAGAGTCAAGAGTAGAACTGATGAGAGCTTGAACTAGGCCAGTGACACTGGAGGTTGAGAGACAGGAATGGACTTAGGAGGTGTTCAGAGAGAGGACTATAAGGGCTGGCTGACCAGTTGGGTTTGGAAAGGAATCAATGACAGTTTCCAAGATTCTTGCTTGAGCTACCATGTGGATGCTGACATCATTAATGAAAATGGGCAACACAGAATATAGTAGAATTGTCTAGGGTGTAGAAGGGCAGGGAGAAGGTATCATGTGGCCACCAGCCTGGTTTGGACACAGTAAGTTTGAGTTATGTGCAGAATGTCTGCGTGAAGAGACCACTAGGAGGTGGCTAGTCCACCCTCACAGGCAATTCTGATTCTGGACACTTTTACACATGATATGGGAGTGGAAGTAGCCAAAGCAGAGAATGAGTGTAGAGTGGAAGGGAAGAGGGCTGCCAGTGGCCCATTGGGGAAGTGCCCTGATTAAAGTGGAAGGCGACAGGGAGTCTGTGGCTTCTGCTGAGAAGCCACATGTGACGCCTCACCACTGAAACTGCCCATGTGCCCCACCAAGAATATGCCACTGTCTGTGCACGTCAAGGCCAGCCCTTGGGTAGGCAGTACACAAATGAGGAGAATGCCTTGTTTCCCATCATGGGCCTCGTTGCAGGCCTCAGGCTGCATGGAATGTCTGTCTTCTTCTCCTGCAACACGTCTCACAAATAATTCTTCTTGAAACATGCTATGGTTCCTCTCTCCTTGTAGCTGCCCATCTTCATTTTTCTTCCCTCCACTGGATAAGCATAAGTGAGGAAACACGCCAATACCTCCTTCCCCTTGTACACACGTCCACTGCTGCTTCTCTGTCTGGACCTCCATCACCTCTGGCCTGCACCATTAGTCATCTCCAAACAGATCTCCCTGCTTCTACTTTGGCCCCCCTACAGTCTATTCCACACCCAGCAGCCAGAGGGATCCTGTTAAAACATAAGTCAGGTTAGGTCACGCACCTGCTGAAAGTGCCCCAGTGGCTTCCAGATTCCTCACTGTGGTCCACAGGCCTGGCGTGACCAGGCCCACGTCTCTTTCTCTGAGATCCTCTCCCTCATCCCTCACACTCCAGCACACTAGCTTCCTTCTGTTCTCCAGATATGCCAGGCTCTTTTGGCCTTGGCTTTGGCACATGCTGCCCACTCTTCCTGCAGTGTTCCTTCCCCAGACAGTTTTGTCCCTGGTTTCCTTTCTTCTGTCAGGTTTCAGCTCAAAAGTCGCCTCCTCTGAGAAGCCTTCCCTGACCACCCACATATGAAGTAGTCCTCACCAAGTCCTGGTAGTCACTCTCAAAAACATCACCCAGTTTTGTTTTTCTCATTAAGCTTGCTCATTATCTTGTTCTTTTATTTGCTTACATGTTTACTTCGTATTCTCTCACTATTATGTAAGTGAAGACTGGTACTCAACAAATACTAGTTGAGTGAATTTGCCAGGGCTGTCGTCAGCACTGAGGTCAGAGGAGCCTGAGCTTGTTTGTTGGGGAAGGAAGAAGGGCCTAGTGAATAGGAAGAGGTTGGAGTTAAGTGTTGGGATAATTGATGGACCAAGGCCTTGGAAGAGGTAGGGGAAAAGATCCTGAAGATGGGGGAGTTTGGTGCTTTGAGACTAAGGGAAAGTGGGTGAATATATGGGTGGATTACGAGGAGGCAGAGGACCAAGATAAAGAACTACACCCGCTGGTCTTACTGTTTTGATAAAGTGGAAGGTACGGTTGTCAGCTGACTGAGGGAATAGAGAGTAGGGGGTAGGCAGAGGTGAGAGGCTGGAGGGCAGAGTAAAGGTCTGAAGCTGCTGGGATGAGTCTGCTGGGATCTTATCTCCTGAACCCTGGATTCCCACTCAACAAGTGTTAATTTGCTTAGTTTGCATCCTCCTCCCTTTGTAATGTGGTGTTTGTTGCCTGATACCTTGTACCTGCTTGAGGTGCCTGCTTGAGGAACAAGGCATCAGGCAATAAACGCAGTATTACAAAGGGAGGAGGATGCAAACTGTAACCTGGTCATGGAGCCAGTCACAGAAGTGGTGGGATTTTTCTTCAGTGGTGGGTGACACAGGAGAGAAAATGGGGGAGACAAATGTTAGGTTGATCCAGGTTCAGGGCCCTGAGATACAAGTGGCTGGTGTGGCAGTGGGACAGCGAGCTGAGAGTGCAGAGGGAGGGAATGTGACACAGTGGAAGGATGGGAGGTCCAGAGGGAGATGGGAAGGGTGGGTGAGGGTTCTAGTGGTTTCATTCAAGTGGAATAGCCGCTTGGGTGAGAATGAGGAAGTGAGATCAGGAAGGGCAGGCCCTGGTGGTCAGAGGGAACTTCTAGCTTTACATTTCATGGCCGGGGCTGTGGCCACATGGGGGTTGATAAACAGAGGGTTAGGTAACAGGAAAGAAGGAGGTAGGCTAAGGAAAGAGCCCAGAATGTTAGGGCTTTACTCATGATCAAGGCTCTCCTTGTGGGAGGTCAGGAAAAAGTGGGGAAGTCAGTGTGGAGGGGTCAGCAAAGCCGCAGGCATGAGGAGCAGGAAGCTGGAGAGAAGCAGGTCTTGCTAGGAAATGAGGAGGAGGAGGTTGGTTTCATCTCTAGGTTCTAGGTACTTCTTGGTAGGTTATTGTCTGGAGATAACAGTGACCAGGACAATTTGGTTTTCTCCTGGTCCTGGGATAGAGGGGAGCACATGAGGATTGAGCAGCCGGTACTTGGGAGAGTTATCAGGGAGGGGCAGGTGGAGAAGCCAGGGTGAAGTTAAGATGAAGTTGCTGAAATGGGTTTGAATTGGGGCATTTGCAGCCCTGACTTGAGTTCCTGAGGCATAGTGGAAGGAAGGGTTAGAAGAGGAGAGGGCGAGCCGGGCCAGGCACAGTGGCTCACGCCTGTAATCCCAGCACTTTGGGAGGCCAAGGCGGGCGGATCATGAGGTCAGGATATAGAGAGCATCGTGGCTAATAAAGAGACCATTGTGGCTAACACGGTGAAACCCCGTCTCTACTAAAAATACAAAAAATTAGCCGGGCGTGGTGGCGGGCGTCTGTAGTCCCAGCTACTCGGGAGGCTGAGGCAGGAGAGAATGGCGTGAACCCGGGAGGCGGAGCTTGCAGTGAGCTGAGATTGAGCCACTGCCCTCCAGCCTGGGTGACAGAGCTCTCCCCCACCTCCCCTCCCCGCCAAAAAAAAAAAAAAAAAGGAAGAGGAGAGGGTGGAGGAAGGACAGAGTCAGATCCTGGTAGAGATGAGAGAACTCCAGAGGATGGATGTTGTTGGAGGCCCTTCAGCTTGGGCAGACATTGTGGCTTAGAGTAGGAGGGTGTTTTGGACATGAGGGTTGTGAATGAAATGGGTTAGGTCAGGCATAGTGGCATGCAGCTGTAGTCTCAGCTACTTGGGAGGCTGAGGCAGGAGAATCGCTTGAGGCCTGGAGTTCGAGACCAGGCTGGGCAACATAGCAAGACCTTTCTCTAAAAAACAGAACTAAGCTGAGCGTGGCGGCTCACATCTATAATCCCAATACTTTGGTAGGCCGAGGCAGGAGGATCCCTTGAGCCCTGAAATTCAAGACCAGCCTGGACAACAGAGCAAAACCTCGTCTCTACAAAAAAACTTAAAAATTATCTGGTCGTGGTAGTATGCACTTGTAGTCCCAGCTACTTGGAAGGCTGAGGTGGGAGGATTGCTTGAGCCTGGGAGGTTGAGGCTGCAGTGAGCTGTGATCACACCACTGCACTGAAGCCTGTGTGGCAGAGTGAGACCTGTCTCCAATAAAAAAAGAGAACTAAAAAAAAAAAAAAAAAAGATTTATTAGCATAAAGAAATGGGTTAGGCTTTGGGTTTCAGGTAGCATGTTTACAAAACAGCTTTATTGATATATGATCCACATACAGTACATTTACCCTTTTAAAATGTGCATACAGGCTGGGCGCAGTGGCTCACTCCTGTAATCTCAGCACTTCACGAGGCCAAGGCAGATGCATCACTTGAGCCCAGGAGTTCCAGACCAGTGTGGGCAACATGGTGAAACCCTGTCTCTACAAAAAATACAAAAATTAGCTAGGCATGGTGGCCCATGCCTGTAGTACCCCCAACTTGAGGGACTGTGGTAGGAGGATCACTTGGGCCTGGGAGGTTGAGGCTGCTGTGAGCTGTGTTCGTGACACTGCACTCCAGCCTGGGTGACAAAGCTAGACCGTGTCTCAAAAAAATAAATAAAATAAAATAAAATAAAATAAAATATAAATAAAATGCACATAACTCAGTGGTTTTAGGTATATTCACAGATATGTGCACCTATCACCACAGTCACTTTTAGAGTATTTTCATGACCTCAAAAAGCAACAACTCTGTACCCTTTGGCTGTCTCTCCCCTACCCACTAAGTTCTTCCTCCAGTCCCAGTCCTAGTCCCAACTGCAAGCAACCAGTAGTCTATGTTCCATCTCTGTACAAGTTTCTGTTCTGGACTTTCATGTGAATGGAGTCATATGATATGTGGGCTGTTGTGACTGGCTTCTTTCACTTATTGTAATGTTTTCAGGGTTTATCCAAGTTGTAACATGTATCAGAACTTCATTCCCTTATGTTGTTGACTAGTAACTCCATTGAGTAGATATACCACATTTTGTTTGCCTGTTGATAAGCATTTGGATTGTTACTACTTTTTCACTGTTATTAATTAAGATGCTATGAATAGTCATGTACAAGTTTTTATTTCTCTTGGATATATACCTCGGAGTAGAATTGCCAAGTCATAAGGTGACTACATGTTTAATTGTTTGAGAAACTGCCAGACTTTTCCCAAAGGCCTGCACAATTTTTTATTTCCCCCAGTGGTGTATGAAGGTTCTGATTTCTTTACCTTCTTGCCAGCATTTTTTATTATTTGACTTTTTAATTCTAACCAGACTAGTAGGAGTAGAGTGGTATCTTACCATGGTTTAGATTTGAATTTCTCCTGTGACTAATTATATCAAGCATCTTTTCATTTGCTTCTTCACCATTGGTATATCTTCCTTGGAGAAATTGTTCAGGATCCTTTGCTTGTTATTGAGTGGGGTAATTTGTGTTTTTATTATTAAGTCGTAAGAGTTCTTTATATAGTTTAGACACAGTCCCTTAGATATATGATATGCAAATATTTTCTCATTCTGTGGGTTGTCTCTGATGGTGGCATTTGAAGCACAGAAGTTTTAAATTTTTATGAAGTCTAATTTACCTATTTTTTTGTTGTTGCTCATGCTTTCGGTGCCATATCGAAGAATCCTTTGCCAAATCCAAGGCCATGGAGACTAACTGCTGTGTTTTCTTCTATAGTTTTTTGCTCTTACGAAATGGTATTTGATCCATTTTCAGTTAATTTTTGTATGTGGTATAAAGTAGGAGCTCAACTTCATTTTTTTGCCTGTGGCTATCTACTTGTCCCAGCACCATTTGTTGAAAGGATGATTCTTTCCCCATTGAGTGGTTTTGGTGCCCTTATTGGGGAAATCAGTTGACTACCCATAGGTTTATTTCTGGACTGTCAATTCTGTTCCTTTGATCTGTTTGTTTATACTTATGCCAGTACCACAATGCCTTGAGTGCCGTTGCTTTGTAGTAAGTTTTGAAATTGGGAAGTGGGAGCCCTCCTACTTTATTCTTCTTTTTCAGGATTGTTTTGGCTATTTGAAGTCTCTTGCAATTCCTGTGAGTTTTAAAATAGCTGGTCAGTTTGTACAGAGAAGTCATCTGGGATTCTGATAGTGATCGTGCTTGAATCCATAGATCACTTTGGGCAGTACTGCCATTTTAAGATGTTAAATTGTATTCCAGTTCATGAACATGGTATGTTTATTTTAATCTCTTAATTTTTTCCAACAATGTTTTGTGGTTTTCAGAGTATATATTTTGTACTTCTTTTGTTAAATGTAATTCTAGGTATTTTATTCTTTTGATGCTATATTTAGGTAGTACTTTGATGGGAAGTTGTGATAGTACTTCTTACTCTTATCAGGTGAAGGGGTAGAGTGAGTAGAATTGAAAAAACATTTTGTTGGCAGGAAAGAGGGCAGGGCATTTTCTGCTGTTATTCAGGAGGTTGTGTTCTCAGGTTTTTCACAATCCTGGGGCAAGGCATCGAGGAATACATCAGCTTTCAAAGAACTCCATGCACCCAGCTACCAATGATTTCCCCCTTTCCCCATCCTAATCCAAACCCTGTGTGGTGGTAAGGGATGACTGATGAGTGAGTAGCTGAAGATAGCTCTTGGTTAATAGAAAGGCAATCTGATTGGAATAATTAACACTAATATTTAAATCACTAATACCACTCCCCCAGCTTCTGAGATTTATCTGATGTTCCAAAAGATCTTGGTAAAAGTGGGAAGTGGGAAAAATGCTTTTGGATTTGGCTTGGGAGGTCAAGACAGTTTTTTGGTTTTTGTCTTTTTAAACTTGCTATGTCGTAGTTATATGTATTTTTGAGGTACATGTAGCATTTTGATACATCTGTACAACGTGTAATGATCAGATCAGAGTAACTGGGATATCCATCACCTCAAACATTTAAGGGCAGTTTTTGAAGAGAGAGGATGTCACAGTATGAGTTAGGAAGCACCTATGCCAGTGGTCATTTCCCTTCTCTCATGTCATTTTTCACAGCTTCTTTCCTTTTATTCTGTTTAGTAACTGGGATACTTCTTAGTGTGAGTACAAAGGGAGGTGGAGTCAGGGCTAACATGCATATGCAGGTATGTTCTCAGTGTCTCTGTCTCAGGTAGCACTTTTCCAAAATGACATTCAAATAATTGTGAGGTTAAACTTCAGTTTTGTTTGTTTGTTTGTTTCTTGGATTTTAAACCCTAAATTTGGCCTACTATCAAGTTCATGACCATAAGTGGAATTTCTGTGTCATAGAGATTAGCAAGTTAGTGGTTTCTTTGATTTATGTCCTATGAATCAGTATTTTTTTAGATTGCTAATAAACTTTAAAAAAAGATGTGTTGTCATATCCTCTTTTTTTTCTTTTGTGATGAATGGTGGAAAAACTTAAATGCAATTTTATTTGTGTTTCTAACTTTAACTGAGTATCAGAGTTCTGCTGTTTTTCCATCTTGGTTTGCCTTTTCTAGTTCTAATCTGGGACTGAGGGAGACAGTTTGGGCCTGGTTTGCAGATGGTTCTGCTCGCTCTATGGGCCCTCCCCGAAAGTGTACGCCTGCCTGCCTTCAGCCCAGCTTTCATGTTTTGGTGCAGCTCTAATTTCTTTTTATTTTTGTTTGAGTTCCTTTGATTGCCCAAACTGGGGTCACCTTCAAGCCACCTTGAGTAAAGGGGTGCTTATGCTAAGGACACTGTGCATAGGGAACCTCAGAGATGCTGGACACTGAAGCCACTGGGAAAGTGGCCCCAGGCAGCCCTGCAGATTTGAGCAACAGAAGCTGGCTCCTGTGATTCAGCTTGCCTGGTGGCCAATTTCTGTGGCCTTTAGTATCTTTTATCTACATCATGGCTCATATTTACTTGTGTTATACGAGTATAACACAAGAACCTCTGGTCCCTCAGAACCCCAGCTGTGATGTCATTATCTCTCCAGTTTCTCTTTCATCACTTTCCAGGCTCCATTCTTAAAGAACCACCAAATGTAGTAATATTTTCTAGTTCAAGTACCAGGAGGGAGCCATTGCCCAGCGCTTTCGTCTTTTTGTGCCAGGCTGTGCCCTAGGCACCCTCTAACCTGTTGACTGGCTTCTTTCGAGTCCGACATCCATTCCATCCCTGATCCTCCCTACTGTGTCTGGGGAGGGTCATGAGAGCTGGCTGCCCGTAGATCTGCCCTAGGAGCAGGACCTTGGTAGGCTCTTCCCAGCAAATCTGGGAGGGCCCTGGCACCACCACAGATGTGTCCAGTGCAGAGCCAAGGGCATAGGTAATATTGAGAGCAGATACGGGAAAACTTGGCACATGACATTGAATTTAAAATAACCTCACAGATGGAATATTCTTAAGAGATGAAAGTAAGGAGTCAGTGATTTTTTTATTTGAATAGAAAAATAGCTGAACATGTGGGAGGAAATGAAACAGTGAAATTAACTTGATTGCTGTTTGTTTTTTGTGGGGAGGGAATAATAAAAGTAACAGAGCACATTAGGTTTTACTTTCTTTTGAAAAACCTGTGTTGTTCTTAAACTTTAAAAGTAACAAATGCACTGTAATCTTTTGGGGAAATACAGAAAAAAAAAAGGAAGTAAAAATCAGTCATAATCCTACCACCCAGAAATGACCACTGTTAATTTTTAACTTTGTTGTGTATAAGCTCCAGTTCTTAAATAAATAAGAAAAATATATATGTACTTTAAAAAATAACTTAATATTACTGTTTGAGGCCGGGCATAGTGGCTCATGCCTTTAATCCCAACACTTTGAGAGGCTGAAGTGGGTGGATGACTTGAGGTCAAGAGTTCAAGACCAGCCTGGCCAATATGGTGAAACTCCGTCTCTACTAAAAATACAAAAAAAATTAGCCAGGCTTGGTGTGCACGCCTGTAGTCCCACCTACTGGGGAGGCTGAGGCAGGAAAATCCCTTGAACCTAGGAGGTGGAGGTTGCAGTGAGCTGAGATTGTGCCATAGCACTCCAGCCTGGGCGACAGAGCGAGACTGTCTCAAAAAATAACAACAACAAAAAATCAACAATACTGTTTGAACAGCCCCGATCATTTAATATTCTTTTATAACAATTTATAATGGCTATGATGTAGTCTGTTATGCAGATGGAACATAATTCATTTTTTTTGACTCTGCTTATGGATGTTTAGGGTTCCATTTTCTTTGATTGTTTCTTAAAAAAACTACATTTTGAACATTCTTTCCTGTACAAATATTTTGCACATGTAGCACTGATTTTTTTTAGGTTGAGTTCCCAGAGGTCAAATTATTGAGTTAAAGAATATAAACAATTTATATTGTTGCTTTTGAAATATATGACCAAATTATCTTTCAGAAATATTGAAATAGCTCACATGCCTACCAACAGTAGTTAGTTCCCATTTCTCATGATCCTTGCCAGCAGTGGATATGATTAAATAAATTTCTAATTTTAAAGAAAAAAATACTGTACTTGTTTTTATTTGCACTTCTGTTAATAGCAAGATTAAACATTTAAGTAGATTATTGACCTTCTTTCAAAAACTTTAATTGTGGTAAGAAACACATGAAATTTGCAGTCTTACCCATTTTTATTATTTTTTCACATGTACTAGTGTATAGATCTTACCAGTTTTTAAATGTACACTTCAGTAGCGTTAAGCATATTCACATTGTTGTACAACAGATCTCTACATCTTTTTCATTCACAAACTGAAACTCTGTATCAGTACACAAGAATGTTCTATTTCCCCCTTAAATGCTCCATTTCCCCTTTCCTCTAGCCCTTGGCAACCACCATTCTACTTTCTGTCTCTATGAATTTAATTTCCTTGAAAACCTCATGTAACTGGAATAATAAAGGATTTGTCTTTTTATGATTGGATTATTTCATTTAGCATAATGTCCTTAAGGTTCATCCTCCTTTGTAGCATGTGGCAGAATTTCCTTCCTTTTTAAGGTTGAATGGGACCCATTGTATGGAGAGACCACGTTTTGCTCATCCATTACATTTCATTGATGGACACTTAGGTTACTTCCACCTCTTGGCTATTGTGAATAATACTGCTGTGGATGTGGACCCACAAATAGCTCTTTGAGAGCCTGCTTTCCGTTCTTTTGGATGGATATCTGGAAGTGGGATTCCTGGATCATGTGGTAGTTTTCTGTTTGTAATTTTTTGAGGAACGGCTATACTGTTTTCCGTAGCAGCTGCACCATTTTACATTGCTGCCAACAGAAGCGTTCTGATTTCTCCACATCCTCATCAGTGCTTTTTTGTTTTTTTTTGTTTTTTGTTTCTTGGATGTATCCTAATGTAGCTATCCTAATGGGTGTGAGTTGATTTCTCATTGTGGATTAGTGATGTTGAGCATGTTTTCATATGTTTATTGGCCATTTGCATGTCATCTTTGGAGAAATGTCTATCAATTTCTTTGTACTTTTTTTCTTTTTTTTTGGTGAGACAGAGTCTCACTCTGTCACCCAGGCTGGAGTGCAGTGGCATGATCTTGGCTCACTGCAACCTCTGCCTCCCTGGCCCAAGCAGCTCTCCCACACCAGCCTCCCGAGTGGCCGGGACTTCAGGCACGTGTTACCATGTCTGGCTAATCTTTGTGTATTTTGTAGAGGTGGAATTGTAACCTCCCAATGAGTTCACCTTGCCTGCTGCCTAGACAGAGCCAATTTATCAAGACGGGAATTGCAATGGCAAAAGAGTAATTTACACAGACCCCGCTGTGTGGGAGACCAGAGTTGTTGTTGTTTTATTTCTTTTCTTTCTTTTTTTTTTTTTTTTGAGACTGAGTCTCGCTCTGTTGTCCAGGCTGGAGTGCAGTGGTGCAATCTCTGTTCATGCCATTCTCCTGCCTCAGCCTCTCGAGTAGCTGGGACTACAGGCACCCACCACCACACCTGGCTAATTTTTTGTGTTTTTAGTAGAGACGGGGTTTCACCATATTAGCCAGGATGGTCTCGATCTCTGACCTTGTGATCTGCCAGCCTCGGCCTCCCAAAGTGCTGGGATTACAGGCGTGAGCCACCGCTCCCAGCTGGATCAGAGTTTTTAAAGACAATTTGGTAGGTAGGAGCTTAGGAAGTAGGGAGTGCTGATTGGTCAGGTCGGAGATGGAATCATAGCAGGGTCAAAATGAGGTTTTCTTGCTGTCTTCTGTGCCTGGGTGGGATGGCAGAACTGGTTGAGCCAGATTACTACTCTGGGTGGTATCAGCTGATCCTTCGAGTGCAGTTGCAGGGACTGCTAAATATCTAAAGCACGGATCTTAGGTTTTACAATAACTGTGTTATCCCCAGGAGCAATTTGGGAAGGTTCAGACCCTTGGAGCCAGAGACTACATGACCCCTAAATTGTAATTTCTAATCTTGTAGCTAGTTTGTTAGTCCTGCCAAGGCAGACTGGAACCCAGGCAAGAAAGGGCTCTTTTCGGGAAAGGGCTGTTATCAATTTTATTTCAGAGTCAAACCATGAATTGATTTCCTTCCCAGAGTTAGTTCAGCTTTATGCCCAGGAATGAACAAGGACATCTTAAGGATTATAAGCAAGATGGAGTCAGTTAGGTCTGATTTCTTTCACTGCCATAATTTCCTCAGTTATAATTTCGCAGAGTCGGTTTCAGGATTTTGCCATGCTGCCCAGATTGGTCTCAAACTTTGAGCTCAAGTGATCCTCCCACCTCAGCATCCCAAAGTGCTGGGATTACAGGCATGTGCCTGGTCTTGCATATTTTTTAAATCAGATTTTTTATTTGTACAAATTTATGGGGTTCAAGTGCAATTTTGTTACATGCCAGGTTGCACAGTGGTGAAGTCAGGCATTTAGGGTACAGGTAGTTTTCATTGTTGTTGTTGAGCTTGATCTTTTTTTTTTTTTTTTTTTTTGATGGAGTGTCACTCTGTCACTCAGTCTGGAGTGCAGTGGCACGATCTCAGCTCACTGTGCAACCTCCGCCTCCCAGCTTTAAGCGATTCTCCTGCCTCAGCCTCCCGAGTAGCTGGGATTATAGGTGCCCACCACCATGCCTGGCTAATTTTTGTATTTTTAGAAGAAGCAGGGTTTCACCATATTGGCCAGGCTGGTGTCAAACTCCTGATCTTGTGATCTACCTGCCTCGGCCTCCCAAAGTACTGGGATTACAGGCGTGAGCCACCGTACCTGGCCGAATTTTTTTTTTTTTTTTTTTAATAAACAGTTGGTTCTGAGACTTTGATCCTGTCAAAAGAAGAAGTTACAAAAAATTTTGTTTAAAAATTAAATTGGCTTTTATTAGTGATTCATGAATCAGGGAGCACCTGATCTAAAGATTTAGAAAAAGTCTTTGCCATTTTTATTTTAAATCATGATATGAACCATACTTGTTATTTCTTATTTCATCATTTGAAAAAATATGTGATCCTTTCTCTTCACCTAGATAGTCCACAAACTTTTGGTCAGTAGTTTACTTATCAGTGAGATCTCCCATAGGCATATAGACCAAGCCTACTATTGCAAATGTTTTGGCCTGTTGACCTCAGAAAGGTATTATTAAGATATAATATGTAAGTATTGAAGGCACAGTAGTGGCTTGCTCTGTAGTGGGGGTCTGCAAACTACTGCCACCAGTTTTTGTAGATAAAGTTTAACTGGAACCCAACCATGTTCATTCAGTTAGGCATCTGTGAGTGCCTTTTCACTATGCACTGCAGACTTGAGTCAGAGGTGCAGAGACCCTGTGGCTTTCAAAGCCTCAAATATTTACCGTCTGACCCTCTACACAAAAAGATTGCCGAGTGGTGCTTTATAGAATTTTATCTTTGCTTCATAGACATTCTGCATTTTATAGAAAAAATATTCTAGGGTAGAAAATAGAAGAAGCTTTCTCCTCGAGTTTTTGGTTTGGGCAGATCTGTGTACCGTGCTCTCAGGGCAGTGGGGTTGTGAAGAGACACACAAGTCTCTTAGATGAGTCTTCAGAACTGCCATGTTTCCCAGGAAGGGGATAACCCATGTGTCTGCTGCTTGTGTGTATCCAGCTGTAATGTTGCCAGCAGGTTTGAGAAATCATTCCTGTTGTTTGATATGGTTGTGAGATTTTATCTTTTTTCATTTATTTTAGAGACAGAGTCTCACTGTGCTATCTAGGCTGGAGTGTAGTGGTGCAAATAGCTCACTGCAGCCTAACCTAGGCTGAAGGGATCCTCCCACCTTAGCCTCCTGAGTCATTAGGACTACAGGTGTGCACCACCATCCCTGGCTGATTTTTTGTTTTTAAATGAAAAGTTCAAATAATGTGGAAACCAAGCCACACCCAGCTTGATAGTGAGATTTAATAATTCTTGGAATGGGCAGGGTGCGGTGACTCATACCTGTTTTCGAGCACTTTGGGAGGCTGAGGCAAGAGGATGGCTTGAGGCCAGGAGTTTGAGACCAGCCTGGGCAACATAGGGATATCCTGTCTCTACAAAAATGTAAAAAATTAGGCAAGGTGGCTTGTTCCTGTAGTCTCAGCTGCTAGGGAGGCTGAGGTGGGAGGATCACTTGAGCCTAGGAATCTGAGGCAATAGTGAGCTGTAATTGTGCCACTGCACACCAGCCTGAGTGACAATGAGACCCGGTTTCTAAAAAAATGAAATAAAATAAAAATAATAATTCTTACAATGAAGGTAAGAGAGAAGGAGAATGGGTGGCCATCTAGGTGTGATGGGGGTTCTTCATTGGTGGAGGAGAGAGAGAATACTCTGGAGACAGCCTATCACCGGGAGGCAGATATCCAGACTTGGCATAACAGTATTTCAGTGAGACAAGAATTTTCTATGTGCATTTTTTTTTTGTTTTTTGAGATGGAGTCTCGCTCTGTTGACCAGGTCGGAATGCAGTGGCGCGATCTTGGCTTACTGCAACCTTGGCTTCCCGGGTTCAAGCAGTTCTCCTGTCTCAGCCTCCCGAGTAGCTGTGTATGCCACCATGTCCGGCTAATTTTTGTATTCTCAGTAGAAACAGGGTTTCACCATATTGGTCAGGCTGGTCTTGAACTCCTGACCTCAAATGATCCACCTACTTCAGCCTCCCAAAGTGCTGGGAATACAGGCGTGAGCCACCACACCCAGCCCTCTATGTGCATTATTATGACAGACGCATAAGCTAGTCCGGGGAGTTTGGAAATCTATCTATACAAATCTAAAAATTTCCAACTTACCTAAAGGGCATAGTTTTGTCAGGGAGCAATTTCTTTCTTTTCTTTCTTCCTCCCTCCCTCCCTCCCTTCCTTCTTTCCTTTTGATGCAGTCTCGCTCTTGTTGCCAAGGCTGGAGTGCAATGGCACGATCTCGGCTCACTGCAATCTCCATCTCCGAAGTTCAAGTGATTCTCCTGCCTCAGCCTCCCGAGTAGCTGGGATTACAGGCATGCGCCACCACACCTGGCTGATTTTTGTATTTTTAGTAGAGACGGGGTTTCACCATGTTTGCCGGGCTGGTCTCAAACTCCTGACTTCAGGTGATCTGGCCACCTCAGCCTCCCAAAGTGTTGGGATTACAGGAGTGAGCCACTGCGCCTGGCCTCAGGGAGCAATTTTTGATTGGCAGCTTTAGTTTGCTAAATTATAGACAGTTGCCCTTTTATCTCAAACCATACAATTGTGCTATCATTGAATTTCCTTCTCCCCACCAGTAAATGCCATGGCAAGGTCTAGTACCAAATGATACTTTCTCTTGTGTTATAAAGGTAGCATCTTTTAATACATGTGAATTTGCTATTTATTTTACATGAAATAAAAATAATTTATGTCAAAATTATTATTTATTCTGAGAGCATTATGCTATTTACTGTATTTAAAATAATTATTACTTTAAAAAGTTTAATGTGTTACTAGAAAAATTCAGACAATATGGAAGTGTATAGAGGTTAGAAAATGAAATGATCTCCCCCTGCCCACCACCATTTTCACTGTACAGATTTACAGTATTAGAGGTTGACCATGATAGTTCACTGTGATGTTTTGGAACAACTTGTTGAAACTGGTTAAAACTGCTTTCAACTTTCTCAAGTTTCGTGTTTTCTTTTTTATTTTATTTTACTTTTATATTTTGAGACAGGGTCTCACTGTCACCTAGGCTGGAGTGCAGTGGCATGATCATGGCTCACCACAGCCTTGACCTCCTGGGCTCAAGCAGCCCTCCCACCTCAGCCTCCCAAGTAGCTGGGACCACAGGCGCATGCTACCATGCCCAGCTAATTTTTGTATTTTTTGTACAGACAGCATTTTGCCAGGTTATCCAGGCTGGTCTTGAACTCCTGGGCTCAAGTGATCTGCCCACCTCATCCTCCCAAAGTGCTGAGATTACAGGTGTGAGCCACTGGGGCCAGTTTCCTACTTCATAGTTGGACTTGGTCTATAGCATCTTAAAGTGGCCAATTATCAGACTCCTATTAGATAGAAGTGCAAAGTTCTGCCTGGCTGGGAAAAGCTTAAGCCCTTTGGGGAAAATTAAGACCCCAACTTTGAACCATTTGTTCACATTACAGAGTCTTGGAGGCAGCTTGTGGCATTGGAAGGCCACCCTAGGGAAGCAGACTGGCTTTGGTTGCAGTGAAACTTGAGCTTTCACACTCTTTCATAGTGTGACCTTGGGCACCTTAACCCCTCTGACCTTCCGCTTTCTTACTTGGGAAGTGGGGATATTCAAATCCTCACAGGACAGTTGTGGAGTTTAATTACACAAGGAAACACAGCTATACCCTGTTGGAGAAATTCAGTCAAATAGGAGAGACAGAGGGTATCTAAACATCATGATGCAAGCGAGGTTAATGGCACCAGGGGACTGCACAGCATGCGGTTGTGTAACGGGGCAGAGAGCCTGGGAAGTGATTTCCTTGCAGAATCCTGGCAGAGGAGCGGGAGTTTGCTGGTGGCTGGAAAGGGTGAAAGTATGAGGGCAGAGGTTCAGCTGTGTGGAGCATGCGATGTGTGCGGGAATCATGGACAGATCCTGAGATGGTGGAACTCACCAGCTAACTTGGCTCTGGTGCAGGAATCCCATGATAACCGGACTTGAACCACTCCTCCTCCTGGCCTCCTCCCCTTGGCACGACCCAGGCCTTCTGTGTAGAGGGCCTTTTCTCTTTTGCTTTCCTGGCTATCTCACACCATCCTTTAGGCCTCAGCGGAAGTGCCATTTTCTCAGTAAACCCTCTCCACTCCCACTTAGTCCCTCCATTCTTTAAAATTTTGTTTTAAGTTGTAAAAAACACACGACCTAAAATGTACCATCTGGTCCATTTTTAGGTGTACAGTTCAGTGGCGTGAAGGATGCTCACATTGTTGTGCAGTTGATCTCCTGAACTCTTTTCATCTTGCACAACTGAAGCTCTGTACTCACTCAGCTGCCCCCCACCCCCTCTCCCTCCCATACTTGGCAGCCACCCTTCTACTTTCTGTCTCTGAATTTTTTTTTTTTTGAGATGGGGTCTGTCACTCAAGCTGGAGTACAGTAGCACAATCTCAGCTAACTGCAACTTTTGCCTCCCAGGCTCAAGTGATCCTTCTACCTCAGCCTCCTGAGGAGCTGGGACCACAGGCGTGCCACCATACCCGGATAAGTTTTTATTTGTGGTAGAGATGGGGTTTTGCCCTGTTGGCCGGGCTGGTGGTCTTGAACTCCTGACCTCAGGTAGGCGATCTGCTTGCCTTGGCTGACCAAAGTGCTGGGATTACAGGTGTGAGCCACCGCACCCGGCCTTTGCCTCTGAATGTGACTGCCCTTGGTACTTCATACAAGTGGAATCATACGGTGTCTGTCTTTATGTGACTGACTTATTTCATTTGGCCTATGTCCTCCAGGTTTAGCCCTGTTGTGTGTTTTTCCATTCCTATCACACGGCGTCCTTTCCTGTCATTTCCACGTTATAATTAGGAAGTCGCCTCAAAAGCTCCAAGCCTGCTGTGTACTCTACCGTGTGTCCCGCTTCCACCCCAGCTCATGGCACA
Organism: Macaca nemestrina; assembly: GCF_043159975.1. Lineage (NCBI taxonomy): Eukaryota > Metazoa > Chordata > Mammalia > Primates > Cercopithecidae > Macaca > Macaca nemestrina. The sequence continues at coordinate 97,001,478 of NC_092128.1, forward strand.
TAGCGGGAGCTCCACGAAGAGTGACCGAACAGAATCTCCAGTTCCAACCCCAGTCTGTCTTTCCAACCCAATCTCCACCAGTCCCCTCTTGACTAGCTTCTTACAGCTGCGGCAATAAATTACCACAAACTTGATATTTGGAACCTCTTACAATTTGGGATGCTGGAAGTCCAAAATCCAGGTGGCAGCAGAGCCGTGCTCCCCTGCAGAGGCCCTAGGGGAGAATCCTGCCTTGCTTCTTCCAGCCCCAGGGGCTCTGTGGCTGGGGACTGCATCCCTCTCCCTCCTCCGTCTTTGTCTTCGCATGTTCTTCTGTGTGTGTGTCTCCTCTCTTTGTCTTATATGGGCACTTGCCATCAGATTTAGGGTTCACTCCAGTCATCCAGGATGATCTTACCTTGAGATTCTTAACTTAATTATATCTGCAAAGACCCTTTTTTCAAATAAAGTCACATTCACAGGTTCTGTGGATCGGGACATGGACATATCTTTATGGCAGGCACGATTCCACGCGACTGCACCCTCTGAGAACCCTGTCCCCCAGCTGATCTGGCCTGGTCACGATCTCTGGACCATAGGGCACGCTTTTCACCAGGCTCTGTGGGTGGTGGTGTTGCTCCCTTGGAGGCCCTGCTTTTCTTCCTTGAACACTGAGATCCCCTGCTCTCTCCTTCCCTCTCATGTGTCCTCTGACTGCTCTAGGGGAAAGGGACGTTCTTGGAAAGCTTCCTGCTGCTGCCTGGGTGTGGCTCACTCTCCCCTTCCAGAGGCTCTGTGGGGTCTTTCGTCTGTACCTCCACAGGGCCCTGGAGGCAGAGCTTGTGTTCTTGCTTCCCTGTGTTCCCTATGGTGCCAGAAACATGAGTATAGAGACTCTGGGAATACGTGTGGGGGATAATATGGACCCGGAAAGTGGGTTCAGACACATACTAATATTATCAAAGTGAAGACAAATAGTAGACCTGCAGTCATAGTCGCCCTCAGTTGTAAGAATACGTATGTGTGGATATAGGCAGGGGATTTAAATTTGCCTTTTGTTTTTGGCAGGGAGCAGGTGTTAAATCTAATGAGCTTACATACCAAGTGGGTTTAAAGAACAATTGACAACCCCAGAGACATGCAGGGCCTGGTGTCAAAGGACAGGCTGGCTGCACTGCTCAGAAGCTCAGAGTCAAGGTCCTGACTTTCCCCCGCTGAGGGCCATGCCATCTCTCGTGTGACCTCTGGAATAATTTAAATGTCACAGGAAGGGTCTGGTCCCAGAAGGTTTGAGCTTCCAGTAAAAGCGTCAGGGCTGCCTCTGGTGGTGGATCTCTCTGGGCGTCTTTTCCAGCCAGCATCCCCCTGCGCATGGCTTCTGCTCCCCAGCATCTCTAGCTTCCTTCCCGATTTGCTAAGGCTCCAGCCTCCGCCTGACTGGCTGGCCTTGCAGTTTGAAGGTCTGTCGTCATCCAGCTGCCTTGGACTTGTTGGGGTCCAGACTCCTCATCCCTGGTGTGGACTGATGTGCACCTTGGTCCTGCCAACAGGAGAGGGCAGCGTGGGAGGAGCAGAGGCTCACGTGTCAGGGACTGTGGGGTGGGGGGCTCTGTCAGGGGATTTTGGTGGGAGGCCATGAGCGGCGGATCCACTCCAGTTTGGAGGTTGCAAATCACCCATTGTGGATATCTTACTTTTCAGATTGATCGTGTCCTGTGCTGAAGATGTTTCCGGAACAACAGAAAGAGGTATGTCATCACAAATCCAAAAATAAATAACCCACATGTTTTGACTCACACGGGTTAGTTCTTCATTCGCGAACCATAAACCCATGGGTTGCTAGAGGAGGTTTCATGAAATAACAAAGGCCCACCCTCCTGTACCTGTTCCTCCACTCCCACCACTGGTCCCTGCATGGCCTTCATTTTGGGTTCCAGTGACTCAGCTGTGGAGCACATTCCCACCCACAGCTCGTGACTCAGAATTCGCCCAGGCTCTGCCTCCCACCCCTTGCTTGGAGCCGTCTCCATCCAGTCTGCCTTCCTGCTTTTCTACTCCATTGACTCATCCCTGAATTCTCCTCCCTTCAGGTAGCAGCCCAGGGGAATTTCTGCCATTAGTTTCAGGTTTGCCCCACTTGTTGCCTGGGCTTGGTTTCATACAATACAGGCAAGACTGGCCCTTCTGCCTGCAGCCTGGCTTCCCAGGCCTCCATGCTAGCCCCCTGAGCCTCTCCCTGACTGGGAGGAGGGTAGGACAGCCATCATGCCAGCCCCAGCTGAGTGTCCCTCCTTTGGCAGTACCTGTTGCCCTGTCTGCTGTGGTGCAGTGCACATTATCACTTGGTGAGGCTGATGAAGTGGAGAAGCAGCACAGGGGCCTGTCTAGGGAGTGTGCACACATTTGCACACGAGTCACACATTCACACAGTAACATGGTCCTAGCTCACCGTGCCCAAGTTGAAAGCACAAAACAATTTATTTCAGAGAATCTTTCCAGAAAGTCCTTTGCTAGCTCTCACATCTTTAATTTCAGCCTTATCTTTGGCTTCAGGTTCTTCTCAGCAGTCCAGCCTGCTTGTATCCCTTAACTCTAGGCTGGGCTTCCCCGTTTTCAAAGGCAGTGTTTTGGTTTGTTTTTTAACTTTTAAAAATTGGGCTAGACGGGCATGGTGGCCTGTGCCTGTGGTCCTACGTACTCAGGAGGCTGAGGTGGGAGGATCCCTTGAGCCTGGGAGCCAGAGGTTGCAGTGAGCCAAGATCACGCCTCCGCACTTCAGCCCCGGCGACAGAGCAAGACCCTGTCTCAAACCATAAACCAAAAACCAAAATAATTGTCTGTGGTGACTCACGCCTGTAATCCCAGCACTTTGGGAGGCCAACGTGGTTGGATTCCTTGAGGTCAGGAGTTTGAGAGCAGGCTGTCCAACATGGGGAAACCCCATCTCTACTAAAAATACCAAAATTAGCTGGGCGTAGTGGCACGCGTCTGTAGTTCCAGCTACTTGGGAGGCTGAGGCACAAGAATCTCTTGAACCTGGGAGGTGGAGGTTGCAATGAGCTGAGATCATGCCACTGCACTCCAGCCTGGGTGACAAAGCAAGACTCTGTCTCAGAAAAAACACACAAAAAACGAAAAAAGACTGGGCTATAATATGTACAGTAAAATGCATAAAGTGTCCCAATCTTATGTATGTAGCTCTATGGATTTTTGTTTTTTTGTTTTAATAGAGACAGGGTCTCTCCTTGTTGCCTAGATTGGTCTCGAACTTCTGGCTTTAAGTGATCCTCCTGCCTCAGCCTCCCAAAGAGCTGGGATTACAGGCATGAGCCACTGAGCATGACCTAAATGGATTTTTATATACCTGTGTAACTACCACTCAGATCAAAGTATAGATGTTTCTGGCTCCCCAGAAGGTACCCCGTGCCCCTTTCCAGTCAGTCCCCCTCACTTCCACCCCTAGAGGGACCTTACACAATACCTATACCAGGCATGCTTTTTTCCATCTCATTTTAAGTGATACTGAGACCAAGCTGCTTGCTCCGGGAAATACCCGCCCATGAAGTTAATGAAACTGCAAGGTTAAGGGCATAGTTGCCTCAGGATTGCCCTCGCCTCCAACACCAGTTGCAAGTTTGGGACTTTTGTGAACCACCTTCAAGTTTAATAATTCACAAGAAAAACTCACAGAACTCAAGAGCTGTTAACCTCACAGATGCTGCTTGTTATAGAGAAAGAACACAAACGAGAACCAGCCAAAGCAAGAGCTGGACGCACGGGCAGTCAGGTGGGGTCCAAGGGCAGAGCTTCTGGTCATCCTCCTGAAGGAGTCACGGGCGGAGTTATCCTCCCAGCACCCATGTGTGACAGTGTGCAGAGTCACTTGGTGTAGCTAGAATGATCGCCTGGCTTCAAATCCATTGCTCTTAGAACAAAGTCAAAACCACCTGCATGTGGTGTCTAGCACTCTGCAGGATCCAAACCTTTCTCCAGACTTCTTTCCTGTGCCCCACCTGCCACTCCAGTGCACTTCTTCTTCCTTATTTCAGAGCTTATTTTAGAGCCTTGAATGTTCCATGCACTCTGACCCCCATGGACTTTTACAGATGTTTTTTTCCACTGCCTGGAATGATCTTTTCCCCTAGCCTTCATACTGTGTTGACTGGCTGACTTCTCCTTATCCTTCAGGCATCAGCTTAGAAGTCAAGAAGAAACTTTCTAAACCTTTAACTGTAAAAGATATTTTCATCTAATCACCTCCCAGCAGTATCCTGTAGTCAATGCCAGTTAGGAATAGAGAAGGTTTAGGTCAAGCCTTTCAGTACCTAGTGTCTGGTTGTTTAGTGGAAAGTAATTCAGGTTCCACCTAATCGAATATGTAAGGACCAAATGCAGTATGACTGATTGTTTTGGAATCTAGACCAAGGGTACACTGAGTATGGAAGCACTTTCCTCTCAGCACCCACTGCAAACATTACTAATTAATATGAGGTTGGCACGTGAATTGAGATTTATTTACCATTCTTGTAACAAGATTCATACAGCCTGGGAGTGACATCTTGGTTCTATCTAAGTGGTAGTACTCACCTTAAATTTTAGTTTTGTTTTTTTCTTTTACACATTTTGGGGGTGAGGAATCAAATGTAGTCTCTCTTGTTAAAACAGCTTTATGACTGTAATAAATCTAGAAAGAGGAGAAAAGGGAGTGAGAATCTCCCTTGTTAGTTAAACATGTTCCATTTGCACAGTGGTTTGAATTCCCAGGAGAGCAGTATCCGAGCTGATGGATCTTCTCCATAAAAAGGCCTTGGCATTGGGCCATTGTGAAATTAAAATGAATTCAGATTCATTCATGCATGCAACTTTAATTTACAATTAAAATATTATGGTTACATATTTTAATAAGAATAATTAGATGGACCCAACTGAATCAACTCTTCTGTTTAATGAGACAGAGCCCAGACTCCAAATGGAAAGGCAGGTGGCTGTGACAGGAAACGCATTTCAGACAGTGTCTTTTGTGGAGCTAGGCATTTTTGTTCTTTTTATATTCGAATGTCCAGAGTGAGCTGTTTGATTTTTCTGTACTACTCAGGATGCTTGCCTCAGCCTTGCTGAACTCATCTTGTCGGGTGTATGAGTGAGCATTTGATCCAGCTGCACACAGTCCCTTTCATGGAGTCGGACATTCTTGCCCAAGCACCTGCTCCCTCCTCCATAAGGGCACTGGGCTCTTTCCTTGGCACAGGGCTCAGTTGGTGTAACTAGACTGTTCCTCCCTGTGTGATGTGACCTGAAGTGTGGGCTGAAACAACCCTTTTGAATGTATGTGTGCATGCATGCATATCTCCCCTGCTTTCCTGGATCATGATGGCTGCATTCTACTTTTAGAGATTTATCCCTTTAGGATAAGTGCTTTTCCCCTTCCCAAATGCACATACTTCATACTAGGTATAACAGCAGCTTCTGGACAACTATCAGTTATTGACATTTTAGCGATGATACATCCATCAGTTCTTTGGCAGGGGATATCCTGAATAGGGCAGGCCGAAGTGGGCCCTGGAGAGTTGCACAAACCATGAGGACTCCACCACTGAGGGAGGAGATGGGGCACTATGGGGAGAGCCAGCAGGGAGGGATGTGTTGCCATTTTGGATGAGCAGCCCCTAAGGTTAATATTAATATGTCCAAGATACGCTTATGCTGACCCATGGTCATATTCTGGACTTGCTCTAGGAAAGCATGTTTTTGATATTGGGAAACTGACTGGAAACTGACTGGGCTGGAACTGATGATATCATTAACAAATAAATAATATTATCTAGGATCCTGTGATTCTGGGTACTTTGATGGGAAGCAACAAGACAGAACATTTTCCCACTCCCCAACACCTAAATTTGTTGTTCCTCTCTCCCTCGTTTCTTCTTTCTCCCTTTTTTCCCCTCCAATCCCCCGCCTCCATTTTTCTCAGTCTCTATTATACTCAGTTACTAAGTGTTCCTATTTGAAAAAATAGTTAGGTTTCTATAAGAGGCAATTTACAGTCTTCTGTAAGCAAAGACAGGCAGCTGGGAATATTGTCTTCACACATACACACCAGGTTTCAGAGAAGGCTGCTATCATTCTGAGCACTACATTTGTGTTATAGTTACTGTGAGGACTCTGGTATTTTTTTTTGAGCCTGTCCCAGAGAAAGATCTTCCTTCCTTTTTTTTTTTTTTTTCTTAACTCTTCTTCCAGATTTTAAAATAATTGTTCACTGCAGAACATTTTTGGAAAAGTATACAGGAAAAAATAAAACTTTGAGCTATTTCTTTCTAGTCTTTTTCTATACATATGTATATGTCATTTTTAGAAAATTGAGATCATACAGAATTTATAGTTTAATATCTCACTCTTCCAGCTTAGTGTTCTAACACATTTCAAGAAATACTTCACCAGCTCTGTTTAAATTAGAAGTGTCTTAGAAAAGGAAAGAATTAGTAAACATAAATTCATCTTCACATTTGTTAAGAAATGAAAAAAGAGTAACTTTACAGTGAAGAAATGGGACAAACACTTCCTCAGCCAGGTGATCACTGTTAACACTCACAGTGATGTTATGTTGATAGCATGTACCCTGGAAATGATAAAAATGGCATTTTACCTTTTGAAATAGGTAGCTTTCCTTCTGAAAACCTGTAACACCAATCTAATAATGAGACAAACATGAGACAAATCCCAATTAGAGACATTCTGCAAAATACCTACCAGGGCTTCTCAAATTGTCAAGGTCATGAAAAATAAGGAACGCCTGAGAAACTGTCACAGCCAAGAGGAGCCCAGGGAAACACAATGACTAAATATAATGTATCTCAGGTGGGATCTTGGAACAGATAAATGACATTAGGTGAAAATTAAATCAATCTTTTTTTTTTTTTTGAGAACGAGTCTTGCCCTGTCGCCCAGTCTAGAGTGCAGTGGCGCAATCTGGGCTCCCTGCAAGCTCCGCCTCCCAGGTTCATGCCATTCTCCTGCCTCAGCCTCCTGAGTAGCTGGGACTACAGGCGCCTGCCACCATGCCCGGCTAATTTTTTGTATTTTTAGTAGAGACGGGGTTTCACTGTGTTAGCCAGAATGGTCATGATCTCCTGACATCGTGAGTGATCTGCCTGCCTCAACCTCCCAAAGTGCTGGGATTACAGGCGTGAGCCACCGTGCCCAACCAGCAATCTTAATGAAGTATGGACTTCAGTTAATAATAACATGTCAGTGTTGATTAATGAATTGTTACAAATGCAGCATGCTGATATAAAATGTTAATAATAGGGGAAGCTGGGTGTAGGATGTATAGGACCACTCTGTACTATTTTCATAATTTCTCTATATCTAAAACTGTTTAAAATAAAAGGTTTATATTAAAACAAGTATCATTGACATATATATGCTCACATAAAAAGATTTCTGAAAGACTGTACAGTGAACAAACCGATAAACAAAATAGTATTTATAAATGTAGGTTACGTTCCCGTTTGTGTTAAAAAATTGCACAAAGCTTGGTGCGTTGGTGCATGCATGTAATTCCAGCAACTTGGCCAAGGCGGGAAGATCACTTGAGCCCAGGAGTTCGAGGCTGCAGTGAGCGATCGTGAATAGCCACTGCATTCCACCCTGTGCAACGGAGTGAGACCTCGCCTCTTAAATCCCCGAAATAAAAAAATACACAAGGTAGAGATGATAATATAATGAACCCCCATGTATGTACCTACCAACCAGCTTCAACAGTTTACTAACTCATTATTAACTCATAACCAAGCTGTATCCCCACCCCACCTATTTCCTCCTGCTACCACAGTCAATTATTTGGAAACAAATTCTAGGTATTATATAATTTCATCTGTAAATATTTCAGTAGGCATTTCTAACAAATGACCTTTTTAAAAAATGAACCATATTATCACATGTTAAATAATTAAACAATTCCTTCATATCATCAAATATTCAATGTGCAAATTACCTTGATTATTTTGAAAAAAATTATATACTTGGTTATTCTAATTCTCTATTTAATTAGGATTCAGATAAGGACCACACATTGCATTTGGTTGATACATTGTTTAAAGTCTTTAATTCTCTTTTTTCCCCCTTTTGCAATTTATCTGTGGAAGAAATTGCATCTTTTGCCTTGTAAAGATTTTCACATTCTCGATTTTGCTGATTGCATCCTTGTGGATGCCAATTATTTCTTACCGCAGAAGAGGAGGTTTTTTGTCTTTTGTTTTTTTTCCTGCACTTTTCCTAATGTGTTACAGGATATGAAAAGGTAACTCTCACTGATTTGGGATACTGCTTGTGTAAAGAAACTTGAAACATTGTGAACTATTATAAGTCCTGTAAAAGGCAGGTCTAGCTAAATCTCTCCACAGTTGTTTATCCTGAAGTAATAAAAGCTTTTCAAAAAGTCATCATTCAGTACCACCAGAGGATGGTATTTAAACATACTCCATGCTGTAGAGTGGCAAGTAATATCCCTTGTCCTATGTCTCTTAAGTTATTTGTTACAGCTGTTGTTAGGAAATAAAGGAAGGTTACTTGATATATTCCTTCTGCCTTTCTATTTTGTTATTTGTAAAGAATATAGTATAAGAAATGTGCTAGATTTTAGTTGTGAGATTGTTATATAGGGTTCCTGAATAGCACTCCGGTGATTAACACACTGGTAAATTCTTTTTTTTTTTTTTTTTTTTTTTGAGTCAGAGTCTTGCTCTGTCGGCCAGGCTGGAGTGCCGTGGCACGATCTTGGCTCGCTGCAACCTCCGCCTCCCAGACTCAAGCAATTCTCCTGCCTCAGTCTCCCAAGTAGTTGGGATTACAGGTGTGTGCCACCACACTTGGCTAATTTTTGTATTTTTAGTAGAGACGGTGTTTCACCATGTTGGCCAGGCTGGTCTCAAACTCCTGACCTCAGGCAATCCACCTGCCGTGGCCTCCCAAAGTGCTGGGATTACAGGCGTGAGCCATCACACCCAGCCCACACTGGTAAATTCTATAACCATTAGTTCTATGGAAAAGTACCTAGCGCATTGTTGGTATACAATGTATTTTAAGTGAATGAATGAATAGTTTAAATACATGAACATGTAAAACATTACTTTGAAATAGGAAAAAAAATGTCCTAAGAAGGAAGAACAAACTGAGACAAGTTTGCATTTTTATGGTAGAAAATTCTCATCAAAGCTATGAAAAATTAATATTCACTTAACGCCTAGATGTTCTGCTTTATTAGCTTTCGTCTTGTGTGATCTTTCTGTAATCTAAGTAAATTTTTTTTTTTTTTTTTTTGAGACGGAGTCTCACTCTGTCGCCCAGGCTGGACTGCAGTGGCCGGATCTCAGCTCACTGCAAGCTCCGCCTCCCAGGTTTACGCCATTCTCCTGCCTCAGCCTCCCAAGTAGCTGGGACTACAGGCGCCCACCACCTCGCCCGGCTAGTGTTTTTTTTTTTGTATTTTTTAGTAGAGACGGGGTTTCACCATGTTAGCCAGGATGGTCTCGATCTTCTGACCTTGTTATCTGCCCGTCTCAGCCTCCCAAAGTGCTGGGATTACAGGCTTGAGCCACCGCGCCCAGCCTCTAAGTAAATATTTTTACAGTTAACACCTACTCATCTTTACTGTGCTACAAAGATTCAAACTAAGCTATGATGGAAAAGTTTAAAAAACACACCTATCACAATGGCTAAAATAAAAAATAGTGGTAATCCCCCTAGAAACTGTAATAGGTATGTATGATATATCATTGTGGGGTTAATTATATTTCCCTAGTGGTTAATGATGTTGAACATCTTTCCTCGTGCTTGTTTGCCATCTGAATGCCCTATTTGGGTGAAATGCCTCTTCATGTCTTTTGCCTGTTTTCTAATTAAATTCTATTTTTTAAATATTGAGTTTTTAGAGTGAGTGAATGAGTGTTTTGAGACAGGGTCTCGCTTGCTGAGGCTGGAGTGCAGTGGCGCAATCTCAGCTCACTGCAACCTCCCACCCATCTGCCAGGGTCAAGCAATCCTCCCACCTCAGCTTCCTGAGTAACTGGGACTACAGGTGTGAGCCAGTACACTCAGCTAATTTTTAAATAATTTTTAAATGTTTCATAGAGATGGGGTTTCACCATGTCGCCCAGGCTGGTCTTGAAACTCCTGAGCTCAGGTGATCCTCCCACCTTGGCCTCCCAAAGTGCTGGGATTACAGGAGAGAGCCACCTCGCCTGTCTGAGAGTTTTTTTTTTTTTTTTTAATGTATTCTAGATGCAAGTCCTTTATGGGATGTGTAATTTGCAAATATTTCTTCAGTCTGTAATTTGCTCTTTTAACGTTTTTCACAGTGTCTTTTGCAGAGCAAAGATTTTTAGCTTGGTGAAGCCTAATTGATCACTTTTTCCTTATGTGAATTGCCCTTTTGAGATCAAGTCTAAGAACTCTTCTCCTGGTCCTAGGCTGCAAGATTTTTTTTTTTTTTTTTAGATGGATTCTCGCTCTGTTGCCCAGGCTGGAATGCAGTGGCGTGATTTCGGCTCACTGCAAGCTCCGCCTCCCAGGTTCACGCCATTCTCCTGCCTCAGCCTCCCGAGTAGCTGGGACTACACGCCTGGCTAATTTTTTGTATTTTTTAGTAGAGATGGGGTATCACTGTTAGCCAGGATGGTCTCGATCTCCTGACCTCATGATCCGCCCGCCTCGGCCTCCCAAAGTGCTGGGATTACAGGCATCAGCCACTGTGCCCGGCCTGATGTTTTTTTTTTTTTCTAAAAGTTTTCTCTGATGTTTTATGTTTGACATTTACATCTGTGGTTTGGTTAGTGTTGATTTTTGTATGAGGTGCAAGCTTTAGGTTGAGGTTCATCTCTTGGCCTATGGATGTCCAGTTGTTCCATAACCATTTCTTGAGAGGCTTTTCCTTCTCCTTTGAATTGTTTTTGCACCTTTGTCAAAAATCAGGTCGGCATATTTGTGTAGGTCTCTCTCTGGGTTTTCTGTTCTCTTTCATTGATCTACTGTGTCTGTCCCTCTAGGACTCCATTGTCTTGCTACTGTAGCCTTAACATTGGGAAGAAGGCTTCCTCCCACTTTATTCTTTTTCAAAAAATTCTTGGCTATTCTAAGACATTTCCCTTTCCATATAAATTTTAGAATAAGCCCATTTATGTCTTCAAAAAAAATCTTGCTGATATTTTTTATAGGAATTGTGTTAAACCTACAGATCAATTTTGGGCAAATTTATCTCTTAATTATGTTGGGTCTTCCAATTTGTGAACATAGTATGTCTCTGCTTTGATGCCTTTCAATAGCATCTTACGATTTTCAGCATAGAGGACCTCTGCCTTTTAAAAGATCTTACTTGTAAATCAGTTGGTTAATTCTGAAACATTTAATATGCACTTAGTACGTGCTAGTACCATGCTTGGTGCTAGAAATACAAAAATGAAATACAAAGCTTTAAGAAGCCAGAAGGACAGAGTTTGAGAAGAGCATGTTGTCTGAACTGGTATTTTAGCTAATAAAAGTAGAAAAAACTTCCCCCTCCAAAACAATACAATTACAGTGAAATTGGAAATTGCCTAATATTTATTATTACTAAAAGAATCACTAGATAGAACATGTTTTAGAGTACAGTCTTTGGAAGAAGGCAGATGTGAGTTTGCAACTTAGCTCAGACTGGTCATTTGACTTTGGGCCAGTTGCTTAAGCTTTAGAAGCCTCATTTAAAATATCTGTAGAGTAGGATGAGAATATACTGAGCTCTGAGGGTTGTTGTAAAGATTGAAGAAAACATTTGTGAAACCTGGTACAATACAATACAGTTATTGTTATTATTAGTTTCATCTCACATAAGGGCTAAGGAAAAAAAAAGACAGGGTAGAAGTGGATAATGGTCAAACCTGGGGTGTGGGGATGGGGGAAAAACAGGGAAATTGAAATCAAAGGGTGATTATTATAGGATAACACAGGAATTAGATCTTCAAAGAGTCTAGGAGTCTGTCTTTCTTTAGAAGTCTGTTTTCACATGGAGAACAGTAGGGACAGTTAGTCTAAATTTTTAATTCCACTCTGCCTGGCTTTTTCCTACTACATATAGTCGTTAGGCCCAAGAAGTCATTAAAGTGTTTAATAAGGTTATTAAATTGACTAACTGCAGCTGCTGAAGCAATTTTCCTAGGAAATCCATATGATTCTAGGTAAGGGGCTGTGGAACTGTCCTCTGTGGCTGACAGCCTGTCAACATTCCTTTGAAGGATGGCGGGCAATGTCATGAGGGATGCGTCTAATTAAGAGATTAGAGGTGAACCTTGGCTTCCTGGGTGTGCTATTTGTAGCTGAGAGTATGGGGAAACTTCACTAATTCCTACTAATTGCAGAGTGGGGGAGGAGGAGACCCATGTGAATTATAGAATATTTTAAAATAAATGTACTTTTATTACTTTCGAGTACATATTTTAGCTCCAACTAGGCTAACAAATTGTTGCCTGGTACAAGTCTTAGGGGACTAAGTTATTGAAGCTATCAGAAGGATTTTCAATTATTTCTATGTAAATAGGTGCTTCTGCGTTCTTTAGGGTGCTAGAAAACAGTTTGTTCTACCAGATCTTAAACATTGCTCTTGTATCCTTATGCTGTTAATTGGCACATCCTTAGAGGAAGGGCTTTGTTAAATAAAATAAACTTTAGACCAGCTGCTAAATAACTTACCATTAATTCATGGAGCCCAAGAATCCAAGTAGATGAGGTTTTAATTTCAAGTGAAGTTTGATTTTCCTTTCCTGAAGGCAGTTTGTTTATTCCTGCAGGCATTTATTTATTCATTAAATGATACTAATGGAATGCATTGGATGTATCAGGCATTCAAGTCTTACAAGACAGCCTAAGCTGCCCTACAGGAGCTTAGCATCTGCTAGAGGAGGCCTACAGGTAATTACAATACAGCACAGTAGGACATGGTGAGTAGGGACTATGCCCAAGGCAATCCCAGAGACGTTAGGGGCTCAGAGGAGGGTCAAATAAGTCAGACTGGGTGAATCCGAGAAGGGTTGCCAGAAAAAGTGGGGACCAAGTTGCATTTGAAGAATGAATTGGAGTTGGCAAAAAACAGTAGAAGAAAAGAGAAGATTAAAAAAAAAGAGAGAGAGAAGATAAAAAAAAAAGAAGATTAAAAACAAACAAACAAACAAACAAACAAAAAAAACGGGCAATAGGGTGGCCTAGCAGTCCAGGCAGAGAGAACAGCTTGGTCGAAGGCTGAAAGTGTGAAGTGGCGTGTTGCTTAGGGGGACCTATGCTTAGCCTTTGAAAATAAGCAGAGTGAAAATCATGAAAGGCTGTATTGTGCTAGTTTAGGAGTTTGAACTTGAAGGTTATGGGGCAGCCTTTGAAGGATTTTCAGCAGGAAAGCAACATCATCCGATACGTGTTTTGGAGCCATTCTTGTCTTCATGTGGGGAATGCACTGGATATGGGCCCAGATATAAATTAGCAGTTCTTGCATTAATGTTGGGCTAGAGGTCCTTAAACCAAGGCAGTAGCAGAGGGAATAGTTGTGAGTGGTTCCAAGGAGAATGACTCTGAAGGACTTGGTCTGTGTGGATTTGGGGAATGAGTCAAACAGAGGGGTCTGGGAGAACTGGATTTCTAGCTGGGGTTGGTGGGAGATGCTCTTCACTGAGAAGGGGAGCAGGATGATGTGGGAAGGGTATGGGCACGGCGTGCTCAAGGGACTTTTAGGTGGATCAGGCTAGAGGCTGGATCCATGGGAGAGGTGCCTGGACTGGGATGGAGCTTTGGGTGGGGACCATCAGCCCATGCGAGGAGGTTGAATGTGTTTGGATGAGGTCACCCTACAATTGCAATAGTGTGCAAAGAACAACGGCCTGGGATGGCACTCAGGCACAGAAACATTTCAGGGAGCGGAGAAGAAGAAGTTTGCCATCCACAAGAGAATAGTGATATTTAGCACTCCAAGTTAAGTATTTTCAGGATTGAAAAAATATGTGGAGTCTTAGTGCTGCAATGAATTTTGAGTGTACATTTAAAATTTTAAGAGACACACACGCATACACAGTGACAAGAGATGGAGGTGAAAAGCATAGACCAAGAGCAAAGTATCTGGATTTTTGCTTCTGTTTCCATCCCTGGGCAGAATCTGCTTTATCACACTGTGATTAGGGAATATTATGGATACTTTGGTTTAAAAATGGTCTTTTAGTCCCTCTTGTAATTTAGAATATGCTTTTAAGAAATGATGGTTGTCTCTTAATGCACATGAAAAAAAAAATAAAGAAATAGAGAAGAAGAAATAATGGCCAGGGCACAGTGGCTCATACCTGTAATCCCAGCACTTTGGGAGGCTGAGGCAGGAGTGTTGCTTGAGCCTAGGAGTTTGGAATCAGCCTTGGCAACATAACGAGACCCTGTCTCTACAAAAAATTAAAAAATTAGCTGGGCATAGTGGCACCCGCCTATAGTCCAGCTACTGGGGGTGAGATTGGCTAAGGTAGGAGGATCATTTTAGCCCTGGAGCTTGAGGCTGCAGTGAGCCAAGATCGTACCACTGCACTCCAGTCTGGGTGACAGAGTGAGACCCTATCTCAAAAATCAGAAAAAAGAAAAGAAATAATGGCCAAAGAGCATCACTATAGGGTTATCTTGTTCCTTTTTTTTTTTTGAGACGGAGTCTTGCTCTGTCGCCAGGCTGGAGTGCAGTGACGCAATCTCGATTCACTGCAACCTCTGCATCCTGGGTTCAAGTGATTCTCCTGCCTCAGCCTCATGAGTAGCTGGGACTACAGGCACGCGCCACCACACCCAGCTAATTTTAGTAGTTTTAGTAGAGATGAGGTTTCACCATGTTGGCCAGGATGGTCTCAATCTCTTGACCTTGTGATCCGCCCGCCTTGGCCTCCCAAAGTGCTGGGATTACAGGCGCGAGCCACTGCGCCCGGCCTATTGTTTTAAATTTTACCCCAAGTTTTCTATTCTTATTATCTTTATAAAAGAACAAAATTATCTACTGTACATGACTTTTAATATCCCTAATTTCTATGTATAACACAAAGATTATGAAGATGAAATGATTTAACGTAGGGGAAATGTATTTTAAAAATAGAAAAGTATTATGTAAAAGAAGGTATTCCTCTTTCTGTTAATAAGTTGTTATTGCTTATTCTCATGTGGCTGGGATGTATGCACAAAGTCAGCTTCAACCCTCTTTGCTTACTTTTCCCATGACCTTTGGTATCCTTTCTTTTTCTTCTTTTGAGACAGGGTCTTGCTCTTTTGCCCAGACTGGGGTGCAGGGGCACAATCAAGGCTCACTGCAGCCTTGACCTCCTAGGCTCAAGTGATCCACCCTCCTCAGCCTTCTGAGTAGCTGGGACCACAGGCGTGCACCAGCGCGCCTGACTAATTTTGTATTTTTTGTAGAGATGGGGTTTCGCCATGTTGCCCAGGCTGGTCTCAAACTCCTGGGCTCAAGAGATCCTTCCAAAGTGCTGGGATTACAGGTGTGAGCTGCCATGCTTGGCCTGGTGCCCTTTCTTATTTGTGTCCTAATAAGCAACTTACCCAGAAGGGCCCATTGTTTCAGTTTGGAGAGATGAAGAAAGTAAGAAATGATCACTTTTTAAATTTGAAAAAAACCTGGACCAATTTTTTATGATTAAAAATTAAAAGTCAGTTTTACAGTATACTTTGTCTTCAGATAACCAGTAAAACTATCCAGAAGTGCTCCCACCTCAGTTTTGCATTATTTAAAAAATTCCGTTATGTGGCAAAAGTGTTTTCTGGATTTGCTCGTGGTGCCTGATTCATTAACTTTACTTCTTGTTTTTTAAAGTATTACAAGTACCACATTGGTTAAAGCTCATTTCAGTTTTGTTTTAGTGCAGTCATTTGCTCAGTTCTTTCCAGTCCTACTTGCACTTCTGAAGGATAATTCTTTGTTTATGATGCCATTACAGGAATTTGTAAGTGTCTGGGTTCGAGATCCTAGGATTCAGAAGGAGGACTTCTGGCATTCTTACATTGACTATGAGATATGTATTCATGTAAGTATGAAGTCAGTAGAAATAGTAATTTTGAGGGACTTTTATGGGATACATTTTATGGGATAAAGTTGACACTTGTAAAAGTTTTTCTGATTCAAAAAACTGAATTTGAATGATTACAATTAATGCTTTTATCTTACATGAACTAGTAAGATGGTTCCTAAAGTTTAAAAATTACTTATTTGAATCCCTTATTGTTCCTTTGTTAATATTAATATTTTAATGTTTATTGCCTTCACATACGAAGATGCGCATGCATCTAAAATGCATGGGTAAAGAGTACTTATAGCTCATTAATGGCACTTCTTATGATCTGCTATAGCATATTTCTGAATCATATGATGCCTGATAACCTTCAAGTTTGAGAGGATATAGAGTTCTTTGGAAAAAGAGATGTGTGGTGTTTTATATATAGAATCAGAAGGTGGGAAATGGATATGTGCAATTATTGTGATTAATTTGTCTAGAATCTGAGTAATTAATGTAACTAGAAATGACGTGCCTTGCGTGGATCCTACTGTGTTACAATCTCTTGAACAATGTTGTGTGGTGTGTGGCCTTCTGTGACCATCTTAAATAAGGGTACGTAAACTTTTTCTGTAAAGGTAGTAAATATCTTCAGTTTGTGGGCCATACAGTTTCTATCGAGACTACTTATTTCTGCTGTTGCAGGTGAAAAGCAGCCACAGACAGTGCATAAATGAATGAGCATAATTGTATTCCAATAAAACTTTATGTGCAAAGACAGGTCTCAGACTAGATTTGGCCCTCAGGCTATAGTTTATTGGCCCCAGTTTTGAGGACAATACTTTTTGCCTCTAAATCAGATGCATATCAGATGCAAACTAAATTAGTTCAATTGGGGAGCATAGAAGCTGACCCAGATTGTATCCGTGACTTCATAGCACAAGTGAAGTAAAATGTAACCATTATTTAATCTTCCCATTATAAATAGCTAACTTGGTATATTGGACACCCAAACACCAGCCATAGAACTTTTCTTTTTTTAAATTCTCCTTTCTTCCCTTTTTTCTCTGAAGTTTCCCCAACTTCAAAAAATAAAAGAAAAACCCAGAATTGCTTTTTTGATTGTGTTGTAAAGCCATTCCAGGATACGCCATGGATTTTTATTCTGTTTTGGTTTTATTCATAAGCTCACACTGGAGTTGCATTCTGTGTGGAAAATTATGACTATATAAGAATAAGCATTTGAAGTAAAATGAAATATTTTTAGTTGCCTTCTAACTTTCTCCAAAAAAATTGTGCGTCCTTATCACGCACTTCATGATAGGCATGAAATTTAATTATTCCCAGGAGTGAATGGAAGTATAGATTTTTCTCTGCTCTATAAATAGCCTGATGTAAATTCAGAAATCTCCATCTGGAGCCAGAAATGATGGGTTCCACAAATAGTATTTGATGGTGTCCTGGCACTTCTCTGAAACGCTAATAAATTGACAATGGCTAAGCCTTGGCTTGGTGGACAGCAAAAACAAGCAAATAGATTTAGAGGAACTTAATCAGTTAGTGATCTCAGTATCCTCTAATCTTGAAGAGACTTCCACCTGTCATACAATTAAATGTGGATGGCAGAGCCAGGGAGTGCTGGTTGGCTTCTCTTAGTTGTTAACCCATAGAGCTTTGAGGTAGAGAAGCTGGTCTTACAACTTGTTTAAATTAACCTCAAGGAAGATGATGTCACGCAACTCTGGGATCTTAACGTTTACTTGGAATTTTAAACTAGTAGACCCTAGAGCTGGGTAGCCATCGTAAATACTCCCCTGAACCTGCCCTGCAAATGAAGGACTTATGGGTGGACCTCAGTCTGGTGTAGGTACCAGGTGGATTTTTAGATATTGATAGCCCTGGTGGTTGTGAGCAGAGAAATTAAAGGGAGTTTAAATGGACCCAGCCTGTGTCTGAGATGTCAGGAATCCCTGTAGTGGTCAGGGATTCTTTAGGGAGAGGGTACTGGGAAGATACCTGCTCAAGCCTCGTTAGGGCACTAGTTCTGGTATAACATGGTCTGCAAACCTAGTCCCCAAAGAGCACATTAGAGTGAGGCCCTGGTGTGCTCTAAGTCCACCCACAGAATGTTATTTGCCACAAACTCCTTCCAGCGGGTTTTGCTGCCATATCGTTAAAGATAACGGGATTTAGACCAGTGGCTGCCTTGGGGGTGAGCCTCTTAACCTGTCTACATTCTGAAGTTTTCTGAACTTTACAAAGTGTAAGAATACCAGGAACCATGTCATATATTTCATGAGAACAGTTTAAGAGCTAATGCACATAATTACTTAGATTTCCCAAGGAAAACAATCGCTGGGCATATGAAGTGGTAGAATAATAATTTTTGAAATAGTACTCATCTTGGGGGTAAAAAATTGTTTCTCATTTAGATTAGAAAATCGGATTTTGAAATACAAAGAATAGAGATACTCATATTTTCAAAAACCAGGAGAAACAAATATTTTGCTAGGTTTTACTCAAAGGAGAATATTTACTCTCGTCTTACATTTACCCAAAGGAGAAGCATTGTGGCTGAGCTTAGCATGGGGACGCCATCGGTGGCTTTTTCCAAGTCTGCCTTAGGGTATCTGGAAGGAAAACAACACTTAGTAACTAATGGTAATATTAATAGACAACATTGGCCAAGAGCTTATTATCAATCCTCACAACCACCCTATGAATTAGATATGTACTAGTTCATCCCATTTTAGCACTCAGGAAACTGAAGTTTGAGTGACTTGCCCTGTAGCAGAACCAGGACTGGAAATCCGGTCGGCCTGTCCTCCATGCCAGATGCTTATCCCCCACGCACTACAGCCGTTCTCTGGCTTGGATGGACATACTCTGTCTCACATACAGTAGAGAAGGGAAGGCTGTTCTCTAGTTTAAAAGTGATTTCAGGATTCCTGGTGATTTGTGTGATCTGCAGGGTGGCCATGTCAAGGAGATGAAGATTTCTGCAATGTCTCATAAAGGGTCGTGAGGAGGTGTCTCTAAGCCCCAGAGGCTCCTCCAGCTTACGTGGATGGTGGTAAAATGCAACGGATGAACCGGAGCTCCTACCTGTCATCTATATGTTAGGATTTATTTTTTATTATTTATTCTTGAAAGCAGTGCTCATAGGTGAGTAGGAGGCTCCTTCAGGATGCAGGCAGTGGCCAGGTCATACCTCGCCCTGGGGCAACACTGCTTATTTCCATCATCCCGGCTGTCTTCAGGACTGTTATCTCCCTGGGTTATATGCAAGATTTCAGAGTACTGGCATAAATATAAATATATGTTTCGTGGTTTAAATCCTATTTAGAATGAATATTGGGATCATATTGTGAATTATAGATACAAGAAATGCATTTTTTTTTTTCCTCAGGTGAGACTCATTTTTCTACTTTTTCTGTACAGACTAATAGCATGTGTTTTACAATGAAAACATCCTGTGTACGAAGAAGATATAGAGAATTCGTGTGGCTGAGGCAAAGACTCCAAAGTAATGCGTTGCTGGTGTAAGTGATTTAGAGTATATTGAGGAGACTTTGTCATTATATTGAATATTTGAAATTGATGTTCATTAAGATTTATAAGATATGAAGGATTTTTATAGGCTTTTGCCTTGATTACAATATTTATGTTTAGTTTTTTAGCTACTGCATCTGAATTTAAAATTTATCACTTAAATTTTACCAACTTTGATAGGTATAGGCCATGAAAGGCCTCAGAAATGTTTAAAGACGGGTTTTTCTTTAAGCTGACTTCCGCATATCCTTATTATATAACTATATAATGTGTAATCATAATTATAGAATAATTGTGTGATAATAATCATCATACGTAATTTGCCTTCACTTTGAGGGATTTCTGTAACAGAAGCACCTTGAATTAATCATCTAAAAACATTTTTTTTTCTTTCTCCTAAGACAACTTCCAGAACTTCCATCTAAAAACCTATTTTTCAACATGAACAATCGCCAGCATGTGGATCAGCGTCGCCAGGGTCTGGAAGATTTCCTCAGAAAGTGAGTGTCCAGACACTTCTGTGGCCAGACAAGGGGTGTGAGCAAGCGCTTTGCAAGAGCTGCATGGTGGCGCGGGGAAGAATGTTCCTGTTTCTGAAATGCGAATAATCTGCACTAGAGCGAAACCCACTGGTCCATTTCCTATATTAGAGCACCATCTTGTGGCTCACATCATCTGGTACATATTTGGGACCAGGTCTTCCAGGAAGAAAACAATGAACGAATTCAATTAGATAACAAATACATGGTCCTTTAAGCTGTCAGGCAGATCCAAATTACATGGGAGTTTAGCTGACAAAAGTAAAAATTTGCCAGGAAACAAATATGCCTACTTATCAAAAGGTGCTTCTTAAAAACTGCCTTTGTTTACAATGCTTAGAATTTACAGACCAAAATCAGTTCAATAATGGGCTGCTAATATCCTTCTGGGTTCCTCTAATGGTTTAATGCTGATCTTTGAAGGGAATGTTTATAAAGGAGTATTTGGTGGCGTGTGAACAGTCTCAGTGAGTTATTAACTCTGGATTACTCTGTGATGGTGGGCATTGCAGTTAAAGCTGCCTGAGTTCACACTACCAGTGATTCCCCCCCCCCCCGCCCCTCCCCGGCTACTCTTTGGAATGCTGGAATACCCAGAATGCTAGAGGCCATATAGCACACTGATTTACACCCAGACTCCGAGGCCAGGCTAGCTGGTTTCAGACCCTCACTCTGCCACTTACTAGCTGGGGGCTTGGGCAGATCATTTACCTTCTCTGCCTGTGTCTTCCCGTCTATAAAATGGGGTAATCACAGTACCTACCTCATAGGGTTGTTGAGAAGATAGATGAGTTAGGTGTCTGGCATGCAGTGTGTGCTGTCTTCATGTTGGCTGTTAGTATCTTAATGTACTTAGACATGAGACAGCTTGTGCTTTCCTAATTTCCAATTTTGTAGATAAGGAAATAGGCTGAGTCATGTGACTGCTAGTTAGTGACAGGACCCAATCTCCTGAACTGTTTCTTTTTCTAGTAGTTTCAGGATCTGAAGTCATCTCCTTTGGGGTTCACTAAATAGGACCTTAGAGCTAGCCTGAAATAATATATTGCCTCCTCCCCATTTGGCTCTCTCATAAAGGGTTTGGATATTAAGTATGCACATTAATATTAATATTTATTTCTATTAGATTGACTTAGTGCCTTTCCTTTGAAGGTGTCCTAGAGACATACAGAAAGATCCAAGATTATAAATTGAGGGAGAGTGGGCAAATGAAGAGAAGCCAGAGGATTAAACATGGCAAGAGACCAGAAGAACAGATTAGCAGAGCCAAGTCCTCCAAAAACATTTCATTGTATTTTTGGGGGATATCACAGGCATGGCAGAACAGAGACCTGGCCAAGTTTTTCCTGCCCTTTCCCCTAGAGGAGGCCTCTGATTTTAATTGTTGTCTCTATGAGGCCAAGGTGGCTGATGGCCTCTCCCTTGAGATGTGGTCCCCGCCACACAATTCTACAGAGTTGCCTGTCACTCTAGTGTAGATGTTGTCCTGGGGGAGCTGTGGCAGCTTGTCTTCTATAGGGAAGTCTTATTTCAGGTCAGAAGACAGCACATGCCTCTGAATTATATAGCTAGTTAAGTGCAGGGTATATGTTTTTGACGAGGAATTACTTCGTTGTTTTGAACACAACCTTTCTATCCACAATTGATCTACCCAAATTAATGACCTTGTGAGTGTCATTCAGCCATAGTGGGGTTATGCTTGTGCCAGGTTATTTTTGCATAGTGCATGGTTTGACTGTTTGCTGGTTGTATTTGATGCAGATGTCATAGTAGAAAGTGTCCTGGTTCAGGAACTCAAGGAGCTGAGTTCTAGGTCTCCCATAATCATGATTCCTGGTTTTTTTTGTAGCTGTATATGAGCCTTGGAGCAGTCACTCCATTCCTTTTAAGCCTTTGTTTGCTATAGAGTGGGGTAATATTACCCACCCATAGCCAACCTCACTGAGTGGTTGTGTCCTACAGATGAAAAGGACTTGAAAAAACCTCCAAAAACCATGCAGCGATCCTTCATTCAACAGAGGTTTATTAAGTGAATGCTTAATCCTGTGTGCTGCGGACATAGGACTGCACAGAATGAACAAGTCCTTGTCCTCCTGACACCTCCATTCTAGTGGGGAGCACTGTGTACATACAGGGCTACGGCTAGATTCATTAACGCTGAATCTGGATTGGCATCCAACTGGGTTGTCAAATCATGGAGTTGGCAGGGGGTTCTCTTGTGATACCATTTGTTCCACTGTGGTATGTGAACATTTGCCTACAAGTTAATATTTCACTTTAAAAATGAAAGCTGGTGCTTCTACACAGCCTAAACCTGAAGGAAGTGAGGAGTCAAATACCACAGGGCTGGCTTCAGGCCTGACCTGAGCTCTGCGGCCCCTGCTGACCCTCCCCAGCCTCCCTTCTGTGTCCTTCAGATCTGTGCTTGCCTGGGTTGTGTAAGGCAGCACTCTCGACGTCTTTGCCCCTGGTGCGCTCTACCCTCACCCAACCCAGGTCCACTTTAGGAAACTAGATATGATGTATACCTTGGCACTGTGTCTTGGCCCCAGTCTGACATCCTCTGAACCCGCATTGGTTACCTGTTAAGTAGGGCCAGCCATCAATAGCCTGTACCTTGTTCGTAGAGGAATTTTAGAAACCACAGCATTAAAACATGGAAACATGCTTGTATTGTAGGTTTTTAGCATGTATTTTTAAAGCCTGGTTTTCATGTAAGTTTTGAAGTTATGAACCAGAAGCACTAAATATGTTCAAACCTTTTGAAACCACAATGTCTTTGTATATGTGTATATATACCTATTTTTCTTTAAGGTCATTTGTGAAATGATACATATTTAATAAGAAAGTACTGATCTTTGTAGAGGAATTAGAAAATTGTTTCTTTGACTAGGTGCCAAATAAGAATAATTTCTACCATTTATTGAACACTTTCTATGTGTTTGGCATTTTACATGTTTTAGTCTCAGTATTTACAAAAATCTTAGGAGTTGGATAAAATCTCAGTTTTATAGATAAAGAAATTATAGGAAAGGTGGATGTACTATATGAATCTCAGGACCTGGCAAATTTAAAATTAGCAGTACTTTTAAATGCTGGCTAAATTTGGTATGATAGTGAGATTTTTCAAATATACTCTTTTTTTTTCAGTCTTAACTATAATCTCCCTTTTGTATTCTTGCCCCTGAGTAATTATAAATGTAAAGTAACTTCTAATAGTTACAAAAAGTAAGTTATAGGCTAAAAAATATAAACTCAGTAAGTCTCCAACTATGGAAAATGGAATTCCTACTAATTTTTAGGTTTGAATGGGATTTTCAGTTTAGGTTTGAACAGATTTATTCATGAGTGGGAGCTGCTTTCCTTCTTTACTGAATTCATCCCATTAATACAACTACATTTACCCTACAGTTTAGACTTTCGTGTCATGGTTTTGTATTTCTTCAAATATTAAGGAATATTAAAGTTTTTTTACAAAAGGCTAGTGTTGAACCATGACAGCTAGTTTTACACACACACGATTTTTATGTCTTTGTATTCAATAGAGGGCACCACAGCACAGATCATGAATGTCTTCAATGAAGATTTGTAGGTTTTATTTTTTCTTATAGTAAGAGCTAAACAGGCTGAGTTAATTTTTTTTCCTACATCAAACTGCTAATCTTCCATGTACTATACAGATGTGTATATATATCATTGTATTGGGTTCAGTAGACCCAGGACATCCTTAGTTAGGATGAAATGATTTTGCATAGCTATATATTGTTCTTAGCTAAACCATCATATAAATACATCTAATAAAATCATGTTGAGGAAAACTGTGCTTTTCAACTGTGTCCAATTTAGGGAAAAAAACAGATTTTGCTTTGTTTAGTCTAAAATTGTTATGGGGAAAGGAATAAATTCTGATTTGCACTATAAATATCTTTTTAGAAATTATTTTAAAATCCTAGAGGCTATTTTTCATTCCTTTTATAAAGATTTGAAAATCATATACTTTTTAAATGGAGGTTTCTACAAATGACATTTTATTGACTGTTTTACAAAGTACTCTTTATATTAGGTTTGAAATTGATTTTCTGCTATTAGGTTTGTTTGTGGAAAATATGGCACAAACATGACTAAGGAAAAAATAAGATTTAATATTATGATGGTGGCAGTCACAGCCCTCTCTGATAGTAAGCCAAATAGTACTCAGAATAAATTAATTATGCTCACCTAACCAGATGGGAAAACACTCTCAAAAATTTTCATTTTAAATTTCAGAATGAACTATCTGACTATAAAATAAAAAGCATATAAATACATTTAAAAATTATTTTTGCTTATTTAAAACTCATACTCATGGAGTATGGTGGCATGAATTTAGCCAGAGAAACAGAGGAGATTCCAAAGACCAAAACGGTCTAGCCGACTGACTGGTTTGAACTCTAGGCCTGGGGAAGTGTTCAGATGTCCCCTCCTCAGCCACATCTTTCTCCCTCTTTGGAATTGTGAGCTGGGTGAGCCTGGCTCCTTCTCTTTTCATCTGTGTGTCCTCCAGATGGCAGTATTGAGCAGAAAAAGAAAACACTGGGAAATAATGAGTCTAATGTACAGTAAAATTGGAAATTGAATTATAGCTCAAGAAAAAGGACAGTAGCCTTGAGGTTCCGATCAACCTGGACTCTGATCACTTTTGTTTGCTGTACCCATGTGTTAAGTTACTAGCAAGTTAATAACAACACGTGAGCGGTTCAAGGCTCAGTAGAATTGCTTCAGACATGAAATAAAGCTAAAATGAATTTGTGTCCAGTATCATTGGCATTAGTGCTCATTACTTTTGTGGTGTAATGCCTCAAACCATCTAAAATCAATTTTAAAGATTACCCATTATTTTATAAAGAAAATAAAACACATTTCTAACAAACAAAGCTGTGAGTACAATCCCATGAACAGTTCCTTGTACTGATGGCAGGCAGGAAACCGCTGACAGAGGCCACAGGAAACAGTCTGCTCACTTCGCAGACTTCACGATCCAAGTTCATATTAATGGATTGTTGTCTATAACTCTTCTCTTAATCTGAAGTATTTAAAACCAGAATGGTAAACATTTGTAAATGTAGAAAATAAATCTCAAAGAGTACAGAGGGATTTACTACTTAGCTACTTGTACTTGGTGAATTAATCATTATCATGTGACATGGTCATCTTCTGGGAGGACCCAGGAGTGAGGACACAGGGAAAAGGAAGGATTTAGCTGTTTTGCTTGAGGTTTTGCCTTTTAAAAAGCACAAAGGTTTTACTTTTCCTTCTAATAGACCAGTAAAGAATATTTTCTCAAACTGTAAACCTGCTGAAGCAAAGGGGGACAGCTAGATTTTGGTTTTAATACTGTGCATTTTTAGGCATTTTTGCCTTTGTTGAGAAATAATTTATTTTGTAGAAAAGGACTTATTATAATGGCCTTGGATTTTCACTAAACTGATATTAATGGCCAAAAGAGATTTACTTTCCTTATTACTTGTTTAAACAAGCAGAATATAAGGTAAGGTTCATTTGGTCTGAAATACATGATCTATTTTTCACAGATCGTTATACTGGAAATATCTTATGTTGAACAAAACTCTACTTGGTTTTAGTGTTTTAGTTTTGTCCCCTATATCCGGTCTTAGTGTCTCCTCTTACATAACTATTGAACTATTATTCGTAGAGACTAAATTATCATATGTCAACATCTTTGCTAAAAGATAAATCAGTTTTTATTTAAATATAAAGGTATACTTTGATTTGATTTCATATTCTAAGATGTGCATTTCAGAGAAAACACATTCACTGATATGAATTTGAGCATCTATAGATTTTGCTACAGGATAGTTTTTAATCTTCCATGTAGTCCTGATGCCCTAGTTGAAATCTGTTCTGTCTTTGTAAACTTTGATCTTGAATGTGGGAAGAGCAGTATGTACTCATCACAACCTTATCATATTTTAATTATATATATGGTAAAGTTGGCTGGGATCAATTTTATTTGGTTGCTCATTTTGACAACACACAGATTCAGTGCTCCTAAAGATTTTGGAGAAATTTATAGTTAACCTTAAGTATTAAAAAAAAGCCATCTCTCTCATGAGCTGTTGTAAACATGCACTTAAGTATATAACTATACTTGTAAAGTTTTAAAATGTAAAATATGCTGAGAATTGTATCGACTTCTTCATACAATTTTTAATAGTAGTTGAAAGTTTTGATGTTTCATGACAGCCTATCTCATAAAGATCACTGAGTTGACATGCTGTTGGCAGTAAATTTTTTAAAGTAGAATAAATTTCTATGACTATTTAAGCAAAATATTTCCATAATTAATCCACATGGTAATAACAGATGGGTAAATTGAAGAAATGTCCTTGAAGTTATTCTTTTAACAGATGTTCTTAACTATTAGCTTCATGTTTTTACCCACCTAAATTTCCAAATAATTGAATAAAAGTTAACATATGCTTTCCTCCCCTTAATGGGCAGAGCCCATAATTGATACAAAGTTTACCACAGGAGAGAAATTACCTTCAGTGGTACATTTTCTAATGTTTTTCTTTCTTCTACCCTATCACTGACCATCCTGTTCACCAATTATTTTTCCTTTTTTTCTATTTTAATACAGAGTCCTACAGAATGCACTTTTGCTTTCAGATAGCAGCCTTCACCTCTTCTTACAGAGCCATCTGAATTCAGAAGACATTGAGGCGTGTGTTTCTGGGCAGACTAAGTATTCTGTGGAAGAAGCAATTCACAAGTTTGCCTTGATGAACAGACGTTTCCCTGAAGAAGATGAAGAAGGAAAAAAAGAAAATGATATAGATTATGATTCAGAAAGGTATTTCCTTGCATTTTGATTTAATGTATATGTATTTATGTAACACATAGTGCACATATGCATGTATATAGATATATATACACACTTCACTTTTTTGTTGATGTAATACTAAGATAATGAAAAAATTAATTGACTGAGATTTTATTGAGCTGTGACAGCTCATCATAGTAGTCTTCACACACACCTCCACACTGAATTAATGAATGCAGTAGAAATTCAATTATTTGCATTCTGATTATGTGACTTTCATTTAGTCAGACTTGAATTATTCGCGTTTAAATTATCTAGCTAAAAAAATATCCAACTGCACTCCAAATGGCTAATTAAAAGTCCAAATTTCCTGTCTCTCTTTGTGACTGGAGATAATTAAAGTTCTCCTCTGTTACTCAGGCTTTGAGTGTGTTGTGAAAACCAATTTCCTCTTTTTATTATTTTCCCCCTCTCTTCTTTTCCAGTTCATCCTCTGGGCTTGGACACAGTAGTGATGACAGCAGTTCACATGGATGTAAAGTAAATACAGCTCTGCAGGAATCCTGAAAAATAATTCTAATGTTACTATCTTAGGAATAGCAAATTATGTCCAGTCATAGAGAAGAAAGCTTCGTAATAATACATTCTTACCTAAAGCTCACTGTCATGATGTTAGGTATTTAAATTCTTAAAGCTGTTGGTTGTTTATTAGTGGTATTTTTATGTTGTCTTATTTTAGGTAGGCTTCTGTGTAAAGCTAAAAATCCTGTGAATGCAATACTATCCTTTACAGGCAGGCATTATTGGTAAACAAGATCTTGCCCTCAAATGAAATGACTTACATGCTTTAAAAAACCTAGTTGGTTTTATTGAATTTAAAAAGATAGGCAACTAAGTAGCATTTAAAATCAAGATAGAGCATTCCTTCTTGTATCAGTGGGGCAGTGTTACCGTAAACAGTAAACACGGTGTATATGTTGTTAACCCCTATGAAGAGTAACATTGTAGACCAGACTGCCTCTCTCAGACTTGTGGCTGATATTTTGTGGATACCTCCTGTGCACTGGCAAAACACTATACGCTTTTGGGTGTTCGACTGAAATATTTTAAGAGTATTTAACCTTTCCAGTATTCTGTTTCACGCTTAGATGGAAATGTATCTTATGAATAGAGACATATTAAAATAATGTTTACATCTTAGAAAACACATAGATAGTGCTAGTAATATTACTTATAATTCCAGTATATAGATTCAGAAATACATTTTCATTGTCCAAAATCAGCTTCAACAAATGGTTTCTGGAGACAAATCATTTTTTTCATTATCATTGCATAATTAGAACTACAGGTTAATGATTTATTTTTTGACTAAATGTGCAATTTCTTATCACTAGATAACTTTCAGTATCAGTGGTGGTTACTTACTACTTAAATCAGAGGAAGGATTTTATAAAAATAATAAATTTAATTTTACCAATAAATATTCCCATAATTTAGAAAAGGATGTCAACTTGCTAATTTCAGAAATAATTATTCATTTTTAAAAAACCCCTTCTTTTAAAGCATCTACTTGAAGATTGGTATAATTTTCATAAAATGTCTTTTTTTTTAGTGTCCCAAAGATATCTTGGATAAACTATTTTGAACTTCAGATTTCAGATGAGGCAACATTTTCTTGAGATAATTAGCCAGATTTCTTCCATGTTGAATGGCACAAAATATTTCTGTGAAACTAACAGGAAGATATTTTCAGATAACTAGGATAACTTGTTGCTTTGTCACCCAGCCTAATTGAAGAGTGGCAGAAGCTACTACAAAAAGCAACCTTTTCATTTTCACTAGGAGTTTAAAAGCTATTGTATTATTAAAAAGTCTTTACAATGCTTGTTTCAAAGAACCAACAGAAAAAAAAGCTAACAAAACTAAGAACTAACATTTAAAAAATTAAATTTAGAATGATTTCTTTAATTTGTCCTTTTTTTCTTTGGTCTAAAACATTATTAAATTTTTGTAAATATTTTGATTTAATGTGTCTTAGATCCTCATTATTTTAATACAGGAAAAGAAAAAGATTTAGTAATTTCTTTTTTTTTTAATTATACTTTATGTTCTAGGATACATGTGCACAAGATTTAGTAATTTCTTACCATGCTAATATGTAAAGTTTATGCCATCCAGGCATTTAAGAGCGATCCTCATCCCTTCAGCAATATGTATTTGAGTTCACACTATTTCTGTTTTACAGCAGTTTTGAAAAACACATACTATGCCACCAATTGTCATATTATTTTTAGATGATGTAACATAACCATCAAAATTAATATTAATGCCTAATATTTAGTATGTAAATGTCATGAGATCATTTTTACATTAAACGGGAAAAAAAATCAACTTTGCCAGATCACTTATTTTATACAAGAGACTATATTCTGCCTTAGACCAAAACTCAGTGTTTTTTATTTTTTATGAGGAAATTTGGTAAAACATGGTTTAATATTAACTATAGTTGTACATATTTGAGGCATTTAGCCTTGGTTCAGTTGTTTCACTGTCCACACACTGGCTTCTTAAAACTGATTTCTTGCAGCCGAGATATTTAGATGAACTTCAGTTTCCGGTGGTTTTCTTGCTTTGTCTCTTATTTTTCCCTGGCATATTTTTTATAAAGCTTTCTTTAGGGAAAAGAAAATAATTACTGATGTAACTAACATGAATAGATGTTTATTTAACACTATTTTTAATATGACTTAAATATAAATAATTCTAATCCTGGATTCTTTATGGTTACAATACAGCAAAACTGCATTTTCCCTGGCTAATTCTGAAAGGGTAAACTATTCACCTATAAAGCCAACTTACGTGTTTTGTTGTAGAACTAGATTTATATATAACCCAAAGGTGTCAACAGTGAACGTCAACAACCTGTTACTGAGGCTTCTTATAAAGTCTCACTTAGAAGAAAGTTACTTAATTCTAGTTAAGATTTCAAGTTTTAAAAATTACTAGGGACAAGTATTTATTCTTAAGCAGATACTATTCCTTAAGATGTTAAGTATCTTGCCAGTTTTTCAAACCTAGTCCACATTTCATTGAATAATTAAATACAAACAAGTGATATGCAGTATAAAGTAAAAGAACAAAATTTCTTTTATGACAATTAAGAAGTTAAACAAATTCATTTAGCCTGGCTACAATCACCGTTATATCCAACAGTAAACTAGATGCTGTTTTGAATTTGGTTTGTATTTTTTGGATGCCTTAAGGATTCATTATTATTGAGCTACTGTGGTACAAAAAAGGTTTTCAGTATTTGAGCTATAAAAGACGACCCCTTTTCATTGGAAGCCTCAACATTTTAAAACAAAAATAACAAAGCTTATTGTTTCTAAATAGTCTTCCTCTTAATATTTAAATTATTTAGCTGGTATCCTATGAATACAAAGCAACATCTTTTCAATGAAGGAAACAATTTATTTCAGTACAATTTTGTGTTTCTGTTTGGAATATAGACCTTTTCTTAGTTTATTATATATAAACACATTTTCAAATACAAAATACTGTCGGAAATTAGTTACTGCAATTTGACATTCAAAGCATAGAACTTTCTTTGCAAATAAAGGTCATAAGAAATTAATAATTTTAAGAGTGGAGTTCAAAAATTTCAGAAGGATGTAAATAAGCAACATTCTTTAACATTTGCTATATATACAAAGGACTTTGGTTCTATTCTTTGCCATATGCATCTTACAAACGAGTCACCATTGTCCCTTTTTAGCAGACACAATTGCGCTTCACTCTTAACTGTCTTAACTGGAAACTTTTCTAGATCATGAGCAGTGCATTGGACACTTAATTTATTTTAGCTGCGCAAACTCTGGTAGTTAATGACCCTTTCTCTTTCTCCAAAATTCCAAAGACTTATTTTCAAAAGATATAGAGGAAAAGAGAGAAAAAAACCCCAAAACATTAAGCTACAATTTCCTGCTGAATTTAAACTCTGGTCTAAAGACACTATGCAAATGGCTTATGCTAAAGAGGAAAATACCCTTTCTCCCCCGACGAGAAGTGTAGATTCATCCAAAACCCCACACCGCTTGTCTTTGCTGCTAGAGGCACAGCACGGGCATAACTTGTGGTTGTGTTTTTGCTAGTTTCTTACCTCTGGGCCTTCTTTATAGCTTTGCCCCCCACCCCACTGGCGATGGCGCTCCCGCGGCTGCACCCTCGGCCGCCTGTTGGCTGCGGCGCCTCCGCGGCCCGCGCGCATCCCCCGCGCTGCGTCCCACACACGCGCGCTCCCGCCACCTCCCGCCCGGGCCACTCCGCCGGCGGCGGCGACTGGCGGCAGGTAGCTAGCCAGCCGGCCTCGGTCCGGTAACCCATGGCAACCGCCCTGGTAACCCATGGCAACTGCGCGGCGGAAAGAAAAAAAAAGAACCCTGGTGGAGGGGGGGCGGCGGGCGGTGAATGGGAACAACGACCGCAAAGAGACAGCGATTTACCGCGCGGGCCTGCGGCTCTCCCGACCGCACCTGCTGCAGACTGGCCCGCGAGGCCCCTTCCCGCGCTACCGTGATGACTCTGGCTTCTGGGGAAAAGAGCAATAAGCAGAAAGCGCTCGTGCAGAGGGGCTCCGGGCGGTGCGCTTGGTGTGGGAGGCTGCCTTGAACGCCGATGACCCTCCGGGCCTCCGCGTGTCCCGGCTTCCAGGGCCCCGCCAGGCTGGAGAGTGCGCGTGGAGCAGGCCCTGCCGCCCGGGGACTGGGTGAGGGGCGGCCGCGCCGTGTCCGGGGCTGGACCCCAGGCTTTGTTCTGCAGACGCTGGAGCCCGGCTGGAGGAGGGGCGACACCGTGCTGCTCCGGCCCCGTGGGGCCCAGCTCCCGAGGGTCCCCGCGAGCGGACGCGGTGGCGCCGGGCAAACTCTACGCGCCCTAAATTTTGTCATCTGCACACGCATCGCACACATTAGTTAACCCCTTTCTCTTCTAGGTCCCCAAGAGCCTAACCTGCCCGGCGGGCGCGCGGCTGCGTTAACCTGCCCCCTCCCGTCTGGAGAGGGAGGGGACAGTCGCGCCTGGTGGTAAGACTGGGCTACTGGGGAAGGAGTGCGTGTCTCCAGGTTCAGAAACGCGCCTGGGTCAGGGTGCTCTGTGTGTGTGTGTGGGGGGGGGGGCGTGGGGGGGTGACACAAGTTTTCCACCTGCTTTAGGCTGAGGCCCTGTAAGCGGGACTGTGTTCTAGTCCCCGGAAAAAGCGCGCGGCCTTTGACACATCAGGTGCCAGGCCGCCGGAGGACAGAAGGGGGCGCTGCCGGGCCAGTGCGGAGGCTGCAGCCGCCCTCTGCAGAATGCACCCTTGGTTGGGTCTGGCGAGCTGCCCGCGTAGTAGAGTAGTGTTAGGGCTCCCAAGTAGAAAGAACCTGCTCCCTACGTAGGTGTCGGTTGTTCTTAAGAGCATCATTTGGTCGCTGGTGTATTCGCAGAACCCCTAGCCCACAATAAGGTGGTTCAGGAAACGCAACCAGAACCGGTTCCATTCCGTACCCAGCAACTACGTGCATACAAGTCCACAGAGGCATGTAGTGGGGTGGAGGGACCACGCTAGGAATCTGGAGGTCACACATCCAGGTCAAGTTTTAACTAGCTGTGATTCCAGGTACATTGTGATGTTATAAAAAGGAAAAGATTTGGCCGGGCGCGGTGGCTCAAGCCTGTAATCCCAGCACTTTGGGAGGCCGAGACGGGCGGATCACGAGGTCAGGAGATCGAGACCATCCTGGCTAACACGGTGAAACCCGTCTCTACTAAAATACAAAAAAAATTAGCCGGGCGAGGTGGCGGGCGCCTGTAGTCCCAGCTACTCGGGAGGCTGAGGCAGGAGAATGGCGTGAACCCGGGAGGCGGGGCTTGCAGTGAGCTGAGATCCGGCCACTGCACTCCAGCCTGGGCAACAGAGCCAGACTCTGTCTCAAAAAAAAAAAAAAAAAAAAAAAAAAAAAGGAAAAGATTTGTCCTGGATGATTATGAGGTCCTCAATTAGACCACTCTCTGTAGGTGTGTTACAGTGACAAATCCAAATAGCAAAGCCATCTGGAATATCTTTTTTTTTTTTTTTTTTTTTTTTTTTTTGGAGGCAAAGGCCTATGCAAATATAATATGCACACGCTTCTGAAAGGCGACTAGATCGACAGTGTTTAAGATATCCAATATTTTTACTGGTAGACAAGGGAAGCTAGCTATGTAGAAAATCCTATTTTAATCCTTTCATAAAGATAAGAATCTTAGATCTTAGGGAAACTTGGCTTCTTTTCACAAATATGCACATTCTGGGTTCCACTGCGTATAGAGGATCCGGTACTGGGAGCATGTGCTATTAGAGGTAAAACACAGGTGCTGACCTGCCCTGGGATCCGTGCAGTACAATCCCAGCTCTCTGCATAGCAGTGTACTGGGAGCCCTGTGCTTTCGTTTAATTTTTTTTTTTAAACAAAAGCAATTACAGAAAAGTGCAAATTTAATGTGTGACATTTAACATTGTGCCGTGGCGGGCAGCCTCCACTTAAATGGGGCCTTTCTGCAGAACAACAGGAGCCAAAAGGCCTTGTGTCATGGAGTAATGTAAGACACAATCTGGGCTGCAAACGCACAATGAATCGGGAAGGATTTATGTAATTAATTGACCAGTCTTAACCTGTTATCGTGATGTAAGGAATTTGGAACTCATTAATTTGGGCTCTGACAGATTTCATATTAGAGCTGGCAAATATGGATTGAGCCTCTTATTCTTGTAGCAGCTGGAATTTCCATGACAGTGAGGCTTAGTGAAGAAGACCTATTGCCGGAGTCAAACTGCCTCTTGCTAATCAGTAGCCCTGCTCTGTATTAAAGGGATAATGAAAGAAAAAAAAAAAGGAAAAAGCATGTTACCTAGGTGGGGGAGTGGAAGGGACCTGTGTTCATTCTGCTAGTATGTGGGTTGAGCTCAAGCATTTGTAGCTGAACCAAACATTAATTGCAATCATAGAGTTAGGTGATTTCTCAATACCTTGAGAGAAGAGAAGGTAGAATGGTGTCAGGGTCAGGTTTGATATTATCCAAGTTAAAGAGGGATTAAAAGACAGAGCCTCTGAATGTCATCTGTGTGCACATAGAGACTGTATGAAGAAGGAGATAGAAGTCTTACGAGGGGCAAATGGGAGTTTTTTTGGTAATGTCATATTCACAAATGAGCAGTTCAGAGCCCTGAAGGAGAGACTGCCTTTCTCAGGAGCCACTTCCTGACTCCTGGTGGGAGCGCCCTAGTGGACCCCTTGAAACCCAGAACTCACATAATGAGCATTTAGTTGATAATTTAATCAGTGTCCTCTTCAAATTTTATGATGTTTACTGAATCACCCATTTGGAAATGTCCAGTTTCTTCTTTGAGATTGTAAATAAACTCAGTAAAAGTTTAACTTTCATTTTTTTCCATCCTTAACAATCAGAAAATTGCTAGGTTCAAAAAAGGTCCCAGACATTAAACAAAATGGTTTTTTTTTCCTTCACAATAGTCTTCCCTTACTGCTGTACTATGTGATAAGGTTAATATAACAACTGCCATAAGGATCATTAATACAGGGAGATAAGCAAAGTTGCATGCTGGAAACATTTGCAGGGTATCATTTGCCTTTTCTGCTGATAAAGAAGCCTTCAGTAACAAATACAGATCACAGGCACCGAATATTTAACTTTT
Source organism: Macaca nemestrina (assembly GCF_043159975.1). Classification (NCBI taxonomy): domain Eukaryota; kingdom Metazoa; phylum Chordata; class Mammalia; order Primates; family Cercopithecidae; genus Macaca; species Macaca nemestrina. Next base: position 97,036,140 of record NC_092128.1, read on the forward strand.
GAGACAGAAATTCCAATTGATCTTTCCTAATATGTTATTATTCATAAATACTTTTTAAAGTTGGGTACTGACTGCTCTCAAAATATGATTTTGAAAAATTTGTATGTTACCTACCTTTTAAAGTTTACAATCAAACAATTTACTTTTTAATACGACAAATATTTATAACTTGCAAAAACAAAGATTTCCATGCCCCTCTCTTCATTCTTATTTTTCTTTTTTGAAAATTGTCTTAATTTCAACCAAATTCCAAAGCGAAGAATTTCCCTTTTAGTTAGTGATAATGGGATTTGACCTATCAATGAAGTGCGCAGTATAAGGATTTGTTTTTTATTATCTTGTTAACAAGTGATTTCTTTAGTTTTGGCTCCATTTAAATGAATGCATAAAGATAAATGCTAGAAATTTGCATCACTATATTAATGTTATCCTTCACACTGAGAGCAAAAAGGGAGCCAGGATTTGTTATTGGTAGTAGTATTTCAGTGAGAAGGCAGTGAGGATAAACAATTGATACCAGCAAGACTTGGCTAACTAGTATAAACCATGACAAGGGCGATTAATAGTGTATATAAACACACTTCAAGTTTGTATACATGATCTCAGCTCTCACCTAGCGATTTCTTAGTATTTTTTTAAAGGGTGATTTGTAAGTTGGCAGTTACAAGGCTATCAACTCATGTGCTGTGTGTACTGTTTATATATTAGAGGTATGGAATAGACATACTGAAGTGTGATTTACCGGAGAGAGTGTTGATTTGGAAGGATGTCTGGTGAATCAGGTTGTGGCTCTGTGGCTGGCACGTACCCAAAGGCAGTTCCCAACCTCTCTGGACCTCAATTTCCTCCTCAGTACAATAAAAAGACTGGATACAGAACTTTCTAAAGGTGTTCCCTATAGCGCTAGTTCTGAAGAATGCTAATAAAAAAAAAAAAAAAAAAGCAGGATGGGCCGGGCGCGGTGGCTCACGCCTGTAATCCCAGCACTTTGGGAGGCCGAGGCGGGCGGATCACAAGGTCAGGAGATCGAGACCACGGTGAAACCCCGTCTCTACTAAAAATACAAAAAATTAGCCGGGCGCGGTTGTGGGCGCCTGTAGTCCCAGCTACTCGGGAGGCTGAGACAGGAGAATGGCGTGAACCCGGGAGGCGGAGCTTGCAGTGAGCCGAGATCGCGCCACTGCACTCCAGCCTGGGCGACAGAGCGAGACTCCGTCTCAAAAAAAAAAAAAAAAAAAAAAAAAAAAAGCAGGATGGAGGTTTCCATGGCCAGTTACGTTTTGGACACGTTGGGCTAAATAAAGTTTAATATTAATTTTTCTGCAGGACTTCTCAGTGACTTTCATATGGTAATATTCACTGTGACGCCAGGGCAGTGGCTCACACCTGTAATCCTAGCACTCTGGGAGGCCGAAGCAGGTGGATCGCTGGAGGCTAGGAGTTTGAGACCAGCCTGGGTAAGGTGGCAAAAACCGATCTCTACAAAGAAAAAAAAAAAAAAAAAAATTAGCCGGGTATGGTGGCACATGCTTATGGTCCCAGCTACTTGGAGGGCTGAGGTGGGAGGATCGCCAGAGCCTGGGAGGTCAAGGCTGCAGTGAGCCGTGATCATGGCACTGCACTCCCACCTGGGCAACAGAGCAAGACCCTCAAGAAAAAAAAAATTCACTGTGAATCTTTAAGTGTGTGTGTGTGTGTGTGTGTGTGTGTATGCGTCTGTGTGTAGGGGTACCGTGCACAGTTTTCCTAAACTGATTCGAAAACAAGGGTGAACAGTGATCCCTTGAATCTATAGTACTTTGGATTCCTTCTGAAAATGATTAAGGGGCACTTGCATTCACCCTAGGTGTTCTTGAAGCCAGGGTGCAAGGAACATGTGGATATCACTAAATGAGAACGATTCCCCTTCAGAGAAGAGGTTCTACAGAGAGGCAGGGAGTATGGTACTAAGTTTGTTTGTTTATTTATTTTTGAGACAGGGTCTTGCTCTGTTGCCCAGGCTGGAGTGTGGTGGCACAATCGTGGTTCACTGCAGCCTCCACCTCCCAGTCTCAAGCCATCCTCCCACCTCAGCCTCCCGAGTAGCTGGGACTACAGGTGTACACCACCATGCCTGGCTAATTTTTAAAATATTTTTGGTAGAAACAGGGTTTTGCCATGTTGCCAAGGCTGGTCTCAAACTCCTGAGCTCAGGCGATCATGCTGGGATTACAGGCGTGAGCCACCTTGCCTGGCCTCTCAAACTTAAAAGCCTCTGTTTCTCTCTCTCTTCTCACCCCACCAGATGCTCCTTGACTTATGACAGTATGTCATACTATCATGTAATAGTAAACCTATGGTAAGTTGAAAATATTATAAATCAAAATGCATTCGATATATCTAACCTACTGAACATCCTAGCTTAGCTTACCTTAAACATATTCAGAACATTTACTTTAGCCTACAGTTGGGCAAGAACATCTAACCCAAAGTCTATTTTATAATCTAGTGTTGAATACCTCATGTAATTTATTGAATATGATATCGAAAGTGAGAAAGAGCATGGTTGTATGTGAACTTGAAGTACAATTTCTACTGAATGTATATTGCTATCATGTCATTGTAAGTCAAAAAGTCATGAATCAAACCACCCTAGGTTGGGGATCATATGCAGTCATGCATTGCTTAACAATGCGGACATGTTCTGAGAAATGTGTCATTAAGCAATTTTGTTGTGTGAACATCACAGAGTTTACTTACACAAACCTAGATGGCATAGCCTACTAAACACTCTGGCCACAGCCTAGCGCTCCTAGGCTGCAAACCTGTACAGCAGGTAACTGTACTGAACACTGTAGGCAGTTGTAACACAATGGTGAATATATGTGGTCTAAACATAGAAAAGGTACAGTTAAAATACTGTATAAAAGATAAAAAATGGTACACCTGTAGAGGGCAGCTCCATGATACTCATGGGACAACAGTCGCACATGCAGTCTGTTGTTGACTGAGATGTTAAAACTATGCAGCACATAACAACGTATCTCTCTCTATCCCATTCCTCTTCAGCTTCTTTTCAAACTCCTGACTTTAGCCTCTTTCTTATTTTCCAGACCCAGCCCACACTGGCTCTTGTCTCTCTCACCGTTTTCTTTAACCCTCCAGATCTATTCCTCACTGTTCTGCCGGTAGCTCTCAGAGTAAATCTGACACAGCAGTCCCTGGCCGTCTCGGCTCCTCCCCGCTCTAATTCCAATCTTTGCAGCCATAGCTTAGGAACTAGTCTGACAAAGATGGGATTCACCTGAGCAGTCTGGGGTGGGGGTATGAGGGCAGAGAGGGGGGAGGTAGGGGGAGGGAGAGGTAGGGGAGTGGAGGAGGGGAGGGAGAGTGGAGGGTGGGAGCAGGTGGGCACACTGGCTGTCACAGTGGTGATCAGAGACAAGCCTGCAGTCTAATCCTGTAAAAGGTTTTCCTGAAACTCCTCATTTTGTTTAGTAGTCATGAACACCAGCTTGCAGCCAATTTTTGTTTTCCTCTTTGTTGGTCTACCTACCAAGTTTATCCCCTGACCTTCAGGGGACTTCACCCCAAAACCATTGTGTGAAAACCAACCTTATTTCTAAGAATATTTCTAAGGTCTATGACCTTCTTTGGCAATCCATGATGAGGATTAACCACTCTTTTTAGAAAACGATTTTGTCTACATGCCTCATGCCCCCATTAAGCCCAATCTCTGGGCAGATCACAGGCCTCAGGGTAAATGTGTAAGGAGGCCCTTGTGCAAGGCCAGTGGGGAGGGAGGAGGCACTAGTGCCCTCTAAGGGCACTGACATTCAAGACTCCTGAAATGCTGTGTGGAACTGTGCCGCATTTGGAGAGGGGAAGATAAAACGTGTCTGTGGGTTGCAGTCAGCTTGCAGGGTTTATAACACAACTGTATTTTATATTTTTTTTGAAAAAAATTAAGTTTTCCTGAACCTTTTATTTTCTAATTGAAATGTTCTCAACATTAATATTTCATCCTGAGTTTTACTGTAATTTATGGTTCTTTTCTGAATCAAAGGTTTGTTCATAGCTATGTTAAATAATGACCTCCAAACTCAAATGTGAAATTGGTGTAAAGGTTTTGACAGTGAGTTGTATTGTGAACAGTTTAATTGAAGTTGTCTTAGTGGAGTCTAGTTATTTCTGTAGTTGGTGGTTCAGCCTGACCTCAAAACAACAAAAAATGTAAACATAGTAAACATTTCTTGGGCTCTAACATTGTTCTGACCTATAAGAGAGGCAGAAATAAGTAAAGGTTTGGTGAAGGCAGGTAAGATTATACTGTCTGTTAGAGTAGAGGAGATGGTTTGAAATAAAATGGAAATAAATAAGGAGGTAGAGGCACCTGGACAACACTGTAGCTGTTGCCCAAAGACACCCCAGATGGCAATGGCTCCAATGAGGGAGAAATCAATTTCTCTTTCAGGTAACTCTCCGAAGGAGGTAAGCAAGCCCTGCTCCAGGAAGCCGCCCAGGGACCTGGACTGGAGGAATGGCTCGGCAATCCTCAATACGTGCTTTTCTTTCCAGGATTGCTCCAGTCAGCCCTCTTTCTAACCAGGCTAGGAAAGGAGAGAACATAACTGGCGAAAGCACCTTTTAATTTTTTTTTTTTTTTAGACAGGGTCTCACTCTATCACCTAGGAGTGCAGTGGTACAGTATCAGCTCATTGCAGCCTCGACCTCTTGGGCTCAAGCAATCCTCCCACCTTAGCCTCCCCAGTACTTTGGACTATAGGTGCACATCACCATGCCTAGCTAATTTTATCTGTTGTAGAGATGGGGGTCTTGCTATGTTCCCCAGGGTGGTCTCAAACTCCCGGGCTCAAGCATCCTTCCTCCCACCTTAGCCTCTCAAAGTGCTGGAATTACAGGTGTGAGCAATCATGCCTGGCATCATTTATTTTTTCTTTTTTTTGAGACGGAGTCTTGCTCTGTCGCTCAGGCTGGAGTGCAGTGGCGCATCTTGGCTCACTGCAACCTCTGCCTCCTGGGTTCACGCTATTCTCCTGCCTCAGCCTCCCGAGTAGCTGGGACTACAGGTGCCCGCCACCACGCTCGGCTAATTTTTTGTAGTTTTAGTAGAGATGAGGTTTCACTGTGTTAGCTAGGATGATCTCGATCTCCTGACCTCATGATCAGCCCACCTTGGCCTCCCAAAGTGCTGGGATTACAGGCGTGAGCCACCGTGCCTAGCAGCATAATTTATTTTTCAATAGAAATTTTCAAACATACACAAATGTAGGGATAATGCAGTATAAGAGATTCCCATGTGCCTGTCACTGAGCTTAAACAGTTACCTTTGTATGGTCAAACTTGTACCATTTATATCCCCCAAATAGGTCCCCCACAGCTTCGCTGCATTATATTTAAAAGCAAATCTTAGACATCTTTAAGAAGATGATCTGGAAGTTGTACACATCATCACATCACTTGGTGACAACTCAGTTACATGATCACACCAGACACAGGCAAGACTGGGACATGTCTCTAGCTGGGCAGCCGTGTACCCAGGAAGAAGGAGAGAATGCCACACTTGGGATTACAGGATTTGAGGAGGTAGCCTTGAAAAAGGCCGTAGAGGTTGAAATCACGTGGCTCAGAGGAAGATCAAGGACATTTCTACACTGTAGTCAAATCCAACTGATGCCCAGTGCATACTGACACCTTGTGAGGGCTGCAGTGCAAGTCTTGAAAATCTTATGCACTCACATTTTCAGCAAATGCAGCATTTGCCAAATAGAATAGCAAGATGAAGTGGCTTAGAAAGGCACTACCGCTCTTGCTCTTTTTCTCACCTATGTAAACTTAGCTGAGTTAATGATTTTAGAGGAGAGAAAGTCAATATATATTTAAATTATGAACACGGTTTATGTGCTTCTGCTGTTGGAAACCTGTCTTTTAAGGTGTTATAAGGTGTATGTGTATTTTAGACTTTATGTATTTTCCTGTAATAAGAAGAGAACAAGACACCACAGAACTTAAAATATGCAAAAGAAGAAATAGTTTACATTAGTGTAATGAATCAATTCATACTAAAAACATTTATTGAGCATGTATTATATTCCGAAGATTGAGCTGGATACTCCAGCAGATAGATGATAACAAACCTTCAACCCCTGTTCTTGGAAGCTCTCAATCTGAGGGCAGACACACATGAAAACATCTAACTACAACGTAAGACAGAATGAATCAGGTGCCGTAACTGGGGGTAGTCTCACCTGCCCAATATCCATTCTCTTCCTGCAAGACTCTTGATATTTCTCAGGGACCACCCCTCTCCACTCTCAGTTCCTGTGGTTTGAGTGGAGCTGAGTCAACCTTCATCCCCACAGGGAGTTGTAACCCAAGTCTAGTCAATCAGAGCAATTGTATTTTCCTGGCCCAACTGATGAGTGGTTCATAAGTGGTCACATGCCCAGTCAAAACCAATGACATTTGTGCTACTGTTGAGAAAAGGAACTCTTTCCTCCTCTGGGATGGCTGGATAGGATGAAAGCCTGGAACTCTGGGAAGCTCATATTACCACTGCCTGAAAATGAAGCCCACATCAAAGGTAATAGAGCTGAGAGATGAATTGAGTGGGTCCTGATGACATCCTTTAAAACTGTTGGATATTTCCCATGTCAAGCACTGCAGTAAGCATATCATTCACTGATTTATTCATTCATTCGCTCACTTGCTGACTTTACCTGTGCAGTTGCATTTAATCCCTATATAGTAGTTCCCCAAATTGCTTTCTGAGGTCTCAGTTACTGGCCATCCACTGCAGTCTAAAGATCGGTGAGTACAGTACAATAAGATATTTTGAGAAAGAGACCATATTCACATAACTTTTATTACAGTATATCGTTATAACCCCTCAATTTTTTTATTGTTGTTGTTAATTTCTTAGTGTGCCTAATTTATAAATTAAATGTTATTAATAGGTATGCACATATAGGAAAAAACATAGTGTATACATGGTTCAGCCTATCTGAGGTTTCAGGCATCCACTGAGGGTCTTGAATATACCCCACTGGATGGGGGGGACTACTTCAACATGAATAGAAAGTGGGTACCATTATTCTCATTGTATAGATGAACCTGCTGCTAATTAAGGGAAAAGGTGGGATTGAACACAGAATCAGGTCTGTTTCTAATACCCTATATGGTTTCACAAGGAGAAAATAGCTGTTATAAAACCAATGTATTCTCTTAGCACCTAGAATACAATAGTGCATTCACTTAGAAGGGGCCACTTACATATTTCTTGACTGGGTGCATATTCATGGCGTAAAGAATGGTGGTGCTGTTACTTAGAGTGGGAAGCACAGGAAGAGGTGCAGGAGGAAGAGAAGGGGAGGATGAATTCAGGTGCAGCCAGGATGTGGGTACAGGAAGAGATGATATGCCCAGAGGTGAAAATGTGAGGTTGGAATAGGGCGAGAGGTAGAGAGGAACATTTAGAAATTTTCTGAGAGGAGAATTGATGAAGGACATCTTTCCACAAATGTTATCTCAGTGAGGCCTTCCCAAATTGCAATCTCCTTCTTAATTCCCTTTTCCTTACCTTCCCCATCTCTCCTCGCTGCTTTGTATTCTCATAGCATCAATCACCTGTATCTAAGTAGATATCTATTTGTTTTTATTTATGTCCTCTGCATCCCCATGACAATATAAGCTTTATCTGAGGACGGAGACAAGCTGTTGTTCACGGTGGTGTCCCACATGCCTAGACTAGTGCCTGGCACATAGGAGGTGCTCAAAGTCTATTTGTTGAATTAATAAATGAAGGAGTGGAAGTGTGTGAGATTGCTCACTGACGGCAGAGATAGATGAGGGTAGACAGAGACCTGGGAAGAGGAGACCCTGGAAGTGACTGAGACAATCTAAGAGGCAGAAGACAAATCAAAGAGCAATTCCCAAGAATAAGGAAAGCAGAGGGTTTCCAGAGCAGCACAGCCAGCAGGGGCAAATGTTGCTGAGGGGCAAAATATGGCCGAGGCCACTACATCTTTGGTAATGTTGCACAGCATCATTGGAGGCTCTTGGGATTCAGAGTCAAGCATGAGGGTTTGAATTCCAGTCCTGCCATTTACTAATTTACTAGTTATGTAAATTTGAGTAACTCTCTAAACTTCGGAGCCTTGGTCTGTTTACCTGTAAAATGGGTATAATGCTGACCCTACCTCAAAGCATGATTTTAAGGATGCACTGAATGATTATATGTGAATGACATGTATATATGTGACTTATTACCATTATCACTGATTTGCAGTGGGTAGAATAAATATCTACAAATAAAGGAAGTCATGAAAAATTTTGATAAACCATTACTGTTTGGGAATAATTGATTTCAAGACAAAACAAAATACATGATGATTCTTGCTGTCATTTTCAAACACTACGCATATATATTTGAAAATGAACACTTGCATTTATGGGTTTGAATTTGGGGCATTTTCTTTATCAGGACTGTTCCCGGTTTTCTTATACCCCTTCTTACTTAGGCTATTTATGCAAATGCACAACCCCAGACAGACAAGAGGCAACATTTCAGTTCTCTGTCAGTTGGGTTGGAGAGCTGCATGCAGCCATTCCCTTCCTTCCCCCACCCCCCTCGCAAGCCAATCTTATTTTTTACCCTTTGTAGTCAGAATGTTGCATATCCCAAGTCTTTCTAGAAAATCACTAATTTTATTTATGCATTCGCCGTTTATATTGTAGGTTTTGAGTTAGATTTAGTCCTGGTGACTGAAAGTTCAACATTTTCTGAATATTTTCCTCAAAACCACAACCACATTTGGCAGCAAAGAAGGTGGAGGGATGAATAGACTTCCATGTTGCTTGGTTGTAGAGAGGGAGATGCTGGCAGAAATTTGCAAGCATTTGCATATATACAATTGTCTGTGATGTTTGCTTCCACTCGTGCTCTCTTTCTCTGCCCTCTGTTCCCTTTGTGCAGTGAATTACTAATACAAATACAGATGATGAAATTTCTGATCCCAGACTGCAAAGCAAATGCACATTTTGGAAGGTATCTGGGGAAAATGGATAGGTTCTTTTGATCTTGTTGCTTTAGCCAGACAAGGAAATAAGGAGAAAGTAATTACAGGGACTTGTCTTTGAAGGTAGAATGAGTGGCACTGACAGGGTTTCTTTTCACGGAATCTTGTAGAAATGCTATTTTCTTGTTAATATCAATAGGTATTATTCCTGGAAATAGAGTTTATGTATTAAAATGTGTGTTCAGCAGATGGGACACCGTCCACAGGAAGCAGAACAAGCTCTGTCCTTGTGGCTACAGGACAGAGTGGATCTAGGGGTGGGTGAAATTTGTCCCCAGGCTTGAGGCATTCCCCAGGGCAGCCTTGACAGTGCAAGTTCTAGAGGTGGAGTGAAAGTGCATTTGCCCCTGAAAGCATCCTGTGGTAAATCACTGCTCCTGCATATTCAGAAGTCATCAGTTTCATAAGCAGAAGCGTGACTCTGTTGGGCAACTGGAGGTGGTAGCTCAGTGGCTCTGATTAGGTGGCAGTGCTATCAGGAATGCTCAGCTTGCCTGACTTCAGAATATATTCCTATTAGCTATCAGAAAGCTCCCTGGAGAAAAGAGCTGAAATGCAACTTTAATTGGCAACTTTTTAAGGTAACAAAGAACATTTTCTTATACCTATCCCTGTGGTGGACCTAACGTTAATACATTGGTAAGTGAGCAATTTGAATTAAGTCCATGGTTTCTTAAACAAACAAGTAAACAAAGAAGTTTTAATTGTCAGTGTACTATGTACTTTATGGCACAACAGGATCACCTTTGGTTTAAGAAATGCATGTTGGTTGAGCGCACTGGTGCATGCCTATAGTCTCAGCTACCTGGGAGGCTGAGGTAGGAGGATCGCTTGAGCCCAGGAATTCAAAGTCAGCCTGGACAATATAACAAGACCTTGTCTTAAAAAAAGCATGCCAATTCTTTTCTTCTTTTAAAATAATTTTGATTTTACCTATTGTTGACCTTTCATCATATATCATGTGGAAAACACCAATTCTGTTTGTCAGAATAGGTTTCTAAACAACTTAAGCTTGTGCTGACAGCTTGTATAAAAAGAACAAATATTTGTTTTTTATTTCATGCAAATATCGCATGCTGTCAAACAAGATGGGCTTAAAGAGGCTAGGATTTTTGCATCGCTCACTAAGGGACAACTAATCTATAGCGGAAATAATTTTAAATGTAGAAGTGCAGTGTGGAAAATGTAGACCTCCCACTAGTTGAAATGACATTAGTAGAAAAAAAAATTTAGCTGAAAAAGGTTATGAAATGCTTATTTTGTTAGATGCTTAAAATATGTTGGAAATAGAATAAAAAAGAGAGAAATGGTTTATAAGAACAAAGACTGTTCTAACAGCTATTACTTTATTGGAAATTAGTTTAGTGGCATTAAAACTCTTTAAATAAACATATATGAAATGATATAACTTTGCGTTGAAACGAGGTTAAGTAAAAAACTGAAATAGCATTACTGTGGATAAAGTAGAGATCAAACCCTTGAAATTATGGATATTAAGGAACTCATCAGGCAATCACTGGGTTCTTTGCTTTCTTTCCATTCTTTCTTGGCATATCCTTTATGGCCCATAATGAGGTAGCTAGAGATACACTGTTATGGCCGCAGTTTAGTGGCAGAAAGTGAATGAAAGAAAATTTCTCTTAAAAATGAAAACAATATTCATCCTAATGATGCTATAGGACTGACCACTATGGAGATTTAAACTAGTATATGAAATTCATTTACAGATATAATGGATACCAATCTAAATATTAAATATTTATATATATGATATTGCTTCTGTTTGGATTCCTGCTGTCTGCCATTCTAGGTGGGATTGTGGATGGATTTTCCCCCTCACTCATTTCCTGTTCCACAATGCCTACTGTGCAGTATTACTGGGCTATGTCAGCCACCTAGCTACCTTCCTGGTGTGACTGTTGTCCCTACTTTCCTTTATACAATGAAGAATTAACTGTTCAGGTACTGTCATCTGCCTTATCCAACACACTTTATAACACAGGGGGAGAATTTTAATAAGACCTCCAAGGGGCCTGTTGCCATTTTTAGAGAGAAGGTTTCCTATAAGGGAAGTGCATGGAAACTCCCAAGAGAAAGCTGTTTAAAACCCCCTGCTGAGAGGAACCCGTGTCATCCCATTTTATTGTCTACCTGTCACCACAGCCCTTGCATGATTCTGACAGGCTGCTCTTTTCTCTTGTAGCCAGTGCTGCTTAATGTCATTTTCTTGGTTGAACATCTTTATTTCTGACTTGTTACGAACCATTAACTAGTTTCCAGGTTTCAGTGTCCTGGCTACTTTTGACTAGTAAGTCATTTGGCATAACAAGGTTTCCCTTTATCTTCTTGCTAAAGAAAATCTCTACAAGAAATGATCAGTGTTCCAATCTTTATGAATCCTAGCAGATAGGAAGTGCCTGTCATCGGATGCGAGGTATCTTTTCTGAAAGCATATTTTAGTTCATATAATAGAACTTGACAGACACACTGGGTAACCATTATACTTTTTGTAGAAGGCTTGAAACAATTTAGGTGAAAAGAAGAGAATTTTACAAATATACTTGCCTGGGATGGTTTGAAATAAACATAACAACATTGTTTATAATTAGATTTCTTACATGAAATGTTTTCACACATAAAATTTTTTGAATATATTTTGAAAAGCATTCAGTAGTATAACAGTTGTCAATCTCTATAAACACACTTTTCAAGTGCTAGTTATTTGTAGTATTGCTATAATGAAGACTGGCTGCTTTGGACAATGATTTGAAAATAATATATATAGATGTGTGGCTTGATAACATATTGCTAAAGCATTAAAAAAACAGACTTTAGTTTGCTTTGTATAAAGCTACTCACACATGAAATTAATATAACTAATTTTTTAAATTACTCAATTTTATTAAAGTTTAAAAATGTACTTTTTTTTTTTTTTTTTAAACAGATGGAGTATAATGGTGCTATCTTAGCTCACTGCAGGCTCAGACTCCTGGGCTTAAGCAGTCCTCCCACCTCAGCCTCCCAAGGAGCTGGAACCACAGGCGAATGTCACCACGCCTGGCTAATTTTTGTATTTTTAAGATAGAGGCAGGTCTTGCTGTGTCGCCCAGGTTGGTCTTGAGCTCCTTGGCTCAAGTGATCCTTTCACCTCAACCTCCCAAAATGCTGGGATTATAGGCGTGAGCTGCCGAGCCCAGCCAACTTTTTTAAAGAAATGAACTTAAATATTATGAGCATATATGTTAGTGTAATGTTACATTATTTAAATCCTAAGTAAGAATATTTATCTATCCTTCCCTAATTAGTGGATTCAGGATATTTAACAATCAGTTACTGGCCTAGCAACTCCACTTCTAGGACTCTATCTTAGAGAAATAGTTGAGCAAGGGCATAAGTATGTATGTTCAGTATATGTGGCATTGTAAATCATGAAACATCTGAGACAGCTTACCAATATATTAATAAGGGAATGGATAAATGAGTCAAAGGACATCTTTAAAATGGAACACTACATTGTTGTTTAAAAGTTGAGCTACAAATGTATGTGCTGATGTGGGCGGTGTCTTTGACATGTTGTTGAGTGGAAAAAGCCGCCTGCAGCACTGTGTGTAGAGTGTGAGACCATTTCTGAGAATAGTGGGAACTCTCTCTCCCCACCTCCTCTGTCTTTGTAGGAACACAGAAAACAGTCTGGAAGGATACACACTGGACAAACTTTGAGTGTGAAGGCATGGGGGAAATAAGACGGAAGACCTGATCTTTTGCTTTATATGCCTCCATATTATTTGAATTTAGCTTCTCCAGTGTTTATGGACACTATGAGTTAACTTGACAACCTGATTAAATAATTTAAAAAGGAAATTTCATGTCGCAGAAAGGATTGGATGAAAAGAGATAAATGTAGCTACTTGAAATTTCTAACAAAGAAGCGTGGCTTCCTTCCATTCGGTTAACTCTGGCACTCAAAGAATTTGTGTCTCTCTATGAATTTTAACAAATAGAACCTCAATATCTGGGCACACATGCTGTCAACCCAGAGTCTATGTCATCCTGGGAGCGGCTGTGGTCCTCAGTTGATTTCTTGGTGCCGTATTTCAAATCAGCTCATAAATTATTAATAGTACATGTGTAGGTCAGAGACACACTAACCCTGACAATCATTTCATAATATTCTCTCTTTAGCATTAGAAGAGAAGAGAAGGGAGTAATCAATATGCAACATCAGAGGTACATTTCACATAGATATGGTATATGCACTTAGAAAAAAAAGAGTCAGATCTTTACAAAAACCTGTCAGCCTGGCATTAATCTTGCATTATGAATAATGTGGCTATCTATGAATCTTTAATATTTTTTAAATGATGAAATTGTATTGTATCCTCTACCAAAGCAAATTTGATAAAATGTGAGAATAGTTTGATCAATGAAGATGTTGATATACGTGAATAAAAAAATTTAAAGCTAGCTCATTAAAGTGCAAAAAGCAACAGCTATACTTTGACCTCAGTGTAAATTTTCAGCCCAAATTGAGTTTTACCATTGTCCATAATGTCACAGAATTATTCTTTAAACAAGTTATAAAATAATTGTTTGGTTAAAACCATTATCCCACAAGACATCTCTGGTAATATACCACTAGCAACCAATTTGATACTGGCTTCTGGTTTATAATAAGACCATCTTCGAGAATTCCTAACAAACACTTAGATTAATGTTTCATGTATAAGATACAGCAGTGCTCATGGAAGATTACAAATCCAATGGCTTGCTAGAAATACTGTTACATTTATTTTTTTCCATGAAGTAATCCCGGAATAATTTGTTCCAGGTTTAATTTTCAGTGAAAGTAAGAAAAGTAGATCAAGAACTTTGCTTATGAAATTTGCCTAATGAAGAAATTTTAATCAGTGCTTGTTGAACTGAAGATAAAAATATAGTTTGTTTCTAAAGATTTGAGGAGAATTAACATGTATCTGATTGTTAATATTTGATTCTTGTTTAATTATTTATTATATCAAGGAATGAATCTGTCAAGTAAATAATGAAATGCATACATGCAGCATATGTAATTAGGTTAGGTGCATAAATCCAAAGTGTTCACTTTATAGTTGTCAGCGCAGAATTTATTAATAATGAGAAATGTTAAGTGAAGAAAATTCTTAACATAGTCTACCTCATTAGTGTGGATTATAGCAATTGTTGGTTGAAGAAAAAGAAGGGTACAAATAGTCGTGGTTAGGTTTCATTTTCTTAGTTGTCTTTTAATCGTTTAAAAGTATTAGTGAATTGGAGCACATTGGTTTCTCTTTTTAGAAATGTATGATTTGAAACACAAGTTGAGGATTTGAATGCATGCTGCCAATGGAATAATTCCACACTGAAAAAATACAGGCCTCAGGGTTTCTAAATCCAAACAATTGTTTAAGGGGGAAAATTCAATTAACATTTGAGAAGCAAAAACCTTCTTTTATGATTAAGCTGTCAGATGTGAATCTGAAGATTCAGCCTTAAATTCACTGTGAAGGTGCGTAGACAGGAGGCGATGCATCACCAGCTGTCCCCTCTGTTTCCCCTGACTGCCCCAGCTCAATGGGGACGGGAAGAAGCATCTTGTCAAGTACCTTCCTTGAACCCCGGGTTTGCCTGGGCTGCTGGCACAGTTAATGAAACAGGGATTTGAGGAGACCTCAGGTACCTGGGAATGAGACTTGATGGGATCTCTGGGTATGCTGGGGTGGAGATTGCAGGGACCTGGTTGAGTGAGTGCCACCAACTCCATATTAAAGAATCTGACTCATAACCTGGTTAGAGTTAGGTCTGTACTTCATGTTAATCATTAATACCAATGTATGGTCTAAGAGGCAACCAACCAGAAAACAAGATAATGAGATCCCACTGTGTCACTAACTAGTCTGGTAACTTCCAGAAAATTCTCTAAATTCTAGGGCCTTAGTTTCTTTGCCTGTCAAATTAGAGGACTGTCATTCTGGCTTTAAAGGTCTATGATTCACAGAGATGATATTGGAATACATCAGATTTTGTGCAAGCAGTTCCATGAGTGTCTTGAAAAGAAAGGGAGAGTATGATGGTATGAACATTCATCATCCGACCAGGTATTGTCCTAGAGACACTTATACATTTATTAGAAGATGGAAGATATGATGACAAAAGGAAGTCCATGTGGTATTTTAGTAAATGACAGGACTAAAAATGTCTTGCTAAGGGAGTGTGGGCTGCCTTACCTCAGCAGTGGGGACCAGAGACATTCTGATTAGTTACCGTATATTGACTCCAGACAAATGACATGACTTAGCCACTATTTAAGAACTTTCTTACCTTATATATAGATATAAATTAAAAGAGAACTAGAAGGCCTATTTAGGATAACGAAGTGACATTACAAAACAAAGACTACATGTTACAATTTTCTTATCTGCCTCTGAGAG
This sequence comes from Macaca nemestrina, assembly GCF_043159975.1. Lineage (NCBI taxonomy): Eukaryota > Metazoa > Chordata > Mammalia > Primates > Cercopithecidae > Macaca > Macaca nemestrina. Next base: position 97,051,663 of record NC_092128.1, read on the forward strand.
GTGACTGACTAATAGTTTTATCTTCAAACGTTTCTGTGATTTACATGTTTTCAAAGAGAAATATTCTGATGGTGAATAATCCAGTTATCAAATTATTTGCTAAATCAAAATAATTATTTGCTATTCTCCTGACTTAATTCTCAGATGTCTACAAACTAAAGAACTTAGGGCAAAAATGGCTTAATTCAGTCAAGCATTTATATTGTTAAAGGCAAAATCCTATGTGGGATCCATAATATGGCTATTTAGTGGGGAGAAAGCAAAGCAAAAGAGCAAATATTTTACTGCACCTTAAGAAAATTAAATTAACAATTGGATTCAGCCAATCAGTTTGCTATCAACTAATTCAATATACACCATTTTTTCAAACACTTTTTTTTGGTAGAAAGAACCAATATAAGAATAATCAAAGGGTGATTGGTTTTGATCTTCAAATAAAAAGCCATCATAAATCGCTCATACTGGCCAGGCGCAGTAGCTCAGGCCTGTAATCCCAGCACTTTGGGAGGCCAATGTGGGAGGATCACCTGAGGTTGGGTGTTTGAGACAGCCTGGCCAACATGGTGAAACCCCGTCTCTACTAAAAATACAAAAATTAGCCAGGCGTGGTGGTGTGCGCCTTTAATCCCAGCTACTGGGGAGGCTGAGGCAGGAGAATTCCTTGAACCAGGCAAGCGGAGGTTGCAGTGAGCTGAGATCGTGCCACTGCACTCCAGCTTGGCCTGGGCAACAGAATAAGACTCCATCTCAAAAAAAAAAAAAAAAAGTTCCTGATACTACTCAATAGCCAGCCTCCCTTATTCCTTATCCTTAGGAGCCCTGTCCAGATTCTAGAGAAAAAATAAAAAAGTTTCTAAGCCACTAAGCTTTGGGATGGTTTGGTTGCAGAAATTGATGACTGGGAAACTGACTAAAATTCAGCTTTTGTTTTGGCATTGACTGTCCTGTCAATTCCCTGCTCTCCTGCACAGCTCCCCTTACCCTCAATGTAATTCAAGGCTAAATCCTGATTAGTCGTCAATTCTGATAATCTTGCCTCCCTTGCCAGTGGTAGTTTAGAGATAGTCGCGTGCCCTGGTTCTGGCCAATGAGAAAAGGTCTGAGGGATCTTTGGTATAATTTCTCCACTCTTAAAAAATTTAAGAGAACAGTCAACTTTTTTGTCTGGCTTTTCCATGTCTTAAAGTGATGCCTGGAACTATGGCAGCCATTTTGAGACCTTGAGGAGAACTAGCTAAGGACAAGGTCAGCAAGCTGAGGATGGCAGTTTCGGAAAGACGAGAAAAACTTGGCAACATTAAACATTTTTGACCCACTAAATTAACCAAACTTAGCATCTGCTACCTTGGGACTTCCTACATGAGATACCACATTTTTTTCATTTTTAAAGCTACTACAGACAGGTTTTCTATTACTGAAATCGAAGTTATCCTAAGAAAAACAAGCAGCATATGAAGCTTTATTTTATCACATCTGAGTGAACAGCTCAGCCTTAAGTTGGGAGTTTAATTCTGCTGGTAATATTTACTACTCATTTTAATTGTTTGCATGGTTATATTTAAGCCCCCCAACTGTTAGGAAATGTACATTATTTTAACAATACTGGGTATCAGTAAATAAAATATGCTAAATATTGCTGAAAATAAACACTAAGTAACTCAATTTGTGTCATTATATGTGAGGAACGGGAAAAGCTTCTTGGAAGAGGTGATATTTAATCTGGACTTGGAAGGATCGGTGGTATTTGAACAGTTGGACATGAAGTTCAAGGGCATTCTAGAGAATGTCATGGGAGAGGAAATGCAATAGCATGATTTGGGGGTGTACTGTAGTAGACAAATAAAGCTGGAGCTGGGTTAGGTGCAGATTGTGGAGCGTCTAAATGTCTTGCTAAGGGAGTGTGGGGTGCCTTTCCTCAGCAGTGGGGAACAGAGATATTTGAGTTAGTTACTGTGTATTGATTCCAGATAAATTAATAAAGCATATAGTACATATATATTTTTTATAGTTTTTTCGGTATATTTTCATGAAAAGTGTGTATGATTTTAGTGAAACCATAAAAAGCCATTTTCATTCCCATTCAGGTTCTGTTTTAAAGCAGTTGCCAAGGAAACTAGTAAGTGACTGGTTATGCCTGATTTTCCCTAAGTTCAAAATTAGATGCAAATTCTTCAGAGACTACTTGAAGGCCAGTAAACATTTCAAAGGCAGTCAAGCTCAGACGCCTGGGTGTGTGGGTGCAGGATGGTTAGAAGGGGGGTTCTGATGTTCCTGGAGGGAACAGATGCCTTGGCTGTGTAGGCAAAGAGCTATTTTGAGGGAAAAGGGAGTTGGGAGAAAAAGCTGAATGAGTTAAGAGGTGAGAGCCCAGGAAGAGAAGCTGGAAGTGACAGGTTCCACTGAAGTGCCTAGAAACACACTCTAATGGAGACAAGACGAAATTTCTGGAGTTTTCCTTTGTTTACATCTTCATATCTTGTCTTGTTTCAAAAAGGAGATAAGTTTAAATATGTCCCTGGATAAACACGATGACTACATCGCAGGTAGAGATAGGACTAAAACATGATTCTCCTAAACTTTAACACTGGAGTTAGCTCACTTAACGCTGTAAATCTCTGCAAAGACTAACTTTGTTCCCTGGCTCCTCGGTGGTTGCCAGGTGGTGGAGATACACATTATACAACAGAAGAAACTGGAACTGCTTCTACGGGTGTCTTTTCTTAGAACAAGGAAGCATTTCCCAGAAAATCCCAGCAGATGTCCCCTGGCTTGGCCTTGGCCAGGACTGGTCACATACCCTTTTCTAAGCCAATGCCTGGGCAAGGGTAGGGGTTGGTCATAACCGATTTAGGCTACTTAGGATTTACTTCTGGGCCAAGGAGAGGGAGGGGGTGAGGGGGTGGGGGGATGGGGGCGGTGGGGGCTGACCTGGCCTAAAATGGCTGGGGGTGATGCAGTCGCGGGAGGAAGGAGTGCTGGACAGTTGTGTGAGCTGTAAGAAGGACGGGGAAAATACTGCAGAGTGATAGAGAGTGCAGAGGAGCCTGGGTTCTCATCTGTGCTCCCTCCACCCTAGCTGGCTTATGCTGGGCACCTTGCAAGCCTTTGCTAAGCCTGGTTTCCAGGAGAGCAGTAAGATCGCCGTGATAAACATAATGTAGGTAAAGCAGTTGGCATAGTGCCTTGCATAGAATAATCCTCAGTAGATGTTTACTACTGTCGTTGTTGCTATTATTAATAAAAGTGACCTCGCTCCTCCCCTCGAGAAGTTCACAAGGGGCCCAGATGTGACAGGGAGAGCTATCAGAAGGCAGGAGATGACTTCTTGCCAGGGAGCAAGCCAGGACAAGAAGAGAGGCGCCGTGAAGCCTGCGTTCCCTCCCGCACGCGGGTGGCCTCGGTGGCCACCCGGGGAGCCCAGCAAGGAAGGCCCAGGGTTCGGGAGGCGGGTCCTGCACTGCGACGCAGCCTCGTCCAGGTGGCCGCGGGGGCCGCAGGCCTGGGGAGCAGGGTGCAGCACACCTGCCGCCGGCTTGCAGTAGAGGCGAGAGCGGGGCGCCGGGATGCTGGCGTCCAATTTAACCACGAGGGCGCACGGGACGGAGGCCGGGGGTCCCGCTTTTCCGTCAGAGTTCGCGGTCACTAGTGGAACCCACCGAGCACTCTTATTTTCCTGGCATTTTCACGGCATTAATTGGATGACAGAGTCAAGAGGCAGGGCATTTGCCGACACTGACTAGCAACGCGCGGCCTCTGAGCCGCGCCCGGCCGCCCACCCCTTTCTCCTCCCGCACCCGGCCGGCTCCCCATCCCGGCCGGGCTTGGCGGCGCGGGCGCGGGCGGGGGCGTGGGCGGAGCCGCGGCCGGGCAGTTCATTATGTTGGACAGGGCGCGTCTGCGCCTCGGGCCGCCGTGGCTCCCGGGGCCTCCGCCTGCAGCAGGCGGCGGAACGGGGGCAGGCGGCCGAGACGCGCTAGCTATTTGCATTCCCCGGCAGTCATTTTTATATGCGGAGGTAATGAAGTTGTCAGCGGCGCCCCAAGTGTGGCAGAGCCTGATATTCAAATCGCCCTGCCCGCTCCGCCTGCTCCCGCCCGCCAGTCCCGGGAGCCCGGGGCTGCGCGTGCCCGCCCCGCATCCCCGCTTCGCCCCGCGACCGCGCGCGCCTCCTCGTCCTCCCCCGCGCCTTTGTCTCCGTTTCCTCCTTTCCCTCCTCTTTTGTGTCCGGCCAGACTCAGCCCCAGAAACCAGCCACCCTGCCGCGTCCGACTGCCAGGGACCCCGCACGCCGCGAGGTGAGCTGGCGGCAGGTTTGGGGAAGTTAGTGGGTGCAGTCAGGCCGCCGCCCCCGCACTCGACGCCACGCCCACCCCCCCTTTCCTTCCCCAGGGGCCCCTTGCCCTCCCTTCACCTCCGTCTCCAAGAAGGATGACCTAGTACTCCATTACAATTTGGGCCTAGAGAAGTTTTCGTCCCTCTTTCCGAATGCGTATTTGTGGTCATTTTTATGATTACAGAAACCCAACACACAGCTATTCTGTCAGGCTGCTGAAAAAAGGCTGCTGTTCCACAGTTGCAGCCCTGCTAAGGAAATGAGGCGGAAAGGTGGACGCACCTGACTGGAGTGGTTGAAGGAAGGCAGTGAACATCCACGCTCCTGGGGTTGGTTTTCCTGGGCCTCTGCCCCTGTGCTGCTCACTGGGGCAGCCACTGACCACAAGAGGCTGCTGAGTGCTTGCAGTGTGGCCAGGCCAGACCAGGATGTTCTCCAAGTGGGAAATACACACTCCATTGTAAAGAAGACTGTATGAAAAAAAGAATGTGAACTGGCTCATTCATCCTTTAAAAACATTGGTTGCATATTGAAATGATAATATTTTGAGTATATGGGGTGAAATAAAGTATCATGAATTAATTTTTTTTTTAAATGTGGCTACAAAGAACATTTAAATTTACACACGTGGTTCACACTGTATTTCTGTGGGACCGCATTTAAGACCCAACCCCACCTATCCTCTAACCCTGCCCTCTCATCTTGCTCTCCGGGTACTTTGGAACAAGGCAGGGATGGAGGGAAGGTCCTTGTATCTTGGGGATCAAATGCCCAGGAAAAAATTAAGAGGTGTTTGGGATTATGCTGAGAACCCTGACAACACTGCGTAGGAGATGTCTCTTCCTTTTCCCTTTTTTACTGTAAAGAAGAACTTACACTCCCCCACAGCCATGCCACAATTCCATGGACCAACCGTTCCTGTGTGAAGGTGGGCCTCTAGGAGTGTTTTGTGCCTTTTAGGAGTTATTTGTGGCACACTGAACTTGCTGACATGCCATTTAGAAAAGTGAATACTGTGTACGCACTGTAACCACTATTTCATAAGTATTTTTGGTGTACACTGTTCCTCAGCACTCACAGGCTTCAGAGTAAGAGCTCCCGGAGTATGCATTGACACGATGCGCTGCAAATGATCCGGGCATGGGGGAGTCCCCGAGTGTGCATTGATTCCACACACGGTCACGGCTCCTACAGGGTTTTTATGGCACAGCTTGCCAATGATCCGTGTGTTAAAGACTCCCCAAATACCCATTGACACGATAGACTGGAGTTGTTTGGGTCTATCGTGGCAATGATCCGGGGATAATGGCAGTGTCTTATACAATTTCATTGAGATTGGAGTGCTCATGGTCCTAATGGCAGAACCGGAACTGCCCCAGTTAAGTCCCACCATGGCGCCCAGTGAAGGGTGTGTAAGTCTTTGACCTTCCGCTTCATGACACTGTGTCATCGCTAATGTTTATTGATATTTTAACTAACACAATTGAGTTAGCATTTTTCCCCCTGAAAATTCGTTTTTGTAATTCAACACCTGAATTAGGGGGTCTATCTGTTGATGGTTTCATTTGTTTAATCATAAGCTAAAGACCTAGGAAAGGTCATTCTTAAACCTAAAGTGGTTTGGGAAGAAGAATCTTGGGAGATGCATATGAGCTTGAGACAGAGTTAATATGGAATAAATAACCTCAGTCCTGAGAAAACCTAGTTGGCTAGGCTGAAATAGACAAGACAAGAAGGTGGGAAGAAGACGTTTTTAAAAATAATGAAAGTAATATATTCAATAAAAATAATTCAAACACTGCAGAAATGTATGAAATAAAAAATAGAATCCTCCTTCCTTCCTCCTATACCATTCACTGTTACAAGCACTATTAATATTTTTGTATATTCTTCCAGTAACTTAAAAACACATACAAATATATACAGTCATGCATCTCTTAATGATGGGAATATGTTCTGAGAAATGCATCGTTAGGCGATTTCATCATTGCACGAATATCATAAAGTGTAGTTATACAAACCTAGATGGTGTAGCCTACTACACACCTAGGCTATATGGTATAGCCTATTGCTCCTAGGCTACAAATCTGTACACCATGGTACTGTAACAGAACACTGAAGGCAATTGGCCAGGCATGGTGGCTCATGCCTGTAAATCCCCGCACTTTGGGAGGCTGAGACCCGCCTTCAAGACCAGCCTGGCCAACATGGTGAAAACCCGTTTTTACTAAAAACCCCAAAATTAGCTGGGCTTGATGGCACACACCTGTAGTTCCAGCTACTCGGGGGGCTGAGGTAGGAGAACCACTTGAATCTGGGAGGTGAAGTTTGCAATGAGCAGAGATTGTGCCACTGCACTCCAGCCTGGGCGACACAGCAAAACTCCATCCCCCCCCCAAAAAAAAAAAAGAACACTGTAGGCAATTGTAACACAGTGGTGAGTATTTGTGTATCTAAACATAGAAAAGGTACAGTAAAAATACAGTATAAATGATTAAAAAAAAAAAAAAACCCTGTATAGGGTACTTACCATGAATGGAGTTTGCAGGTCTAGAAGTTGCTCGGGTGAGTGGAGTGAATGGTGAGTAAATGTGAGGGTCTAGGACATTGTGTATACTACTGTAGGCTTTATAAACACCGTACACTTAGGCTACACTAAATTTATTTTTAAAAAGGTAATTGCTCTACAACATTATGATGGCTATGTTGCCACTAGGCTCCAAGTTAATCTTATGGGTCCACTGTTGTATATTCTGTCCATTGTTGACCGAAATGTCATGATGTGGTGCATGACTGTATATCTACTCTTTGTTTACACGAATGGGTTAATGCTGAACGTTACTCTTCAGCATCTTATATTTTCAATTAATAATACAGTCATGTGCCCCATAATGATGTTTTGATCAGCAATGGACCGCATATACGATAGTGGCCCTGTAAGATTACCATGGAGCTGAAAAATTGTAACATCTTAATGCAACACATTAGTTGCGTGCTTGTGGTGATGTCAGTGTAAAGAAACCTACTGAATTGCCAGTCATTTAAAAGTGTACCACGTAACACAGTATGCCACATTATCAAGTACATAATACTTGATAATAACAATAAACAACTGTTACTAGTTTGTGCATTTACTATACTATTTATTATTATTTTAGACTGTACTTTCTACACATGCATACACACATATTTATACACACACACACATATATACACACACACACACATATGTATGTATAAAAGTTAACTATAAAACAGCCACAGGCAGGTTCTTCAGAAGGATTCTAGAAGAAAGAATTTTAATAGAGGAGACGAGGCTGGGCGCAGTGGCTCATGCCTGTATTCCCAGCACTTTGGGATGCCGAGGCAGGTGGATCACCTAAGGTCAGGAGTTCGAGACCAGCCTGGCCAACATGGTGCAACTCTATCTCTACTAAAAATGCAAAAATTAGCTGGGTGTGGTGGCAGGCACCTGTAATCCCAGCTACTTAGGAGGCTGAGGCAGGAAAATCACTTGAACCCAGAAGGCAGAGGTTGCAGTGAGAGGAGATCATGCCATCGTACTCCAGCCCGGGTGACAAGAGCGAAACTCCGTCTCAAAAAAAAAAAACACATATATATGTATGAATGAGATGGCAGTTCCATGCACTGACGACCTTACAATGGGACACAATGTGAAGGTGGAAGACAGTGATATTGATGATCCTGATCCTGTCTAGGCCTAGGCTAACGTACCTGTTTGTATCTTCGTTTTTAACAAAAAACTTAAAAAGTAAAAACAATAAAAATAAAAATTTTAAAACAGCTGCTATAAATAAGGATATAAAGAAATTAAATAATTTTGTACAGCTATACAATCTGTGTTTTAAGGTAAGTATTATTACAAAATAAAAGGCTAAAAAAATTAAGAAGTTTTTAAAGTAAAAAGTTATAGAAAGCTAAGTTTAATTCATTGTTGAAGAAGGAAAAATAAATAAATAATTTAGTGTGGCCTAAGTCTACAGAGTTTATTTATTATTTTCACTTTTTATTTTTTGAGATGGGATCTTGCTATGTTACACAGGCTGGATTAGAACTCCTGGGCTCAAGTGATCCTCCTGCCTCAGCCTCTTGAGTAGCTGGGATTATAGATGCGCATCACCATGCCTGGCTAGAGTATAGGGCTTATAAAGTCTGTAGTAATGTACAGTAATGTCCTAGGTCTTCACATTCACTCTTTACTCATCCACTGACCCACTCAGAGCAACTTTCAGTCATGCAAGTTCCATTCATGCTAAGTGCCCTATACAGGTGTATCTTTTCTTTTTTTTTTTTTTTTGAGACAGAGTCTCACTCTGTCGCCCAGGCTGGAGTGCAGTGGCGCGATCTCAGCTCAGTGCAACCTCTGCCTCCCAGGTTCAAACAATTCTCCTGCCTCAGACTCCTGAGTAGCTGGGACTACAGGCACGTGCAACCACGCCCAGCTAATTTTTTGGATTTTTAGTAGAAACGGGGTGTTACCATGTTAGCCAGGATGGTCTCTATCTCCTGACCTCGTGATCTGCCGGCCTCGGCCTCCCAAAGTACATTTTTTATCTTTTACACTGTATTTTTACTGTACGTTTCCTATGCTTAGATATACAAATACTCACCATTGTATTACAGTTGCTACAGTATTCAGTACAGTACCATGCTGTACAGGTCTGTAGCCTAGGAGCAATAGGCTACACCATCTAGCCTAGGTGTGTAGTAAGCTCTATGATCTAGGTTTGTGTAAGTACACTGTATGATGTTTGCACAATGATGAAATCACCTAACAACACCTCTCTCAGAAAGTATCTCCATCATTAAGTGATGCGTGACTATTGAACTTCACTCCTTCTTAGCACATTTATATCTGTGGCATCCTTTTAAATAACTGCATGGAATTCCAGGGTATGGATATAACAATGTTTAGATGTATGCTGTTTCAACTATTACTTCAATGAATACCCTTATTATTCACATTTGGAAATTTGTGCAAGTATGTTCATAAAATAAATTTTTAGTAGTGGAAATGCAGCTAAAAAGACGTACATTAAAAATGTTGATATATATTGCCAAGCTGATCATCTTACACACCGACTAACAGTATGTGTGCTTAGTTTCCCACTCCAGGCTAACATGACGTTTTATCATGTCCACTATCATGGACAGTGAATTTCCCGCCAATTTCTCTGCATAGCTTTATGGTGAGAGTCCAGTACTGGGGGTGGTGATAAATGCAGTGTAGTGCAGAAGCCAGACTACAGAGTAGTAAGTCCTATTAGCCAAGATAAAAAAAATAGTTGAGCCACAAATCACACTGAGAGCAGATGGATTTTGGTAATAACCTATCAACCTGGGAGAATCAGAATTAGAGCACATTAATTCATGATTCAGCAAATATTTATTGTGAGGTTATAAGCAACTCCTCCACTGAATAAGCCCCTTGAAAGCAGGAGCTTTGGCTTCCACAGAATTGTAGATTGAGAGTTGTTTTTATTGTTGGTGTTGTTTGTTTGCTTAATTGGTCACTTCCTGTGTACCACGTGCCTGGCTCTGTGCAAAGCCAGGGAATCAAGATGGCTGACATGTTATTCTTGGTCTCAGGAGCTCCGGGTAGGAGAGACAGTGGGATGTAAACCAGTCTGAAAAGTCACATAGTACAGGCAAAGTAAACATTGAGCAAGTGACTTGCATGGAGTACATAAATTTCCCCAAAGTTCAATATTTGAGCTGGGTCTTGGAAGATGAGTAGGGAATGATTTCCAGATTAAGGAAGGACTTTTAGACAGAGGAAACCACGATGAAAGGGGTGGAGCTTTGTGGGAATGCCCATATGAATGGCACAGGGTTTGTGTGTCAGGGAGAAAGGAGAGCAGAAGGGCATGTGCTTCCTACTTACAAGGTGCCAGGAGTGTAAGGGAGAGATATAGGGAAGGAGTGGGTGTTCCCATTCAGGCTCTATATCTGAATTGTAGTGGGGCACTGGTAAGCCATGAACATCCCATAACTTTAATGTGCCTCATTTGTAAAATGGCTAGATCATTTCCAATATTTTTATCAGCTCAAAAATCTTATGGCTTTTGAGCCACAGGACTTGACTTGCCTGAAAGGATTTTATCTTCCAATCTGCATACTGGGGAGCATTGTGTGATACCTAAGAGTGTTCCTTTACTATGGTAGTAAGGGGCTGCTTATAATTTGCTGGAACTAACAAGCAGGGGCACTTACTGTGACCTCAAATATTTTATACACCTTTTGGCAAAACAGAAAAAGAAAGAAATGCAAGAAAATAAAGGAAAAGAAGAGGAGACTAGTAAAAATGAAGAAAAGTGAAAAGCAGGACATAGGAATCTTCTGGCAATTACTCTTTATATGCAGATGAATCCTATCTCCACTCTGGAAGTTGAACGGATGTTGCTTAACTGGTTTCTCTGAAGTACATTGCAGAGTTGGATGTCAAGTGTCCTCTTTCTTGGGATTCACACACTGAATGAATTTTATTGGACTTGATAAGCTTGCCATCATGTCCTCCTCTGTGGCAAAGGGAAGCATTCTGACTGAGGCAGTGTCTAAAGAGAGAGAGAACCCTGGGACCTATTGATTACAGACCTCCCTTCAAGCTGACATCAGTACTCTTTGAGAATTATTACCAAGCCTACCTTGCCCAAAAGAATGAAAGACTTGCTGACTTTCAGATGAACTATACATGGTTCCCCCAATTTTTAGACTCAGCCTTTTCCAAGTGGTATTTGAGGCTATCTAGAAGCAAACAAAATAAACACAAGCAGATAGCCCATAAGACCAAACGTGCCATCATAACATCTTTTATGACCAGTGACTCACCTAAGATGAGGGATTTTGCTGAATTTATTGAATTATTGAAGAAGGATGCCTTGCCAACCCTGTCAGTCACTAGAGTCTTAGATTTTACAAAGGAAAGTGAGAGGTCTAAGAGGCTCTGCTAAAACCTCACAGAGTCAAGCCATCTGTCCCACATTGATATTGGGGATTTCCAAAATAGCTTCCTATGAGATCACCTTACACGTGGAAGCCATGGCAGACCTCTCCAGGGGGACTCCTGGTGGAACCAAATTTGATATTTTCATTGGCATGGAGCAAGGACTGGCTGGTGAAAACAAATTTCTGATTTCCTCTGAAATTCAAGGGCAGCACAGGGTTACTGATAGTATGACAAGAGAGGTGAGCAGGTGCCAGTCCCAAATTACTGTCAGGATTTTAGGGACCTGCAGTCTTTGTTCAGAGAGCAGAATTCTTCATCCATGATTCACTCCCAGATTACTCCCAGAGTAAAGATTGTTTTGGAAGAATGGTCATTGTGAAAGAGCATGTCCCTCTACCAGTATCAAGAGAGCTACTGGCAGAGTATGTCATACATGTCATTGGGTGTCAGGAAGCTTAAGTATTTCTACGTCAGTACAGACCAGGAGACCCAAAAGTACCCATGTGGAGCCATGAGCACCAGATTGAAGTAATGATGGTTGATAGTCCCCAGTTGGTGAGACATTTTCCTGGCCATTTACGAAGATTATTGAAACTAATATCACAGTAATTGTTTAGTTGATATTTCTGGAGCTATGCTGCAGTTGTGGAGTTTGGTTCCTTCTTGGAAAAACTTAGGAAAATATTGAATCAATCAGAATTAGAGTTCCAAAAGTGTTTCTAGGCTTATGATCTTGCAAAGTAACTGGACCATATCCAGATGCTCAATGAGGACTGATCAAATGAACGAGTGAAGAAGGAAGAAAGGAATGACCTAATATTATATAAACAATAAAATGGCTCCAGAATTATTTTTATCTAGTTTGATGGTACCTGTAAACAAGGAGAGAAATGATTATAAGCCTAAACATGTAGGTGATAGGATTTAACTACTTGTCACCAGAAGTTGTAAAAAGAGAGAAAATAAAGAAAAAAATGATCAATTTCTAATTCTTTCATGTCCTTTGAGAAACACAGTCACAGGAAGATCTCTCAAAGTAAACTGCATTTAATTCTGGAGATGCCATCAATTAACCTGAAATCGTAGGTTTTGAATCTAAAGCGATAGCTTTGAATATGTCACATATATACATAATGAACTGTAGTAGTGTCCAAATATTTAAAGCCTGTAAAGCTCCTAACATGGAGGTGGACATAGAAGGAGAAGAAGAGGCCAATAGACACTTGCAAAGGTCATTCCAAGTTTATGAAAAAATCAGATTGTTGAAGTGAAGTAGGATGTTTCCAAGAAAGAATCAGATTTTCTTTCTACCTTAGAAAACACATAGAATCTTCAGCAAATGAAATTAAAACTGCACACAGAAGATTGAGTTCCTGTAAAAGTCACTTAACCGGGGAAGACACAACCACATATTTTATACCATGGAACTGCAGAGAGTTCAGGGTCATATCAAATAATTGTTTTCCCAACACAAAATGTAAGACATCTTGAGGACGAAATTTCAAGACAGTAAGTTTCATTTGGCATCAACATTTTAGCATCGGATCTTAAGGGACCCCCAAAACTATAAGACAGAGAAAGCAATTCTTCAATGGCCAATGTAGCTGCTTTAAGAAGCACGGGGCATTTCTTTCTTTTTTATTTTTAAAATTTAGATTCAGGGAGTACATGTGCAGGTTTGCTACATGGGTATATTGCAGAAGCACTGGGTATTTCTGTATCTGGTAAATTCAGAGATAGTCTCCCAGTGTACTTTTTTTTGCACGTTTAAATGTCCCATGATTGAATATACATAATTTTCAAAGTGAGGTTAGCAGACTCGATACATCAAGATGCTTGTTCCATTTTAAAGGCAAAGTTTTCTACCCTTGAAATCAGCAGTAAAACCTCCCTGGGCGATTTTTTTTTTTTTTTTTTTTTTGAGATGGAGTCTCGCTCTGTCGCCCAGGCTGGAGTGCAGTGGGGCTGTCTCACCTCACTGCAAGCTCTGCCTTCCCGGTTCACGCCATTCTCCTGCCTCAGTCTCAAGAGTAGCTGGGACTACAGGCGCCCACCACTACGCCCGGCTAATTTTTTGTATTTTTAGTAGAGACGGGGTTTCACCATGTTAGCCAGGATGGTCTCTATCTCCTGACCTCGTGATTCGCCCGCCTCGGCCTCCCAAAGTGCTGGGATTACAGGCATGAGCCACCCCTCCTGGCACCCTGGGCGATTCTTAAGCACATCCAACTTCAAGAACTTTTAGAACTTTGATTAGGGGTTGTGATAGTATGATCTAAAGTTGTTGGTTAGTTCCTTTAAATATTGGGAGTTATATGCTGGAAGAAGTAGGCATGGTTAAACAAATATTTCTTTTTAAAAATGAAAACAGCCTTATTATTTTTCTCTATAGAAAAATGGTACATGCTCATTGTAAAAAAATAAAAAATGTTAGCATATAGAGAAGAGGCCGGGTGCAGTGGCTCATGCCTGTAATCCCAGCACTTTGGGAGGCTGAGGTGGTAGATCACGAGGTCAGGAGTTTGAGACCAGCCTGGCCAACATAGTGAAACCCCCATCTCTACTAGAAATACAGAAATTAGCTGGGCATGGTGACGCATGCCTGTAAGTGCAGCTGCTTGGGAGGCTGAGACAGAAGAATTGCTTGAACCCGGGAGGCAAAGGTTGCAGTGGGCTGAGATCATGCCACTGCACTCCAGCCTGGGTGACAGAGCAAGACTCCATCTTGAAAAAAAAGAAAAAATATATATATACACACACATATGAGAAAGTATTTTATATACTGTCTTTTCAAGATTAGTGATATTAACCCTTTAAAATCATATTTATTGCTAATATTTTTCTCAGATTGTCATTTGCTTTTTTTTTAACTATAGGAGGTTTTTATGAAATAAATTTTTTATGAAATAAAATTTATCAATTTACATTTTTATGAAATAAAATTTCTTTTTCTCTTTTCATTTCTGGCCTTTGACTTAAGATAAGAAAGACTGTCACTTCCCTGGATAATACAAATCTTCATGTGTTTTTCTCCTATACTTTTCCACTTTTCCCATTTTTACATTTAAAGTGTTGATCCCACTGGAATTTAACGCAGTATAAAGAATAAAGCTGGGATCCAGCTCTATTTATTTTGTCCAAATGGTTAGCTAGTTTTTTCCAGATCATTTCTTTTTGTTATGTATGAAGACCATTTCCCATTTCTTGAATAATTTATCTTAGTCCCACTGATGTAAAATGCTACTTTGATTATGTACTAAATGTCTACACATACTTTCTGGCCCCACCATGGTGATGTGGTCAGTCTGTGTATTTCTGTGCCAGCACCACACATTTTAATATCTCATTACTCTTATGTTTAGAATTTTCTTGGCTATTCTTGAATGTTTATCCTTCCAGATAAGCTTTAGAATTATTTTTCAAAGTTTCAAGAAAGATCCTGTTGGTACTTTCATTAGAATTATGTAACTTACACAATATATGTTTACATAAATTTATACATTAACTTGGGGAAGAATTGGCTTCTTTACAATTCTGAGTCTCCTTATGTGATAATATAAGAAGAGACATGATTTCTCAAATTGCTCAAAACTTTGTTGAAACCTTCTTCTGTGTGTGTGTGTGCGCGCGTGTGTGTTCACAAATAGATTTTGCCTGTTTCTTGTAAAGTTTATTTCTGGGAATTTTTCAGGGTTTTGTTGGCTTATGATTAACCGTATGGTTCTAAGGTATGTGCGTAGACCTATGTGTGGCCTAACATGTAAGCTAGATTGCTGTGGTTTTAGGGAATTGGTATGTGATAGAAGCCTGTGTTTCAGAGATAAACCCAAATGGATCTTTAACATAGTTTACAAGTTGCCATCAGACTTTGGATAGATTCTTCTTTCTAAGCTTCTTTTCCCACATGTGTACAGTAGGAAATCTTGAAGGGATTTGTAAGCATTGAATTGTCTAACATAGCGCTTAGCACATAGTGGGTCATCAGATATGGGAGCAGTTCGAAGGCCAAGTCAGTCTCAAAATTCCTTGCAATGTTGAGATTCCTTGAAGCTTTTGAAAAAGTATTTATACTTGGCAGAGTTTAAGAAAAATGCTTGTAATAAAAGCACTGTTCTAATAGTCCCCTCTCCCCTCCTTTGATGGCATATTTGATGTGATGAAGAGAGCTCATCCAATGACTGCCTGATTCTGAGCACCATCACTGCTGAAACGTTTCATCTCAGCCACATCACAATGGGGGGCCTGATTCTTTCTTCTTACACTGTTAATTAATGGTCGATTGGGGAATTAGGGGAGGAACTTCAATGTGTTAATGGCTTAGTAAAGTACATCTGAGGCACACAGACCATTTGGAGTACCCAGTTAAGAATGATTTGCCACATACAGGATAGCTGAAAGAAGACTTTCACGAACCTGGGCATTCAGCTAAACCAATAGCCCCACATTCTTAACGGCATAATCACCAACATAACCATTTCAGCATAATGGCCTTTTAATCCAGAAACAATTACTTCGGATAGTAAAATAACACTTTAATTCGCTTGACACAAAATTTGACCTATGTGGATCATATAATTGTGAGGTGAGGGGAAAGGGAGTCTGTTGAGTTCTAAATACATTATAAAGCGACAACATATAATATACTTCAGGCCTGGGGTACTGTAAATGGCTTAGCAGAAAAATAAAATGATCAGGATCAGCTATTGCTTTGGAATTTACAAAATACTTCATTATTTGGGTATTGGTTTGCTTAGGAAGAGACAGCTAAACCTTGAAGTTGATGCATGTTGATTAAATTTGTTCATTTTGAACACCTACCATGGGAAGTGCTATGGGAGATACGATCAGTCAGCCCACTTTACTGAGTAAAAGATAATGCTGTCCCTCAGAGGGAGATATAAATTACACGTATTGCTTCACTATAGCAATATATATATGTATATTTTGAGGCAGGGTCTTACTCTGTCACCCAGGCTAGAGTATAGTAGTGCAATCTTGGCTCACCGCAACCTCTGATTCCCAGGCTTAAACGATCCTCCCACCTCAGCCTTCTGAGTAGTTGGGACCACAGTTGCACACCACCATGCCTGGTTAATTTTTGTGTTTTTTGTAGAGACAGGGTTTCACCATGTTGTCCAGGGTGGCCTCGAACTCCTGATCTCAAGTGATCCTCCTGCCCTGGCCTCCCAAAGTGCTGGGATTATAGGTATGAGCCACTGTGCCTGGCTGCATATCTTTGTATCTAGCTTTTGGCCATTGTTAGCTGCTTCTGTTCTGTTTTTAATTGAATTGTTTTAATTTTCTTAAACGTTTTCAAATTATTTTGGGAAGTAGGTGAGTTTTAAATCCTAAATAATTAAAAGCTTCCGCATATACACTTACTAAGTAGGGGAGTGAAATAGCTAATCTATATTCTTGGTGTAGGCAAGGACTCTAGTTTTTTCATTTGGAAGAAAAGCTGGGACAAGGCTTAAGAGACTTGTGCTATATAATATCAGGGATTCCAAAAAGTCTCATCTTATGCCTGATTCAATGTACTGTTCCTACTGTATAGCGGATAGTTAATTCCTGTCAGCTAACTACATCTCTCATTACATTGCAACTGTTTCCTGGGAAGTAGTAAAAGTTACTGGCCATGTATACCTTAGTAAGAATGAATTTATAACAGCTTTCTTAAAATAAGTAAAGGAGATATTATTAAGTGTACTAAAAAAAATGCAGAAATGATCCACCAATTTACGATTAAGGATAAGATGGTTTATAAAGTCTTTGATACTATCCCTCTGCTAGGGACTGAATTGTGTTCCCTCCAAAATCCGTATGTTGAAGCTCTAAGCCCAAATATGACTGTATTTGGAGACAGTGTCTTTATGGAAGTGATTAAAGTTAAAGGAGGTGATACAGATGGGGCCCTGATTCGTTAGGATTTGTATCTTTCTAGGAAGAGACACTAGAGAGACACTCAGCCTGGGTGAGGATACACAGTCATCTTCAAGGTAGGAAGAGATTCTTCACCAGAAACTTCTCCTGCGGGGCTCTGATCTGGGACTTCCAGAATCGTCAGAAAGTACATTTCTGTTTACAAATACCAGTCTACGGTATTTTGTTATGGTAGCCTGAGCTGAACAATATACCCTCCAATGGCTGCATACTATTCTAATGAATGCCCTGACCGGAATTATTTTTCTGTTCTCCCACTGTTGGACAGTTATTGGTTTATAACATGGAAGATACTGTTACGTCTGTGAACTACCCTTTCATAGATGGCTCTGCTTCCTTTTTTCCTTTGGATTTTCAAATGTTGGGCTTTCCTTCTCTGAGGTATGCCTGTATATAAAAACAGTCATCATTATTAAGGGGGCTTCTTGCCTTTTCAGGATGAGGGATCTGCAGGTTTAAGTGTCCTAGATCAGGGCTGTGCAAACTGTGGTCTGTGGTCTGTGAGCCAGTGCCCGTCTGTGAATGATTTGCTACTGGTCCACAATGGGACAAATACAGAAACCATGAGGAAATATTTAGAAACCTTCATAGCAATTTGACATTGCCGTAGCATCCAAGAAGTGGTCAGGGGATGGTCTTGTAGCGTATAGAACAGATCAGGTCATGAGTTTTACGTAGTGGGACTCCGTGGGCATTTTAGGATTCTGATTCAGCCCATGTAAATTGTAGAAAACAAACAAACAAAACTGGTTCTTCACCTGAGATATACTGAGAAGAGTGGAGGATGCACGAAACCCCTAAAACCTTCAGAGCAAAGAGTGCAGCTAGTAGTTAAGGGACAGACATGGTGAAACTCCAGTGTTGCCTCTGATTTGCTTTGAGACCTTTGCCAGATTACTAAAGCTCTCTGTATATTGGTTTCCTCAACTGTAAAAACAGGAATAACAATAGAATTAACTTCATAATATGATTCTACAGAGAAAGGACTTGGCAAATTTCCTGGTATGTATCAAGTGCTCAGTAAATAGAAGCTACCATTACTATGTCACTAAACATCATGCAAACAGCAGTTTGTGGAAAGGTTCCTTTACTTTTTATTATTGCAAAACCCAAAGCTCTTGAGTGAAGCAGTATTCCCCTCTTTTTATCAGCCTATTTGTGATCCAGGAGCTTGTGTTTGTCTTCTACAGAGGTTGGGACCACATCCCTTGCAGGGTAGCCTGGATCAGAGGTGACAGGCCAGGAAATCACAGACCCTTTAGAGCACCAACTCCACTCTTTCCTGCACTATCACCAGCTCATCAAAAGCTCTGTTTATCTCACAGTTGCCAGATGTCTATCTTTTTGAGGTTGTCCTGAATTTTATTGCCCTGTCCTGTTTACAGTCCTCATGGATACACAATGGCCTGAGCCCAGGGAGAAGCTGTATATCCATGACGTGTCCTGTCCACATCCTGGCACACTGGGACCCCGATTCTGCTACTCCTGTTGACCCACTCCCTACCTTGCAGGCTTGTTGGAGGCGGAGAGCAGAAAGAGGGTCAGAGCTGGTGTTTGAACATCTGGATTCTTATCCTGGCTCTGCTGCTTATGGTCCCTGAGCCCCAGTGTCCTCATCTGTAAAATGGGGACCATAACACCAACCTTTAGTATGGTGACTAAATGAGAGCCGCTGAAAAGTGTTCTAGTGCATAACACATGCGGCTTTCTTCCCATCCTGCCAGCACTGATCTTCTCTCTGCCTCTTAGTGCTGTACTAAGTGTACAGTAGTCCCCTTATCAGAGCTTTCCATGGTTTCAGTTATCCATGGTTAACCTTGGTCCAAATTCCAGAAATAAGTAATTCACAAGTTTTAAATCATGCTTTATTCTGAGTAGCATGATGAAACCTCAAGTTGTCACACTCTGTCCCACCCATGATGGGAATCATCCCTTTGTCCAGCAGAGATGATTGGGGGACCGTAAAATAAGGGCTCCTTGAACCTCATTTTGCCTTATTTCAAGGAACTCTTATTTTACTTGCTAATGTCCCCAGAGTGCAGAGCAGTGGTGCTGGCATATTGTTGTAGTTGTTCTATTTTATTTTACCTATTGTTGTTAATTTACTACCTTTAATTTATAAATTACTCTGCCTAATTTATAAATTAAACTTTATCATATATATATAGAGAGAGAGAGAGAAAAAAAAAAACCATAGTATATATAGGGTTGGCTACAATCCCAGGTTTCAGGCATCCACTGGACAGTCTTGGAACATTTTGCCTGAGAATAAGGGGGATTACTCTACAAGGCATTGTACAAAGTGAATTCCACACTAGAATGTATGTTCCATAAAGGCAGGGATTTGTCCCTTTTATTTATTGCTCTAACCCAAGTTCTAGAACAATGCCTGGTGACAGTAGATACTTAATTAATATGTGTTGAGCAAATTAATTAAAATGAGTTATATACTCACATTTCTTGGTGTCTCCTTTAGGATATTTTTAGCTCTAAGCAACCGAAAACCCTGACTCCAAAGAGGACATCAATTATTTCATAAGCCAGAGAAGTCTGGAAGTAGAGAGGTTCTGTGGGTGGTTAGTTTCATGGCCCACAAGCATCATCTCTGGCCCAGGTCCTTCCCGCCTTTCCATTCTGTCCTTCTCAGGCTGGCTGTCCTCAGAGTCATAAACAGCTGATGCAGTTCCAGGCATCACATATAGATAGTGACATCAAGTTGAAGCAGAGAGAGACTCTCTCTTCCTTGTGTATCTTTTCAAGAATGTAGAAATCTGTTCCCCAAATCCTCTACTTGACTTTTCTTCACTTGCCTATGCCTGGTTTAGGCAATCACAAGCTTGGCCTAGCAAGGATTAACCCTGAGTTACGTGTGGGAAGGGTTAATACCTAAAAAGATTCTGGCCTTTGTCGAAAAGGAAGAAGAGAGGGCAACCAAGAATGTCAGATCCACTTACTCTTTGGAGTCTTAGAAAAAAACAGCCAGGAATGGTGGCTCACGCCTGTAATCCCAGCATTTTGGGAGGCCAAGGTGAAAGGATTGCTTGAGTTCAGAAGTTTTAGACCAGCCTGGGCAACATAGCAATACCTCATCTCTACAAAAAAATTAAAAAAATTAGCCATGTGTGGTGGTGTGAACCTGTGGTGCCAGCTACTTGTGAGACTGAGGTGGGAGGACTGCTTGAGCCCAGAAGGTCAAGGCTGCAATGTGCCATGGTCATGCCACTGCACTGCAGCCTGGGCAAGAGAGCAAGACTTTGTTTCAAAAAAAAAAAAAAAAAAAGATTAAGCAAAAATTAAACTTGTTTAATTAAACATGTGTGTGGATAAGTAAACATTTATGTTATATGCAAATAAAGAACTGGGAATAATAAGTGTAGACGGAATTGCATTTCGGGAGTTGGGGAAGAAAATACACCCTTCCCAGCTGCCTGATTCAAGCCCAAATGTATTTAGGGTTGACAACTGGCTATATAAAAGGAGGTGCTTAAATGCAAGATGATGTAGCATAAGTTATATTTTGCAGTGCTATAATAGCTTATGGATTAAGTTAGGGATTCAGACCCACCATTGCAGTTGCAGAATAATCTCATTAATGTATCCCCTAATTCATTGCATGTACTAGTTCACTTGACCAGGCTAGTTGTTTACTCTGGTATTTTCCAGGGAGAAATGGTTTGCAAAGGAAACACATAGTCCAAGTAGGAGTACAGGGAATGAGTTAAATGATTTTTAATACTCTGGTTTATCAAACCTCATGTGCAAAGCATATCTATTTATTTAAGCTAGCCCCTGGAACCTATCCTTGGCACACTTAATGGCCTGTGGTTGAAGGCACTACATGCATTTGGAATGAACCACACCAGTATAGTCTAAAATACTTTGAAATGCAAATTTCCTTAATTTGGCCATTACCCTTCCTGCAGTTAGTTTGAATTTCTGAGGTTTTCTTGAATCCCCAGACCTCAGGATACTTAGTAATCAGACCGCAGGAAGCCTGTCCTTGTTTCTGGTGCTGCTACTATGACACTTTGAGGTTCAGCTGAGGGCCCACATTTAGTGGAACCAGCATATGACACATCAGATGCCAAGCATGAAGCCTGGGTAGCCAGACTGCCTGTGTTCATACCCCAGCTTGGCCAGTGGTTATTTGTGTGACCTTTGAGTGAGATACTATCTCTCCATGCCTCAGTTTCCCATCTGTAAGTGGGAATAATAGTAGTACCTACCTTATAGTGTTTTGTGATAAGTACTTGAATTAGTATACATTAGGTCCCTAAAACAGTGGACTGTACAGTAATATAACATGGTTGGTATTTATTATATTATAAAAATGTTTACTATTTTAATAACAAATATATAAATTTGATCTAAATAAATTAAATCATACATATTATGATTCAAAGGACATTGTTCAGTCAGTTATGATTAAGTGTGTGGCAGGTTGGCCAGGCACAGTGGCTCATGCCTGTAATCCCAGCACTTTGGAGGCCAAGGCAGGCGGATCACAAGGTCAGGAGATGGAGACCATCCTGGCTAACATGGTGAAACCCGTCTCTACTAAAAATACAAAAAAATTAGCCAGGTGTGGTAGCGGGCGCCTGTAGTCCCAGCTACTCGGGAGGCTGAGGCAGGAGAATGGCCTGAATCCGGGAGGCGGAGCTTGTAGTGAGCTGAGATCACTCCACTGCACTCCAAAAAAACCCACAAAAAAGTCTGTGGCAAGTCACTTTCTTTCCAGGTCCCTAGGAATGTAACATTTTCTTCAATGCCCAGGGAAGTTTTGCCCAGCTTGCCTCTAATACAACAGCCATATTGTAGCAGAGGAATTGTTTTATGGGTTGCAACATATAAATAAAAGCTGTTATTAATTAACTACTCAATTCCTTCTGAAGCAGTTTGCAATGGTTTTATTTCAATGTATACTGAAGGACATTCTCACTTCTGCCTCCCACTGTGTTAAACATAACAGATATTAAATATACACTTACGGCATTCAACTAAGATAAAAATAATTGTTTAGGCTTGAACTTAGTTGACCTAACTTCTACCATTTGTTTAGAAATTGTCATTTCTTTGCTTTAAGGGCCATAAAAAATTGCACTAAATAGCAACCTATTTAGACATTTTAAAATAAAATTCTTCTGCATGAATTATCCCCATAGAGGTTCGGATGTGTCTGAATTTGCCAATGAATCGAGTCACACTCTATTTGTGTTGATGGATCCCGGGCTTTAACACTCTAAGGCTGGTCCTCTAATTTAAATGTGTGTCACATGTTGTGTTATTATCCACATAGTTCTGAGCAGGGTGAATCGTATGGATATTGAAGAGGTGCTTTTTTATCTCCTATATTCAAGCTGGGAGTGAAGGGAAAGAAACTTACTTCCTGTAAGTTCCTGGAATTTTTTCTATCCATGCATGCAGCAGGACATTGTCTCATCTTAGGTTCTGGCTCAGTCTGCGATGGGAAATCATTCAGTTGCACACAGACACTATCGATGGAGCTCCCACACTGAACTTTCTGGGAAAAGCCAGGAGCTTACTCCTAGGAAGACATCAGGATGAAGGCTCATGACCAGCTTAACATGGCTTTCTGGCATTTCTATGAATCAATCCTTTTATTGACCCCAACCAGGGTGAATTTGAAAGCAGGATCCTCTCAAAGCCCTGACCCCAAGTTACACTGCACCCAATTTCTGACTTTATATTCCTATCTGTTGTAGACTTTCCATGGTTTCCTATGGTGCTTATCACAAAATTAGTTGTCCTTTGTGTTTCTTTTCCTGAGTATTTGCAGGAATGAGGCAGATCTTGCTTGTAATATATGGGGAGCCTGGAGGAAAATGGTGTTACTTTACGAGCCAGCCAACAATTCCTTTCAGGGAGGAGACTGCCTGCCACCTTAACGGAAGCATTTGGCTATGAAGATAAGGCCCTCAGGAGATAGCCTGGACAGTCTGGAGCTAGCCTGAGAGATAGCACACTACTCTGTGAAAGATGTTTACAGGAATTTGGGGGTGGGTGGAGAGCCGAGGAGAAATAAGAGAGGATAGGGTTGAAGTGAGTGAGAAGGCAAGATGGCGGCAGGCCAAAGGCCCTAAGGAGAGCCTTAAGCAGATGGAAAGACTGAGCTTCACAAAAACTGCGGGGTTTTCTGGGGGTGGAGGGAGAAATCAAGTAAAAGGGGTTACATTCAAAATCTAGATTGGCATGGGGCAGCTATGGGAGATGAGAGACAAGTGAGGTCAAGAATCCAGCCAAAAGAAGCCACTGGAGATAGGGAAGTGACCATGAGAATATAAGCTGTCAGGAATTCTCAGACATCTAGGGGAAGACATTGGCCTTTCACAGGATGTGGGAAGGAGGCTTCTGCCAGTTTTTGTTTAAACCTCAAAGCAGAGAGTGATCTCAGCTGATAGTTGTATTATACATCTGTACCAGGAAAAAAAGTGTTTTTGAGTTAACACATTTTTGGAATACTGTTATAGAGATGAATGAAACCTTAAAGTAAATTTTATGACTTACGTGTCTCATAAAAAGAAAAGCATATCAGCAGCATTTAAAAAAAGTTATTTTATAGGATTTTTTTATTCTAATGGATAGAGATTGTCTTTGGAGAATATAAATATTCTAAAGATTTAATGAAGTTATCTGAAGCCACATAGACATTAATTAGAGTTCTGTAATTAGAATTATAGTTATGGAAGCTTCTTGCTGCAAAATAGAGGGTAATATTTCAATATTTCAGGTTTACTGTGCTGTTGGAGCACAGTACCTGATGCATTTTCATATACGAAGGCTTCAATAATTCTTTCTAAATAAGCATTTTGATAGATATTTAATAGTTTTAAAATTAATGTTGGGGTAAAACCCATTTTTATTTGTGCTCATCCCAACCCTCCTTCTCTCACAAGCAGCCCGTCTGCTTTCTGTGCACAGAGCCACCCAAACCGATGATGACACCGAATCCAATCAGAAAAGCAGCATAAAGATGAAAGGTCTTACCAATGAGAAGTGAACTTGCTAAAGTACACCTTTCAATGAATTTGGACAAAACTGAAAAATGTTGTTGATATCAGATCCTTAGGCTGATTACTGAAGCGTTCGATTTTTCAGTATGTCAATTCATCACTGTCTACCTGGTTATATTTAACACTTTCTCCTGTTTCCAGCATGTCTGCTGAGACAGGCAATTGCTGTCACATGATATCTGCCTCTCAAGAAGGTCAGCAGACCATTGGGAGGCCGTGGTTTCTGTCCTCCAGCTGCCTTGATTCTTTCTCAGGTATTACTGACAGCCAATGGAGCCTCAATGTCTTGCAGGATCTAAAATATTAATAAGATTAGGGCTTTTATCCTTCAAACAGTTTAGCCTTTCCTTTTAGAGGCTCTGCACAATGTCTCATCTGTTAATTTATAATACTGGCTCTCCAGGAAGACCTGACACCACTTACGGATACCAAAATACCACTTTGCCCAGAGTCCCTCTTTTTCATGTCGCCAGTGTGCTGGTTCATGTTTTAAATCATGCTCATCTTTCAGAGACATTTGGAGGAGTTTAATTCCAGTTTGAGATGAGAGGTCTTGGGGTGCGTTTTAATAAATATTTGATGGGAATGCTAGCCTTGGGGGGTCATTCTTATTTACAAAATTAGACTTGGCATCTCTGAGGAAAGCTTAACTTTGTGGAAAAGGCGGTGTTTATAAATGCGCACAGCACTCTCATGCACGGGGTGGCCGCCACTTTTCAGAACACAATAGTTATCCACGGTTCCATTTTTAGAAGCAGTGATTAAATTGCAGAGCACTGCTGTGTGATACCAATTACAATAACCATTGTTGATTCAATTGTCTTTTTTTTAAATGGAAAGCAAAATTCACTTTTCTGCATATATCCTACAAAAATACATATATCATATGGTATGCAATTTAGATCATTTTAAAGGGCTGTAATGGCATTAGTTTAGATATCCCATTCCAGTCGGGCAATGAGCATCAATTTTGTTAATTAAGAATTTTAGGTTCTGTAAATTTATAGTACAATTATAATTTACTTCATATTGAAAAGGGTCTTTACCCCATGCCACCATTAGAAAAATGTCCACTTATATTATTTGCTGACAATTTCACAGGCAGATAAATTTCACAGGAACCATTACCATTTCTTTTTTTGCATTGAAATTTCTTATTGAATGCCAATTGTCAGCAGAATGCAACCATGAAGACTTTTGACTTAAATTTCTCTCTTTTCTTTTCTTTCTTTCTTTCTTTCTTTTTTTTGCTAAAGAAAAAGCCAATTCATCAGGTAGGAAAGGACTGCCTTTCGCGGTCCCAGGTCCTGCCAGAGACAAATGACTGTAAAAATTTAAAATCAATCATTAACAGATTAGCTGTTGGTCCTAAGTAAATAGCAATCAGCTTATTAAGCATCAGGCAGAGTGAGATAAAGGGGAAGAGTTATTGAAAATGAGGATGTTGTCTGGGGCTCAGCTTGTGGGGTAGCACAGGAGGAGGCTATTGCTTTGTGACTCTAATTACAAATGGAAAACAAGGTAGCTGGCTGAAAAAGTTGAATCCCTGGTTGTGTTAAACAGAGTCCTGTGGTTTTCTTTCTACGTCATGGCTTTATTCACCTTGATCAGCATGGAAGTTTGTTGTGCTCCCTGGCTGTTCTCCTCTTTGCCTTCTAAGCAAAATCTGTCGACTGCTGTTCACTCAACCCTGCAAAGCAGCCCAGAAACTGTGGCTGAGGCTCCTTAGTTTCAGGAACTGGACCTTTCTTACCCCTTTGCACTAGTTCACATCTCATTACTGGTTAGGTTGGGGTTGTGAAGCGAAGGGATGGTTCATTAGTTGCTTCCCTCTAGGTTCAGATGTGTGAACTACTATTAAATGCCACAGTAATAATTGTTGCAGGCAAATTCCACCAATGGATGCTAAAATCAGTGGTGAAGGTTTGAGGAGAAACAGGATATTTGCATAGCTTCAAAGTATCTTTCCCAAGATATGTATTAATTACAAAAGAAAAACACTAACATTGCAATGGTGAAACCCAACAGACAGCCCCTTAACCAAGTGATCAAGGTTAACTTCACCAGTAGCAAGATGGCGTCCACCAGACCCGCGGCCCCTTCCCCAGACATGATGCACTGAGAAGGACATCATTTTTGTGGTGCTCTTGCTAAAAATGTATAATCTCACTCTAGTCATGAAAAACCAGCAGACAAACCTGTTCTACACACTAACTGGCCAGTACTCTTCCAAAGTGTCAAGGTCATAAATGTCAAGGAAGACTAAAGACCTGGTACAGACTGGAAGAGACTAAAGAGACAAAATAGTGTGGGATTCTGGATTGAATCCTACAACAGAAAAAGGAAGTTAGTAGGAAGCTGGATGAAAGAAGTTACTAGAAAAACTGGTGAAATGCAAATGAAGTCTGAAGCTTAGTCAGTAGTACTGTACCAATTAAATTCCTGGCTTTGGCAATGATACTCATATGGTCAGGATGCTTTGGCCCCTCCAAAACTCATGTTGAAATGTGATTCCCAGTGTTGGAGGTGGGGTCTGGTGGGAGGCAATTGACTCATGGGAGTGGATCCCTCATGAATGGTTTAGCACTATCCCCTGGATGAAGAGTGGGTTCTTGTTCAGTTAATTCATGAGGGATCTGGTTGTTTAAAAGACTCTGGGACCTTCCTCTTCTTTTTTTCATGCTCCCACTCTCGCCATGTGACACGCTGGCTCCCTGCCGCACTCCGCCATGGTTTTAAACTTCCTGAGGCCTCACCAGAAGCAGATGCCAGCACCATGCTTCTGGCAAAACCTACAGAACTGTGAACCAATTAAACTTCTTTTCTTTATAAATTACCCAGTCTCAAGTTTTTTTTTTTTTTGAGATGGAGTTTCACTTTTGTTGCCCAGGCTGGAGTGCAATGGCCCAATCTCAGCTCACTGCAACCTCTGCCTCCTGGGTTCAAGTGATTCTCCTGCCTCAGCCTCGTGAGTAATTGGGACTACAGGCGTGTACCACCACACCTGGCTAATTTTTGTATTTTTAGTAGAGATGTGGTTTCACCATGTTGACCAGGCCGGTCTCGAACTCCTGACCTCAGGTGATTCATCTTCCTCAGCCTCCCAAAGTGGTGGGATTACAGGTGTGAGCCACCACTTCCACCCTTGAGTATTTTTTAATAGCAATGCAAAAATGGCCTAATACAGAAACTATGATTATGTAAGACATGAGCTTTGGGAGAAGCTGGATGAAGGAATACAGAATTGTCTACTATTTTTGCAACTTTCCTAAAGTTATTTCAAGATAAAATGTTAAAAAAAAAAAGGGGGGGGGAAAGATGCACTTAAAGAAAAAATACTGCCTAAGCTCCAGAAGCTTCTACTCCTGAACCAAGCCTACAGTCTGGGTTAATTTGAGCTTTTTATCTTACACAGTTATGCTTGATTTTGGCCAAAGCTTGAGTAAACCATAGCTTTTGATGGAAAACAAAACAAAACAAAACAAAACAAAACAACTTTTCTTTGTATGGGGTCCTTCTTCACAGTTTCTTATTGTGAGTAACTTCTTTATTGATAAGTGCATTCTCTAAAGCAGATGGAGACGATCCCAGTTTGTGGAATGTAGGATTCCACAGTTTGTGTGACTTGGATTCCCAGTTCGTGTGAATTATACTATGTTAGTTATTCTCACGCATCTGCAGGCTGGCCGGGGTTGGCTCTGCTTCGTCCTGCAGGGCTGGGACTGCTCTTTCTTAGACCAAGGAGCTAACTGGGACACAGTCTTCTCAAGGTGAGAACAGAAACTCAGGAGGGCAGGCACCACCACACAAGCACATTGTAGCCTAAGCTTGCGTCCTGCCTGCTAATATCCTGTTAGTCCAAGCGATTCACTGGACCAAGTCCAAAAGTCAGGGTGGTGGGGATGCAGTACATCTGTCTGATGATATATCTAATCTAGCATAATACTTCTGGCCTGTGTTGCCTCTGTCTGGCCTGCTTTCTAGGCCCTCTTTCCTTGCTTAAGTGCAGATATTGAAAGATTGGCTTGCCCTCACTGATCTGATTCATTTTCACGAGGGCTATGACTGCTTGGTGGTCTCCCAAAGTGAGAATGCTCCTTCCACAGTAAGAGTGGGGTCTCAGAACATTATTTTGTGCACTGAGGTGTTATCAAATTGTTTTGAGACCCCCCTCCCAGTTCCTACACAGGTATGTAGACACCATCAGCTTAGCTGAGGCAGGTGCTACAGGCACCAGGCCTGCCAGTTTTCCAAGATCACCACTCATGTCTGGCTCTCAGGCCCTCTGCAAAGAGTGGCTTGTCCTGCCAGACCTCATGCCACATGGCAAACTCTCTCCTGCCGTCTCTCTTCTTTTTCACAACCTGGCTTCTGGCGCCTTGAGACATGTATGCAATTGTCTGACCAACAGTTATGAAAACAAAGTTCAAGTTGGTTGACTTGTTTGTTTGGTTTTCTCCAGGAGGTTCCTCCGCTTAGTTCCTATTTACATTGGTGGCTGTAAATAGTTAATTCTCAGGAGACTTAGTCCTCTGTCCCAGACAACTAGCGTCTCGAAGTAGAGACAGTATCTTACTTATGGTCTATCCATTACAGGGAGTGGCCCCAAATAGTATAAATTGTCAAAAGGCATTTATTGAACGAGATAAATTTCTGAGTCCTTCATAATTTGATCCGGTCTAATTTCCCTGGACTCTCCAACATTTCTCTCCACTAGACATTGTCACTTTTCTCGTTGTCCCTCAAGTCACGTACCATTTCTAATCATTGCCACAACTTCTCAGTGCCCTGGTTGCCCTCCACTCAACCCTGGTCAGCTGTCAGGGCTCACCTGGAGCTCACCTGCTGCAGGAACATGTGCACAGCGTGTAGGTTTCTTACATATGTTTACATGTACCATGTTGGTGTGCTGCCCCCTGTAACTCATCATTTACATTAGGTATATCTTGTAATGCTATGCCTTCCCCCTCCCCCCATCCCATGACAGGCCCTGGTGTGTGATGTTCCTCTTCCTGTGTCCAGGTGTTCTCATTGTTCAGTTTCCACCTATGAGTGAGAACATGTGGTGTTTGGTTTTCTGTCCTGCGATAGTTTGCTCAGAATGATGGTTTCCAGCTTCATCCATGTCCCTACAAAGGACATGAACTCATCCTTTTTTATGACTGCATAGTATTCCATGGTGTATATGTGCCACGTTTTCTTAATCCAGTCTATCATTGATGGACGTTTGGGTTGGTTCCAAGTCTTTGCTATTGTGAATAGTGCCACAATAAACATACGTGTGCATGTGTCTTTATAGCAGCATGATTTATAATCCTTTGGAGATATACCCAGTAACGGGATGGCTGGGTCAAATGGCATTTCTAGTTCTAGATCCTTGAGGAATCGCCACACTGTCTTCCACAATGGTTGAACTAGTTTACAGTCCCACCAACAGTGTAAAAGTGTTCCTATTTCTCCACATCCTCTCCAGCACCTCCTGTTTCCTGACTTTGTAATGATCGCCATTCTAACTGGTGTGAGATGGTATCTCATTGTGGTTTTGATTTGCATTTCTCTGATGGCAAGTGATGATGAGCATATTTTCATGTGTCTGTTAGCTGCATAAATGTCTTCTTTTGAGAAGTGTCTGTTCATATCCTTTGCCCACTTTTGGATGGGGTTGTTTGATTTTTCTTGTAAATTTGTTTAAGTTCTTTGTAGATTCTGGATATTAGCCCTTTGTCAGATGGGTAGATTGTAAAAATTTTCTCCCATTCTGTAGGTTGCCTGGATGAACTCTCTCTTTTCCTATACTCCCGAGCATAGGTAGTCTCAACTACTATTGGACTTACAGTTATTCTTTTGTTTTGGTTTTCTAACTCCATACATAATGCAACAACATAAATTACCTTAAGGAATTTATTAGATTATAATGTCTTTGTGGTTAGGGCCCATGTCCAACATTGCTTCTGTATACTGCCTGGCCAGGAATAAGATTTTAAACACACAATAAGTAGGTACTCAAGAAATTCATAATCAGTTTCAAAATTTAAATCACAAAATAAATCCTTTGCTACTTCCCAAATTAAATAATAAGTAAACTAGGAAGGAAAGAATCAGAAAAAAGCAGAAGATATAATCTCTATGTGCATATAAACTATTCTTAAATATATAGTAGTTTCAAAATATGTGCAACTATTATGTATTCATAATTTTTTTTAAAGCTAACCAAAGAAATAGTAGCTTTATATATGAAAGAATATTGGGACTTTGAAGAGGAAAAGTACATTATTCACAAAGAAAAAGTAATCCTGGATTTATTTTTGTCAGATGATGAATCAATGCTAACTATTCTCAACTCTTATCTAAGCATAATAATAGTTTCTATTTTCCCAGTGTTTTGTAGCTTAGTGAGGGCAGACATCATTATCTCCCTCCATTTTATAGAAAGATAAGAAGCTGCTGTTCAGAGCATGCATATGCTTTGCCCCACGTCCCCAGCTGCTAAATGACAGAGCCAGGCCTAAGTTGTCTTCTGGCTTCAAATCCATGATTCTTTCCACCACTCATGCTCCAAGTCTCTGCTCATTGAGGATGAATCCTTTGTTTCACTTTCCTGGGGTAATTGTGTGGCTTTTGTAAAAGATCCATCACTCTGAAGATGAATTGAACCATCAGGTAAACATTTAAGGAAAGTAGGGGAGCTAAGTTGGAATGTAAGTAGATGCCTGGCATTATAACTGATGGCATAATTACTTCCCATAACGTGGAGCACCAATCACAGAGTGGGTTTAATAGACAGAGGCTCTTAAGTATTTACAAGTATGGATAAAGTGACTGCCCTTCATCAGTACAAGCAGGCGCTGGAGTCCGCCTTCCACTGTTAACTGGGACAGTATCAGTGTATTTCTGGCCCCACCTGGCATTCAGATCCTCTGCCACCCCTATGCCCGCCTTTATAGCCTTTTCCCCTACCACTTCCCTTTCCTCAGCTTGTCATCCACTAAATGGGGGTACTCAGTTTGTGTTCCCCAAACATAGCCCCCTTTTTCCTGTCTCTCTGACTTGGCACACCTCCAGTGACATTGCTTTCCAGGGTCTAGCTCAAATGCCACCCCTGCCGTGAGGCTGTCCTGTTTTCCCAGCTGGACCTGGCTCCCCTGCTTCTAAATCCAAAAGCACTTTCTCTCTCTGTGCTTCTCTTATGGCCCTTACCATGCACTGCCTTTACGATAATAATCATGCTTTTTTTCTGTTTCCTTTGAGACTGCAAAACCTTAAAAGAAAGTTTATCAGACCCTAGCCTAGTGCTGGCACATGGCAATCCTCAGTGTCAGCACTGGCTGGGAAAGTGACTGATGAACACAGGAAGGAGCATCTCACCTACCCGGCTAGCGGGGCTGATTTCAGATGGATCTTGTGTCCACCACAGCATGACCCTTAGTGCCCTGCGTATAGCTGGTGCTCAGTGTGGCTCTGCTGAAAAGAAAAAAAAGCTTGTGTGGATGAACAAAGGAATAAAGAGTGGACAAACAGAAATGATTGAACAAATATCTGGGATACTGAGGTGGAAAATCAAGGTAAATACAAGTCATGCCAGATACCAGAGTCTCTTTAAAAACGGACTCTGGTTTGGGCGTGCTGGCTCATGCCTGTAATCCTAGCACCTTGGGAGGCTGAGGTGGGTGCATCACCTGAGGTCAGGAGTTCGAGACCAGCCTGACCAACATGGTGAAACTCCATCTCTACTAAAAATATAAAAGTTAGCTGGGCATGGTGGCACATGCCTGTAATCCCAACGACTCGGGAAGTTGAAGCAGGAGAATTGCTTTAACCCAGGAGGCGGAGATTGCAGTGAGTCAAGATCAGAGTTGCAGTGGTATAATCTCAGCTCACTGCAACCTCCACCTCCTGGGTTCAAGTGATTCTCCTGCCTCAGCCTCCCCAGTAGTTGGGATTACAGGAACCCACCACCACACCTGGGTTTTTTTTTTTTTTTTTTTGTATTTTTAGTAGAGATGGGGTTTCACCATATTGGCCAGGTTGGTCTCAAGCTCCTGACCTCAGGTGATCCACCCATCTCAGCCTCCCAAAGTGCTGGGATTACAGGTGTGAGCCACCATGCCTGGCCCAGGAATTGTTTATATCTTGAAACATATCCAGTGAGTTACACATGGCATTAAGAGTTCACCTGGGCTCACACCCTCCCTGCTGAAAGCCCTTCCAGTGCATCCGGTGGTTTTCTTCCCACTTGCGGGGTTAATTGTGAGACTGGCATTTTCTGTCTGGGTCATTTGTATCCCTAGATTCTGGCCCCTGATGGGGTCACCTTAGAATCAGAGGTGAAGGTGGGGAACAGAAGACCTCAGGCCTGGCCCTGATCCTCTTGCTGGTGGAACAATCATAGAAACCATATCTTGGCTTTTCATAAAATGTTGATATTTTGGAATTTATTCCACATACTCTATTTTGCAATATTTTAATATAATTTTAAGAATATTTTCATTGCAATTACTACTCTGTGTTTAGAATATTAAAAATTTTCACCCAGAATATGGTCTTTTTTCTCTCTCCAAAAACTTCCTTATGTTAGCAATTAAAAACAATAAATAGAGGGGGAAAATTAACCAAACTGAGAGAGATATTTACTAAACACTTGAAAATGTCCTGCTGTTATGTCTTAAGGCTTATTAAGGGGTAGAAGCAGGATTTTTTAAACCCTGAGTGTTGCACCCATTTCCCATATGTATTTACTTATTTTAGCAGTCAAATGAATTCCACTTCCAAATGTGGAGGTGACTTAGGGTTGGGTTTCTTTCCTGTCCTTCTGATATAGTTAGGTATTGTGCCTCCCCCAAATCTCATCTTGAATTGTAATTCCCATAATCCCCACATGTCAAGGAAGAGACCAAGTGGAGGTAATTGGATCATGAGGGCATCCTCCATTTTGTTCTCATGATAGTGAGTTCCCACGAGATCTGATGGTTTTATGAGGGGCTCTTCCCACTTTGCTTGGCACTTCTCCTTCCTGCTGCCTTGTGAAGAAGAGACCTTGCTTCCCCTTCACCTTCCACCTGATTGTAAACTTCCTGAGGCCTCCCCTGCCATGCTGAACTGTGAGTAAATTAAACCTCTTTCCTTTATAAATTACCCAGTCTGAAGCAGTTCTTTACAGCAGTATGAAAATGGACTAATACACCTTCTCTTCAGAAAGACTTTCCCTACGTGCTCAGCACACCTGCTAAGCTTCTCCAGTGTGTTGACATTAGAGCAGCCTTGTCCAATAGAGCTTTCTAAGGTGATGGAATGTTCTATGTCTGCACCATTCAGTACGGCAACTACTAGCCATGTGTGGCTATTGAGCACTTGAAATGTGGCCAGTGTGACTGAGGAACTGAATTTCTTTTAGCTTTAATTAAGTGTAAATAGCCATACATAGCTAGTGGCCAGCATACTGGACAGGTCAAATTTAGAACTTCTTCTTTCTGCCACTGTTGACTATGACAAAAGAACGAGTCATAGAGAGGAATGGACTTCTCCCATTCTACTGGGGCAGCCTGGAGAACACTTGGGCTTCGAAGGCCACTTCCCTCTGCTCCCCAGGGCCTTCCCCACTGGCTTCAGACGAGTGACTGAGGGCAAGAAGGAAGAGCCAGGATTCTGTCTACATGTGTGTGAGTTCAGTCTCTTTATTTCCAGCATCTTATTTAAAGGCCACATGCCAAGTGTCAATAACAAGCTGGGATCATAACAGTCCTATCCATGCTGTTTTCTAAATTATTGTTTATAGCTTCTTTAATTCTCCATGAAGATGATGAGTCTGTGGAGAATCTTTTTGAGAAGAACACAAAGCAGAGATCTCTGTGTAAATTACCAGTACTCAAATGAGATGTGTTCTACCACATGGCCCATTCTGCTCACATGTGTTGTTTTGTTGGGGGAGCCTCTTCTTCCCTGCTTTTCTGGTGAGTTGTCACCATTTTGTTCTACAGGATCGAGGATGTTGATTCTCATATTGTACATTGTGCCATCTCTTCCTGAGCTTTATTGATGTTTTGAAGCAAAACAACCATTTACCCCTCTCCTAAAGATTCCTGTTAATGAGGCACACACAGATGAGCAAGGTGTTTATATGAAGAAATAAAGCCATTAAATAAAAATTATATGAAGAGGTGAGCTGGGAGAAAAGGCATACTTGTGTGTTTGTGTGTGTGTGCCTGCGTGTGTCTTAGAGCTGCCTGTCAAAGCTTTCCTCTCATGCACAAAGATAGAAATATGGAAATCAGAATGAAAAATAAGGGGAATTGGGTGTAGAGCAGCCTCTTAAAATTTGTGCTGTTTCCAGGCCCCTTAGCAGAGCACCAGCCATTTCCAGGGAGGCACAGCGCTGGCATTTCAGTGCCCTTCTGCTCAGGAAAGACAACCAAACAGCCCTCCTGCCCTCACCTTCACACACCACACATCTCAGCTTCAACTCGCCATCACTGTGGCGGCATTTCAGCAAGCGTTTGTTTTTGGGGAGGGGGTAGTGGTAATTACCAGCACATGATTATTTTATTTTGTCTGAATTATTTACAATGGAAGGAAGCAGTTTGGAGGGAAGGGGATATTAGGGAGTGAGTTCAATCCCACTTGCATTGATTCTACCCAGAGTAAGAAGAGCAAGCCTATTAAGAAGAAAAATCACTTCCTTTTTTCTTCCTCTCTTTCCTTTCCCACCCCCAAGTCTTAGAAATAAATAAATAATGCAAAGAAAAGCCCTGGGTGGCTGCATGGGAGGGGCCAGTGGCTGGGTGTCTGTGGCCTTCATTGAGGACTCACTTCCATTATTACATCGGGTCCTGGGCTGGAGCGTTCAGTGGTTCAATTCTCACTCCCCAGCGCTCATCTTGTACATTGGTGCATAATGAACACCATGTATGGATTGAAATCCCATTTACAGGATGTTCAGTTATGGAACCTGTAATCAGGAGAGGTGGATTTTAATCCCAGAGGTGTCGTTCCCTTATTGTTTTTTAAATTTAAGATTTATAGCTCTCCAACTTCCAGAAGAACTTGCTGATGGTTTATAGCAGCAAAGGTGGTGAATGAGGGATCCTTGAGGAGAAAACAGAAGCGAAACCACCTGAAGGAAGCGGGACGTGTTGATGCTTCCAGGCACCAGGTTGGCCGTAACAGTTGGGTAATAGGCTCATGGTTGTGCTTCCATTTCTTCTTTGTGCTTCCATTTCTTCTTTGTCAAATAGGGAAAGCAAACCCACCTCCTGCCGTGTGAAGTAATAGGTAGAGTAATATTTGTGAGAAAAGACATCCGTATCATTTTGGCATGATATTGCATTCCTACATTTAGGAAAAAGAAATGTCAATAGAGGCAGAGCATCTCATGACCTAACCCCACTGCATATCCCTGAAGAGAAATACTCAGAATAGTGCCCTGGCACACTGAAGATGAGAAACTGGGGTTGCAAGTGCCACCTGAGAGAAATGGGGGTGCTTTTATTTATTTTTTTCTTCAATGAAGAACTTTTGAATAAAATGTTAACATACTTACCAACTCATAATATATGTGAATTTCAAGACTTTGCAATAAAATGGATGTCTAAGTATCTACCCACCTAAATTAAAAAACAAGTAATTATTGTCCAGGCGCAGTGGCTCATGCCTGTAATTCCAGCACTTTGGGAGGCTAAGGAGGGCGAGACTAGCCTGACCAACATGGTGAAACCCCGTCTCTACTAAAAATACAAAAAGTAACTGGGCGTGGTGGCAGGCGCCTGTAGTCCCAGCTACTCAGGAGGCTGAGGCAGGAGAATTGCTTGAACCCTGGAGGTGGAGGTTGCAGTGAGCCGATTGTGCCATTGCACGCCAACCTAGGCAGCAGAGCGAGACGCTGTCTAAAAAAAAAGAAATATATGATTCCTATCATTGAGACTCCAATAATATCCCTCTTAGTGCCAAGGTAACCACTATCATGATTTTGTGCATATTGTTCTTCTACTTTTTAAAAACAAATTTTGCATGTGTTTGAACCATATGTAATTGGAATTATACAGATATATTCTATGAATTCCTTTTTTTCACCTAATATTATGTTTTTGAGATTTGTTCAAGTTAATACTTATAACCTATTTTATTCATTATCACTCTGGTTTGCTATTTTGTTGTATGATTACTCTAAGACTTATTCATTCTCTTGTTGATGATCATCTAGATGTCTCCATTTTTTAAATTACAAACCACATTGCCATAAATATTCTAATATAAATGTCTTTTGGTACACAGATCTAGGAGTTTCTCCATTGTATTTGCCTTAGAGTAGTATTGCTAGCTCATAAGAAAGGAGTGTCTTCAACTTCGTTAGATCTTGCCAAGATCTTAGTCCAATCTGTACTCCCAACAGCAATGTTTATGAAGGAACTCAAGAATTTTTTATCAGCTATGAGCTGATTCAACTCCTTGCAACTAAGAGGAAAAGTTAATAGGAAAGAGAGACTGCATGGCTAACAGAAATCCACAGACAATGATGATGATGATTACCATAATCGCAATGACATAATGATGATTACCATCACACCAATGACAAGGACAAGAACAACAAACCCATAGTGCTTAATGTGTGCCAGGCACTGTTCTGAACAGTTCACACATTTGGCACAGTGCCTGACACATGGTAAAGACCCATTCAATCTTTACAATTACTCTAAGAGATTTGTACTATAGTCTCACTTAGCAAGTAAAGAAACTGAAACACAGAGAGGTTAAGAAACTTGCCTAAGTAATGGCTGATAAATGTAGAAGCAGGAATTTGAGTGGTTGCTCTGAACCACATGCTTCATTAAAAATTTTAATTTAATTTTTCTTGGCATTACCATTCATGGACTTTATTTTTTAACTTTATTTTCTTTTTAATTGACAAATGGTAATTGTATACATTTATGGTGTACAATGTGGTATTTTGATACCCCTATACACTGTCCTTGCTTCATTTTAGCCAATTGCTTATGAGTTCACTCTAAATGAACCAGTAATAAGGGCAGCTACATGATTGATGGATGACTGGTCACTCTGCCATTTGAAGGGCAGGACTTACCTTTCTAATCATACTCCTTATTACACACTCTATTTTACAGCTCTCTTCACTGAGAGTTTTAATTGTATTTAGATTTCATCAGAATTTGGTTCTTAAGAAGCAAGGGAAAAGCATTCTTTCTTGGATAGCATGGAATTTGCATGACCACTTTGGCTCATGTAAAAAAAAAAAAGTGAGGTGTTCTTAAACCAAAGGTTCTCAAATCCTAACTTAACATAACCTACCTGAAATCAATGTTATGCTTATTGGCACTTGACAAGACTGGAAGAAAAATAACTGTTCGTAACAGCTCATCTTCACGTAGCTAATGACAGGTACCATTGTTTTTTAGGCAAAGTGATGGGGGAGGATATTGACTATTTCAAAGGTTGTTCAAAATCACTAAAATATAACATAATAATATTGTCATAGGCATATAGGCCTAGCTATTTTTATCATGGAAACATGAGCAGAAATGAAGAACCATACATATATTTATACCTTAGGATCAATAAAACTATATTTTTTGGTCCAAATTTTTCAGATTAGTCATTTACGTGTATCTCCAATTCACAATTTTCCTCTTTCCTTTTTGTCTGTGTAGACGTACATTTGAACAGGGTAGAAAAGTGATGTTACTAAAACTTAATACTTGGAATCTTTCTTTATGATCCATCTTTAAAAGTAAACACATTATTATGATTAATAGCAATGTTCTCAGGATAATAATTTGTTTGTTTGTTTAAAACAGAAATATTTACATGAAAACTCAATACAAAGGCCAAATCATTAAGCTCTTCTTAAGCCAGAGTAGGCATATTTCATGCTGAGATATGCCATTTTAATGTTGAAAGAAAAAAAAGAAAGTCTTTAAAGATTTGGCCTAAAGAATAAATTCCAAAATGTGAAATAACACGTGCCCTGTAATGAGACGTAGATCATAACTCTGACATTTGTCTTCTCCTGGTGAATTCAATTCCTCACAGAAGTACAGAGAGGGAAAGAAAATATTGGAAGTGAGAGTAATAAAGTCAATACAGCAGGCTTCACATGTATAAATGACACTTTCTTCACAACATGAGAGTTGCAGACTTGCCTAAGACATATTCCCCTTTTCTAAGAATATTCCTGACTTTAAGGATTTCATCAATGTATTTACTATCTCACATCTCACCAGTGGGAGGATGACTGGGCTGTGGGACAGCCCCCTTTAAAAAGGCAACTGTTTTAGAGACTGTTAAGCAATGAGCCATTTGCGTGTGAGTGTAAGTTGATTTAATCAGATGGTTTTCCTTCTGGCAGCCTACATTGGGTCTACACTGAGGGATCCAGAGTTTTGAATTTAGGGGCTGAAACAATTGAGGGGAGGGAAGTGAGAGATGAGTGACACAGAGGTGAGGGGTTACAGCAATCACGAAGATGCTGAGCTCATGGAGAGAGATATGAGCATTGTTGAAAGGGGGTGAAGAAAGAGAGCTGGGAAGACAAATTTGGCTTACTTAAAAGTGTGCCAGTGTCACCTGATTCTAGGCTGTTATTGTTATTTCCCTTAACATTAAATTGGTTTTGGTGAGCTAATATGGTACTCAACTATGACTTGAAATTTGTTTTTATGGAAAAATGCATTCAGAATGTAGTAGATTGAATAATTGGCTCCAATTCTTTGCTTTAGCCTCAATTGAGCAAAGTATATTTTCCTAACCCTTGTCTTTGGCTCATCTATGAAACTTGTTTTGACCAACCACATATGGGCAAAAGTGTGCCAGTCCTGATCTCAGGCCTTAAGAGGCTTTGTCTTTCTCTGCTTGCCCTCTTATCCTCTTTTGTGTTTCTGCCATCTCCACTAGCTAAGCTTTCCGTAGGTAGCTGTTACCCCTTTAGCTGACCTGCAACTCGAAGCAGAGCTGTGAAGTCCAGCACCAGCTTAAATAAGCTGATCTCTAGCCTATGTGCAGATATGTGAGAATAAATGATAGTTGTTTTAAGTCACTCTGTTTTTGAGATCATTTGTTACACAGCATCTTTTTGGTCATAACTGACTGATACACAGAGTTCTAAAGAACCCTCTTACAAGTGAACTCTTGGAACATAACCTGTTGGTAAGTTGGGATTTTCCTGCATTTCAACAAGATCACTACTCTCTTTTTAATGAGAATTTTTTGTCTATTTTTTATTTGGTTTCAGCTCACAGTTAAGATAAAAGCATAATTTGTTACCTGATAAGATAAAGGTTAGCAGAGAGTATGGCTTGTACCTATAGATAAGCACTCATTGCTATTGCATATAGCAATGGTTTTTAGCTGACTCTGTGAAGTTCTAGGGCCTGCAGTGAATTCTTATAAAGGCCACCTTGGGGTGGGAGTTTCCACCTCTTCTCCTTCACATAGCTCCAGCCATAGCAGAGCTATTTTTATTTGTTTTGTAACTGGGTTTCCTTATAAGATTTTGCCTAATTAAAAGGCTGAAATAAGTTGAAAACCTATAGTGAACCCCTCACTTTTCTTGGGACCCATGGTCTTCCACACATGGGCATGCTATCCTTTTTGCCTAGCTAGCTAGCTCTCTCTTTCCACTTCTCTGCAAAGCTCCTATCCATTCTTCCATACTTCTTCCTTCAATAGATGGGACCAAATTGCCATCCCTTTAAGTGTGGGCCAGACTTAGTAACTTTTAATGAGTTGAATGTACAGGAAGTGATGGTGTCTGATGTCCAAGATTTGGAGGACATTAGGCCATAAAAGGGATTGTGGCATCTCTCTCTCTCTCTGTGTCTCTCTCTTATTCATTAAGCATTATGGGTTTACTCATTCTGGGGAAAGCCAGTTAACATTTCATGAGGATACTCAAGCAGCTCCATGGAAAAGTCTACATGAGAGGAACTGAGCCCTCCCGCTAACAGCCATGTCAGTGATTTTGATTGCAACCTCATGAAAAACTGTGAGCCAGCTCTTGAATTCTTGACCCACAGAAACTGTGAGGGAAAAAAAAAGTTTGTTGTTTTTAGTTGTTATGTTTTGTAGTAATTTCTTATGCAGCAATATATAACCAATATGATACCCACTAAAGAGATTCTTTTCTATGATAGTCTTCTGAAATGCCTGAGTATTAATAATTTTCTTCTTTATTATTGCCCTTAATATGTACCTTGTTTGCAGGATTTAGTCCACTGCATTACCTATTTACATATCTTTTTCCTCCATTAGACTATGAGATATTTGTATTCTCAGATATCTGGCACAGTCTTTGGCATCTTACATATTGGATAAAGAATGAAAAAAATAGCTACTGCACAAGTTGTAAAAATCACTCAGAGAAGAATAAGACAGACAAAGGATAAAAAATAGCCATCTCTATCTTTGCCAAAGTAATTCTCAGTTTTGACCAGAGATTATAAATGAGCAGAAAATCCTCAAATAGAGTCAATGCTGTATTTTTCCACCACATATTGACATATAAGCCAGTTCTTTGCACTCTTGTTTCAGCAAATGACAAGCATTCCTGCTCAGATGGTGTGTCTAGAATAACAGGGTCTATAACTGAGTGGGGGGGGGGTGTTTTGACTAGGTTTACAGATGAACAAGTTGGAAATCTATCACTATCCAAAACAAGCTTTGTATTTATGGTTTTGACCAAGTGTAAACAGAAGATATATAATTTATCAAGCTGTAGAGAGCGTTTGGTGGTTTTCAGAAGCCAGAGCTATACAGTCAAATCAAAATGGTGGAAGTAGCTTCTGATTAATTCCATGTGAGCCCAGCAATTTGGAATGAGAGCCTTCTGGATATGCCAGGCTACACAGGTCTGAACAATTAGGTGTTTAAAATTGAGTTTTAATGATGATGATGATGATGAATTGTGTTTTTATTTTGATGATCATCTAAATAATTAGTAGAGGAATATTATGGGTCATCTGGAGGTCAGACAAAAAACTTAGAAGTGCCATGTGATTTCAGGTCTCGAGTTTATGACTCGGCATGGCTCACATGGCCCCTTAAGTGACAGAGTTTAACTTGTAATGCACTATTTCTCAGATTGGGGTGCATGGGCTTGTAATTTTAAGGATCTACAAGTTCTTACATTTGGGAAACAGTG
This sequence comes from Macaca nemestrina, assembly GCF_043159975.1. Lineage (NCBI taxonomy): Eukaryota > Metazoa > Chordata > Mammalia > Primates > Cercopithecidae > Macaca > Macaca nemestrina. The sequence goes on from NC_092128.1 coordinate 97,093,077, forward strand.
ATAGAAACAAGAAATGCTTCCTCGGAGGACGGATTAGTGATATTTCATCTGGGGAGCCAAGGGAAGGCTTTCTGAGGGAGCTGGCATCCTAGATGGCCCTCAAGGACAGACTCTGTGTGCCTTCTCTTATCAAGTGTCCACTTAAAGTATCTGCTTGATAAAAAATCCACCGCTTCCAGAGGCCATTCATGACTCCCTGGTTATTCTTTGAGAGCCTCTGTGTTAGTTCTGTTTAATTACAGTGTGGTGCAGACTGAAGAATGAATGGAAACATTGTGTGGAGGGAGGCATGAGAAAAGAAAGTGTGGGGCTTCAAGAGGGAACAGGAAATAGTTCAGTTTAACTACAGGTCAAGGTATGCAGGGTATAGTGGGGCATGGGATGCAAGGCTGGCAATGACCTATTGTGAAGGTCAAGGCATTTTTTTTTTGTCTCTGTGTTTTATCCCCTGTAATTACGAAGGGAGTGTTTGTGCGTTTGTTGTTGTTGTTGTTGTTGTTGCTGGGGTAGCCATTTCATACTGACGGAGATGATTCTGACAAGACTGCAGCTAACACAAAGTCATGATAATATTGTTGAATAACTATCTCAGCATCATTTTGTTGAAGAGCTCTTGCTTACCTGTAAAGTTTCTGGGCACATGGGAAATTTTTAATTCATGTATCATCTTTGATTTTTGTAGAAGACATATTTTTAGTGTGTACCTTGCCTTTGCTGAAGGCTGCAGCTGGGAAGTCACGTGTAAACTGCATGACCCTGGTCAGAGCCCCTTACCCACTCTTATCCCCACCCTGGATGATTAAACCCAACTGGCACCGGGCCTTGGGAGAGTCAACCCATTGTCTGGGCTGAGCTAATCAGACTCTTTCTTGTGGGAATTTGGACACTGAGAAACTGAGAAAGATGAGGATGGCTTTAGAACTGAAAGGTCATGCCAAATTAACCCACGTTGAATGCAGAGAAAGCTAGTTGAAAGAGGTGAAGAGAGAAGAAGAAAAGCGTGGCAGCGGTGAAATACACGTAGAGAGAATCACCCTGGTTTCCGGTTTTCCAATTCCAATTTTAATTCCAATTTGGTTTGCATATAATTTGTTTCCCGTCTGTTTCTAATCTTCTGCAGGATTTCCTGCTGTATTTTTACAGTAAAATCTTCCACACTTAAGCTTATTTGAGTGACTGACTTTTTCTTGCATCCACACATGACCTTTCTAAGGTAATGCTGAGTTTGCAAATGAAGCCGTTGGTTCTCAAGAGACTGTTGGGCTGAAGGGAGTAATGTCAGCTCATTAGTTTGGGTGCTAAACCAACTTCTACCCATGAAGCAAGAGGGAGGCATGGATAGCTTCAGTTTATTAGTGGGAACTCTGGGAAACAAGGTAGCAAGTACAACTTGACCAATGTTGGAAGAGATTCTACCTCTCAATATGACCAATGATGGGCTATAGACCTCAGCAGTCACTATGGTCTATTCTGATCACAGCTGAGAACGTTTTGGCAAAGAGCTGAGGTGAGTAACCACAGTGACTACATATTCTTCTACTCACAAAGAAGAATAAGAAATTAAGAGTTACGGCTGGGCGCGGTGGCTCACGCCTGTCATCCCAGCACTTTGGGAGGCCGAGGCGTGTGGATCACGTGGTCAGGAGATTGAGACCATCCTGGCTGACATGGTAAAACCCCGTCTGTACTAAAAATATAAAAAAAATTAGCCAGGCGTGGTGGCGGGCACCTGTAGTCCCAGCTACTCGGGAGGCTGAGGCAGGAGAATGGCGTGAACCCAGGAGGTGGAGCTTGCAGTGAGCCGAGATTGCACCACTGCACTCCAGCCTGGGCAACAGAGTAAGACTCTGTCTCAAAAAAAAAAAAAAAAAAATAGTTACATATACATATTATTGAGTTATTAAGAGTTACATATATATAAAATGCCCATATTATACATTATAAATTTTTTTATATAAATGTAACTCTTAATTTTTTATTCCTCTTTGTGAGTAACAAAATCCCACAGTTGAAGAAAAGTCATTGCCATTCTTTCAGGCGTCTGATGAAATCTAAAGCTCTCTTTGTACTAACTGCAAGGTTTAATCAGGAGTGGATAATATGAATGTACCTACCATAATGAATTTCAAGTTTTACTACCTGCAGACATTGTCAGGAACTGAATTTCCAGGGTATGCAACTTATAATTGAAAATCTTTATGTTTTAGTTCCACCTGTCATTTTTAAAATTCTATTCAAAGGATGTCTGTTATAAAAATATCTTTTCTGTCAAAAGTTATGCTTTAGAGGAAATGTGTACCATTAGAAATTAGCAATTTCAACATGTTGGTGATTTGGAATTTTTTGGAATAATTTGCTGTTTTTCAGAGTTGTTGAAATTATACGAAGGACCTTCATTCTGATAAGTAATGAATTTAGTAAGGATGAGATGGCAATGAGACATATTATTTTAAAGTCAATTTCCTTTGAAATCCTAAGAATCTTCTTTAGACAGACATGCAGCTGGAAATAGCAGGGACTAAACCAACAGGGGATGGAGACCCTGGGGATTTTCTTTGCGCTTTTTCTGGGAAGAAGCTCTGCTCTTCTGCTGTTCATCTACTCATCTGTGGGAATTCTATTCTTCAAGTACAGAGGCTAATGGCTGCAAAATGAAGTTTTGCTTATCCTCTCTCTTGCTAGATTTCTTTGAGCATGAAAATTTTACAAGGCACAACCAAACTGAACCACAAAAAGGCATTGATGTTATGGGATTGCATCAATAGCATTGGCTGTTTCATTTCCATTCACTTATCAGACATATTTACTTCTCAGATATTTCCTTAACCGGAATTGACTGTACTATAATTGCCTATTTCTTTGGTCCATTGGCTGTTAACCTTGAAGTGACTGGGGTAGGGCTGGCGAGGCCTTCCCTGTCAGGCCTGACCTCTCACTATGCTGGAGAGAGCGCTGCCATGACAACGGCGACAGATGTCAGCTAAGCAATGTGCACCCTAGAAAGACTCCTGTATTGAGAAAATCGATCTTGTAATGGTGCCACGGAGCACATTCGCTGAACTGCCAAGTGTTCTAGGCTTAATCATTTATTTCATCTAGCAGAGAGAAGAAAACATAAAAGAAATGAAATGAATTTGACCTCTGTCTTTTGAGTGACTTTAGTGCTACACTGAATTCTAGCAAGTGCCTCTTATGAATTTTAAAAAATTACATTAGGAATAACATTTTGAAGTGAAATGACTCTTGTAATGCCAACCCTCCAGAAACATGTTATTTCAAATGTCACATACCTAATAGTCATTTGCTGTTTTCTGTGTATGTCTGGGGGTTAGCTCCATCTTGAGTATGTTTCAGGCAAATTATTATGAAGAAACTGGGAACGAAGTGGACCAGAGCCTGCTGGTTTGGTTTTCTCCCTTCTTAGCATAAGGCAACTTCTTTTGTGCCGATCATCATGGATTAGCGAGTAGCATAAGCAACGTTTCATATTGACAGCTTTTGAATCCCTCTCAATTTTAGAGTCTTCCAATAGAATGCTTGTTCTTTTGTCTGTCTGCAGAGTGAAGTTTGTCTCCCTGACAGTTAATCCTGAGACAGCCTTCCATCGCCTTGATAGGCTTGTCATTCATGCCTTGACACCTCTCGTTCATCTGAGGCTGGCCTGCTGGATATGCAAATGATAGGAGGACTGAAAATCATAATCCTTCAGCCGTGATGGCTAGTATGTCAACGTCACTATTCTTGGAACAAGCCATTTTGTGAGTAGCTGGGGAGTGGTGGGAGACTCTGAGCGAGGGGAGGCAGCACGCACTTCTGACCTTTTCATGGCCCAGGTCAGAATTAGATTTTTAAAAAAGCAAATGCCCAAACCGAAAGAAACCCTTAAAGCCTAAAGACTGTAGACAAATCTCTCTGATAACCTTGCCTGTATAAATAAATATCATTTAGAGTGATTATAGTGAAAAGGATCTCTTAAGATTTTCAATGTGATATGTCTGTCTCTTGTGCTGTGGGATATTTTATTGCATTTTTGCCCTCAAGTGGAGCTGACAGGAGCCAAGCTTGTAATTTAAATCAATAAGAACCCTTTACCATGGCCATAAAATACTTGGCTAAACCTTTGAAGTGGCCACAGTTGAATGCACAGTGAACACAGTATAAACGTTCCTTAAGATGTATTGTATGAGACCACTGCTAGAACAGCATTCAAAGGAACCGGCCTTAAGCATCTTTTGTGACTGATGGGAGAGGGTCCCAAATGCTTTTGATCATTTACATGCCGCTCCAAACAGCCCACTTAATTGGCATGTGACCCAGCTGCAGCCTTCTGTTTTCTCCTCAGACATTTCCACTGTCTCTTTGGTGGGGTTTCTGGAATCTGGGTCTCCTTCTAAACCAATAATCCACATCTGACATGCTGTTGTGTCAGTTGCTCCTGCTCATTTCCACTGTAGCCGGGGAAAATAGAACAAAGGCTGGTTGTTCAAACCCATCCTGGGAGCGCCGCACAGGCAGTTCAGCAGCACTGGCTGGGAAGTGTTCTTTGTGTAACAGCGAAGGCTGAGGTTGCGGCTTACCTGTTAGTTTCTTTTGGAGCGGCTTGTTTTTGGAGGGGTGGCGTTCAGAGAGATGTCAGAATTGAAAAGGCAGCGTTTGCCTCCACTCTGCTTCGCTCTGCTGTCTCCCGCATCCTCACTGTGTGCCTGGCCCTTCCTCCGGCTCCTTCCTGCCGCCTTTGCCTTTTTCCTGTGAGGATGGGTGGGTGGGTGGATGGATGTTTCCCGACTCTTGTCCTCTGGTCTCTGTCTCTGTTTGTCCCTCACTCTTTGTCTCTCTCTTGCTCTCAGATTCCAAAGTCTTCCCCAATTCTACAAAAACAGTAAATGGTGATCGTCTGAATTTGGCAGTGAACTGTCTTGTGTGAGGGACCTGCTGCCCGGGGGGAGTGTTGCAGTTGTGATACCAAACGCACGGGCTCAAGCGCAGTCACTCCTTTCCAGGTTCATGGGCCAAATACCTTTCCTGGCTGCTGCTTCACAGAAGCCCTGTCTTCCTGGTGAGACGTCAAAGATAGGCATCAGAGTCACAGGCCAGTCTCTACTTTATCTGATAGATCACAACCTTCGTTGTAGTTCCCTCTTGGGATGGCACCTACAGGTATCCCAGTGGCTAAGCAGATGGACACACGTCCTGTGTGACCTCTCCTTTTGGGGAAGGCACTTTTTGAAAGGCCCATCTGGGCTCAGGTCTGACTCCCCTAGGGGGCCACATGTCATGTCTGTTTGCCACATGCAGTCTGACAATACATTTTATTACCTGGCCTCTGCAAACCCAATACGATTTTGTGACTCTTGATATTTCAGCTGATGTTTACAAGATTTCTTTTGCCCTTTTGTGAGAACAGACTAGACAGGGCCTTAAAAACACATTACTTTGTGTTTATAAAGTTAATGTGTATAAATGGCATTTAAAAACGTGTGTATGGGTAAACTATTATAGCCAAAATCAGATTTTAAGGACATATCAACAAGATTCAAAGTTCAGAACTTGTTTATGTCCTAATTTGAAAAAATGAACTGGAAAGATATGTAATGTATATTTGAATAACTGGGGACATTTGCCTACAACTGGTTATTATGTAATTGACAAGATATTACGGGAAAGGAAGGCATGGAGTAAATAAAAACCACACTGGAAAGCAATGATAGTTGTAAAAGCTGGGTCATCAGTGGAATAAGCGTTCAGTACGTTATTCTATTTTTATTTATATTTCTAAATACTCTGTTGCAAAGTTAGAAGAAGTTAGCATGCCTACTCAGGATTGCCTTACCACCACACTTATACCTGTTGTTCAATAAAATTGTATTTCGGCAGGTCTTACCTGTTTGCCTGTCATCCTGTGCTTTTACCTCCCATGTAAAATTTCCTTTGCACTGGGGGCTGGTTCTGTTTGAATGCTGTCTATCCCTGTGGCCTGAACTTTAGCATTTAGCATGGAATTTCTGCCTACCTCATCTCCCCATTCAGACTGTAAACTTCTTGAAAGCAGGACCGTTTCTTACCTTTCAGTGCTTCCTACCTATAATTGTGCAGTGTGAGGCTCAGAGTACGAATGAATCGGGCTAGGCTAGACTATGCTGTGGTAACACATAAGTCTTGAAATCTCAGCAGCGTTATGCAGTAAAAGTTCATTTCTTGTTCCTGTAAAGTCGATGTGTGTTGGGCATCTCTGTCCCATCTTGCAGCTATGCTCTCAGGAGTGGGTAGCTTTCAGAGAGACCACAGTGGGGGAAGAGAGAGAGATGAAATCCATCAACAGGTTGTATTTTGACTGCCTCTGCCTGGAAATAACCTACAGAACTTCTCCCACAGCCCATAGGCTGGAATGAGTCACCTGACCCCCAACAGCAAGGCAGGCTGGGAAATGAAGGGAGCATGTGGCTATTTGGTGAGCATGAATTGTTTCTACACTGCTTCTTACCCCATGTGCATGTTGTCTCATGAATTTCAACATGAGAGAGTCCCTGGTGAGAAGGCCTTTGGTCATTTGTGTGGAATAAGAAAATGACAACCAGACCATTTCATTTCCTTTTTTTTTGGCCATGCCAGTGGGTTATTTCCTACATAGTTGGAACCCTGTCTGGTTAATGGTAAGATCCCAGAGGGCTTCATGACCACTGTTCAGGCTTTGTGCCTATGACAGTCAAAGGCACAAGGATTATCGCCTGTCTCCATCTGAAAATGTTACAGCTTGATCCTGTCAGGGTGCTGCCAAGCTTGAGGTGCTCCCAGAATAGAGGGGTACACTGTGACTGGGGCTCATGTGGTTAAAATAGTAATAACCAGAAAAACAGAGCATCTGGCCATTGCAAGAAAAGAAGGGCACAACTACATTACGGTGAGAAGTTCCTTCCTCAGGCAAAGTTGAAAATGTTTAATTTAAGGAAAGGGCACCACTAACCAAATAGAGGAAAATGTAGACTCTCAAGCCAGGTGCATATCTCATGTGTGATATGCTGATGATCATCAGCCAAATTTAGTGACTGAGCAAGTGCTAAGGGGTATTTGCCTGTAGATAAATGGTCTGTATGAACAGGTGTTCCCCAGTCTGCCTGTCTCCCTCCCCTTCCGCCTGTGGGTAGGGCAGGTTTCCTTAGAAGAGCCTGAGGCACTGCAGCCTTCCTGGGGCTGGCAGTGAAGGTACTCTTCCGTGCAGAGCCACATGAGGGACGCTGGTCTGAGAGTCTCCTAGAAATAACAGGCAGCCCTTGAAGGGCATTAAGTAGAGCGTGACCTGACCCTTATTGCTTCTTTATTTTTTTATTTTTTATTTTTTTGAGACAGACTCACTCCATCACCCAGGCTGGAGTGCAGTGGCATGATCTTGGCTCACTCTAACCTCTGCCTCCTGGGTTCAAGGGATTCTCGTGCCTCAGCCTTCTGGGTAGCTGGGATTACAGGTGTGCGCCACCATGTCCGGCCAATTTTTGTATTTTTAGTAGAGATGGGGTTTTACCATGTTGATCAAGCTGGTCTCGAACTCCTGGTTTCAAGTGATCTACCCGCCTTGGCCTCCCAAAGTGCTGGGATTACAGGCATGACAGGCATGAGCCACCATGCTTGGCCCATGGATTGCCCCTGGATGTGGCTGTGTCCTGAGGATGAGCTGCAGGGGCACACTGAAGTAAGCAGGAGGACCAGCTGGGAGGTCACTGAGAGACAGAAGGTTGGTTGCAGGGATGAGGAAAGCAAGGTGAGCTACTCTGTTTGGCAGTGAGTGATAACCGTCTCCTCCCCCTCTCCCTTGGATGTCTAGGCCCAGGCACACTGGTCCCCTGTTAGTTCATTTCTCCCTCAGGGCCTTTGTACCCACTGTGCCCTCTACTGGAACAACCCCCCGCACCCCAAGCCTACACCTACTTACCCTTCAATCTCAACTCTGACGTCACTTCCTCAAAAAGCCTCTGGACAACCCCCTTCCAGATAGGTCAGGCCCCTCATTCACAATTAGTTATGTAATGATGTAATGTCTGTTTCTTCCATTAAAATGGAAGCTTCTTGAATTCAGGGGTTGTATTTGTCAAAATCACATTAAAAAACTACTTTAAAAGAAAAACAGCATGCTGCCTTGTACATAGTAGGTCCTTAATGAGTATTTTTTGAATGACGTATGTTAGGCATTTTCTTACAGTGTGCTGTCAAACCCTCCTTACAAGCTTGCAACCCCATTTTGTGGATGAGTAAACTGTGGCTCCAAGAACACAAAGCAGGGGAGTGGCAGACCCAGGATTTGCAGCTTGGTCTGTGTAGCATCAAAGCTCTCATTCTTTCTGTCACAGCAGAAATAAATGAGGTTACTTTATTCAAACAATGTAATTCAGATTAGGCCAAAGCCAGAGCACGATGAATTCTTTTTATTTCACTGGCTCCAACTTACTGAGATCAATTTAATTCATGTAGCATTTATGGGATACCTTGAACTCATTCACTATGTTAAATAGGAGGGCAAGAAAGGGACAGAGCTGGGCTTCAGGGAAATGCCTGTGGTGAGCTGGATACAGAGGGTCCCAGAAGGAGAAGAAGCTGTGTGCTTTCCAGAGGAGTAGGCTGGCCCAGAGCCCAGGTCACTGAGTTCTTAGGAAGGACCTGCAGGGTGGCAAGGGCCTGCTGTCTCTTGACTCTTGCTGAGGTGGGTAAAACATTTAGGCTGGCTGCTTAATGGAAAGAGCTTGGCTTTGGAGTCGCACTTTGCTCCTTTCCAGCTGAGTAACACTGGGCAAGCTACTTGCACTCTCCAAATTCCAGTTTCCTCATCTGTAAAATGAAGATAATGGGTCGGGCGTGGTGGCTCACGCTGTAAACCCAGCACTTTGGGAGGCCGAGGCTGGCGGATCACCTGAGGTCAGGAGGTCAAGACCAGCCTGGCCAACATGGTGAAACCCCATCTCTACTAAAAATACAAAAATTAGCCGGGCAGCTACTCAGGAGGCTGAGGCAGGAGAATCACTTGAACCCAGGAGGTGGAGGTTGTGGTGAGCCGAGATCATGCCTGAAGTAAGCACTCCAGCCTGGGCAATAGAGCGAGACTCCATTTCAAAAAGAAGAAATGAAGATAATGATATTTCGCGGGGTTGTGGTGAATTCATGGGAAAATGCATAAAAAGCCTGAGGCTCATTGCCTGGCATATGCTTTTAGCGGATGTCTATAACCATCCTAGGGGGCCCTCTGTAGACAGACTGAACTGGAAGAGGATCACCAAGTGGGGTATTCAGAAAGTCAGCACCCAAGAATATTGGGAACAGTGACATGAACACACCTCTGCTTTTATTTTTTCCTTTTTTCTTCTTGGTTGAGGTGAAATTTACACAATCAAATTAACCATTTTAAACTATAATTCAGTGGCATTTAGTACATTCACAATGTGTGCAACCACTACTTGTATCTAGTTTCAAAACATTTTCATCATCCCCAAAGGAAACTGTCTACCCATTAAGTAATCCTTCCCCATTTCCCCTACTCCTCAGCTCCTGGCAACTATCAGTCTGCATTCTGACTCTGGATTTACTTGCTCTGAATGTTTCATGTAAATGAAATTGGTTTTGGGGGTTCTTCCATTTTGTAGCATGTATCAGAATTTCATTCATTTTTATGGCTGAGTAATATTCTATTGTAGGTACATATCACATTTTGCTTATCCATTCATCCCTTGACAGATATTTGGATTGTTTCTACCTTATGGTGATTGTGAATAATGTTGCTATGAACATTTGTGTACAGGTATTTGCTGAAGTACCTGCTTTTGATTCTTCTGGGTATATACCCAGGAATGGAATTGTTGGGTCCTATGGTAATTTTATATTTAACTTTTTGAGAAACCACATAATTGATTTTCATAGCAGCTGCTCCATTGTACGTTCTCACCAGCAATGCGAAGGATTCCAATTTCTCCGTGCTCACCAACACTTATTTTTTGTTTATTTTTGATTATAGCCATCCTTGTGGGTGTGAAGTGGTATCTCATTGCATGTTTTTTCCCCTTTTTTCACTGTGGTTTTGATTTGCATTTCCCCCCACCCCACCTTTATTTTTTAAATTCAGAAGAGTTGTTTGTTCTTCATGACTTCTTTGAATCCTTAGATTATCCCTGATGGTTTATGTACAAAAGAGGTTTCTGTGGGAAAAAAAGACCCTCTTGTACAACTCTGGTAGGATTTTAAATTAGTACAAAGTCTGTGGAAGGTCATTTGGAACACTCTCCATTGAAATTACAAACGCACACACCCTTTGATCCAGCAGTTGCAAGTCTATGAATCTGGCTTATGGATATACTCCCATGTGAACAAAATGATGTATCTGTAAGGTTATTCATTGCAACATTATTTATAATAGCAACAGATGGGAAACAAAATAAATGCCTCTCAACCGGGAACTGGTTAAACAAATTTTGGCACAGCCATACAATGGGATCCAGTATAGCTGTAAAAATGATGGAGACACCTCTTTGTGTGCTGGTATGGAGGGAATCCCAAGACATATTGTTAAGCGGAAAAGGAAATCAAGATTTAGAACAGTGTATAAATAGTCTGCCCTTCATATAAAAATGAGAGAAAAAGAATATGTTTGTGTATATATATGTATGCATATATAAATGCATGTATTTCACTGAATATTCATAAAATACCTTTGTAGAAAGGAAATTGGTGGTGAGAGACAAGAGTGGGAAGGACAATTTTTACTGTATATCCTCTTGTGCCTTTGGAATTTCAAACTCTAAATATATTTCCTGTTTGAAAAATAAATTAAATTAAAATGAAGATAACTCATAAACACCTAGAAATCTCATTAATTTAGGCTCTGATAGATCTGATTTTATAGTGATTTCAGTAGGACATGGACTCTAATGTAAGCTTTGCTACACAAAGTGATGCCAGGGACAGGGTTGCAAAAGAAAGAATTCAAGATCTTATCCCTCCCGCTTCCACTGCAGTCCCGACTGCAGCATTAGCTCACTGACTTGATCACAGTTTGAACTTGAGTCAGGCTTCCCGAGGCCACCCTGAATGACTTCCCACAGTTCCCCTTTGTGCTGATTCTGAGAGTCCTGCCCTTGGGCTTGCCCCAGCAAGTGGTGCTAAAACAGAAACCAATGCGACTGGGGTATGCAGAGGAGCAGGTACAGCCCTAGGCAGTGGAAAGAAACTATGTCCAAAGTAAGTCTTTGAACTTGAGGTTGGGCACTCTGTGGCACCATGTTATCCAAGACCTCTGAGTAGATCAGATGGCAGAGGAAGAGAAGTCTTAGCTCTGTCACTTTCTTGGTCAGTGTCTTTGGGCAAATCACCACATGCCTCTGAATTCCTGTTTTCTCATCTCAAAAGGGGGCCAATACATGCAGGACTGTTGCATGTAGATGATGAGATGTTAAGAGGACTTTTCTTTCCTTTTTTTTTTTAACCCCCAGAGATGGGGTCTTGCTCTGTTGCCCAGGCTGGAGTGCAGCGAATGGTACAATCATAGATCACTACAGACTCTAATCCTTGCGGCTCAACCAATTTTCCTGCCTTAGCCTCCCGAGTAGCTGGGACTACAGGCATGTGCCACCATACCTGGCTAATTTTAAAATTTTTTGTAGAGATAAAGTCTCACTATGTTGCCCAGGCTGAAGAGGGCTTTCTTAATATAAGCCTTATAAAATGCTGTAAAAACATGAAGGTTATTTTGAAAGTCACTATGAAAAGTCCACACTGGTTAAACATCCCCGATGTGCTTACTATGTTTGAGAGCTGGAGAGATGACAAAGAAGAATAATAGATTCTCCACCCTTCAAGAGTTTTGAGGACTCATAGGCTAGTGAGAGAGGGGGTTGTAAGGACAATTAATTACAGCAGAGTGCTAAGTATAGAACAGAATGGAACACCAGGTGTAGGGGTGCAGGGAGGAGGAAGGCACAACTGCACCTGGGGACTCAGCAAAGGTTTATGAGACCAGAAGATGTTAGGGTTGAATCGTGAAAGGGAAGTAGGAGGTTGTCAGGCATGTAGGGGGCATTCTGGGTGGAGGAAACAGTCTGTGAAAAGGCAAGATGGACAAAAGGATAGAGTTTATGGGCAATTCCAAGCAACTGGTTGCTGCAGAGTTTGGGGTATGTGGGTGGGAGCTGAGGTTGAAAAGGGATGACCAGGTCACATCTTGGAGACCTCTTTTATGGAGGACACAGCTAAATAATGCAGTAAGAAATAAAACAAGAATAGGTAAATATGGCAAGCAATCCTTTTACAGATCCCTCTCTCAGACATAAGATACTAAAAGACACTGAGCTTCCAGATTTTTGACTCCCAACTCCCTGTGAGATGCACTGGGCATGAGCTTTGAGCATGACCTTGTGAGGAACTCCAGCCAGCAGTCCTGGACTTTGAGCCATCCCACGCCAGACTGCAGATGATTACAGCTCCTAGTCATGGAGTCACTCCAGTCAAATACCAAAATCCTTTGGGTATTTCCTACTGAGGTCCTGGATGAGCCATCCTCACTGTGCCCATTAAATGATTCCCAGAATCTGTGAGTACAGGCGGTTGTTGTATCCCAGGATGAAGTCACTGATGTAGAACAGGGAAAGGCCCTCACGTTGAGGATAGCTGCCCCTGGGAAGAGGATCATCTGCCCAGGGCATGTCCTAAGGTCATACAATTCATGTTGCTGCCACTGGCCTTTCCAAAACCCAGACGCCATCATGCCATTCCTCTGATTTAAAAGCTGCTGCGGGTCCTCTCTGGCTGCAGAATGTAGCCTAACTGCTCAGTCTGTTGCTCAGGTTATTCGCAGCCCAGCCCTCACCTTCGCCTGGAGCTTCCTCTCCTGTGACCCTCCCCAGCAGCTCCATGTCCTCGCCTCTTTGCTGCTTGGGGAAACCATACTCCTCATTCAGGGTCGGCCAATTCCCGCCTGTCCTCACAGGCAGAGGAATAGCCTCCTCTTCCCGGCTCGCTCAGCGCTCAACACTTTCTTCTTAGAGCTCTTTTCAGACCTTCATTTTTGTGTCTGTACTTTGGAAAGACTGTGATTTCCTGGAGGGTAGGGACCATGTCTGACTCATGTCTGTAATCTCAGGGTCCAGCTCTGTGTCCAGTTCAGTAAATGTTTTAGATGATTGAATGGATGCCTGGGTGGAAGGGAGGTGTGCTCCCCAGCAAACACCTGAGTGAATGTTTTCCAGGAGTGAGTCAGGAGTGGTCTGTAAGTGCTGTTCTCTACTGCTTTGTCTTCTGCCATTTTTCTTTCATTCTCTCCCTCCTGCATTGCTCCTCTTACACTCATTTTTAAAATACGTCTTTCTAAAAATAAAAACAAAATTAATAATTAAAAAATAGAGATGGGATCTTGCTAATTTGCCCAGGCTGATCTTGAAATATTGGGCTCAAGCAGTCCTCCTGGCTCGGCTTCCCAAAGTTCTGAGATTACAGGCATGAGTTACTGCACCCAGCCCATTTTTTTGTGCACCAATTTTTAGAAATACCTGCCATGTTGGGGTTTGTGTATTTGGGGCATAGATACCCAGGTAATACCCCCATCCCAGAACAGTTACTTCAGTTGTTCTGTGGATGACAAATCAGAGACCTACACTGCAGATTTCTCTTTTATATGTCTTAATTGACTATATTAGGAATCATTAGTTACAATGAAAAGGAGAGGTAGAGAAAACATAATTCAGTGTTCTGACACAAGGCTGTTTCCTCTGGTCCACAGGCTAATTTTTTTTTCTATTTAGAATTAGACACTAATGATACTTTCACTTTTTCCCTTAGGAAAATAGTTATGGATTTAGTGATCTTACTTTGAGGGTAATTCTCCAATGATGCTGCCTAAATGTTTCTCCTTTAATTTCATCCCAAGGCCAAGCTTTAATGCTTGAAATGATCAGTTCACATTGCAACTAATTTAGAATTTGAGTTAACACAAACACAGTTTGCATGTATATTCTTATAAGAAAGGTTTGGGCCGGGCGCGGTGGCTCAAGCCTGTAATCCCAGCACTTTGGGAGGCCGAGACGGGTGGATCACGAGGTCAGGAGATCGAGACCATCCTGGATAACACGGTGAAACCCCGTCTCTACTAAGAAATACAAAAAACTAGCCGGGCGAGGTGGCGGGCGCCTGTAGTCCCAGCTACTCGGGAGGCTGAGGCCGGAGAATGGCGTGAACCCGGGAGGCGGAGCTTGCAGTGAGCTGAGATCCGGCCACTGCACTCCAGCCTGGGCTACAGAGCAAGACTCCGTCTCAAAAAAAAAAAAAAAAAAAAAAAAAGAAAGGTTTGAAATAACCCTTTATCTGCAAGGTTTCAGTATTGCCAACACGCAGCATTTCATCCAAATTTGTCACAATTTTTTTTTTTTACAAACTAAGGGCTCAAGAAATCAAGGCCTTTTGCATCATCGGGGCCTACAAATTTTTTTTTAAAGACTAAATGCTTGTGATACATGAATAGGTGATGGAGACATTTACAAATTTCAGTTTTTAGTCCATTGATCTCATTTACTTCTTAAGAGTCATTTATAGAAAATTCAATTCAAGCAAGTACCTGTATAAGGTAATGTAAGCAATGACTTTGTAAACTAGTAAAAACTATGTCAGGTATTATTGACATCTGCATGTACTTGTAAATCCAAGACTGCATTTTAAAAGATGTAGACAATCTAGATGTATTTGCCTACCATTGTGTTACAAATAAATCTATATATTTTTTCTTTTTATATTTTTTAATTAATTAATTTATTTTTTATTATACTTTAAGTTCTAGGGTACATGTGCACAATGTGCAGGTTTGTTACATAGGTTTACATGTGCTGTGTTGGTTTGCTGCACCCATTAACTCGTCATTTACATTAGGTATTTCTCCTAATGCTATCCCTCCCCCAGGCTCCCACCCCACGACAGGCCCCGGTGTGTGATGTGTGATGTACATTATTTTTATTGTGATGTATATCACAATTATTTTTCATATTAAGATAAACAAAACCAGAAAATGTGTTTCTACTTTTTGTATTTCTGCTTTTTGTATCCTATATCCTGGAGAGAAACTGAGTTTCGCAACCCAGCTACCTGCATTTTCAAGTCAAGTAAACAAGCTTGCAATCCAAAAGTGTAAGCAGCACCTCTGCTGGAGACAAGAAGTGGCTTAGACATAAACCCATCACTACCCCTCCCACAACCTGCTTCTCACCTCATCTTTCTTCCAGCAAAGCTGGTTTGAAGGCTCTGGACTTTGGATCATGGCCTCAGGCCGCTGTCCTGGATGGCTGGTCTCAGAAGACCCTCTGAAAACCCAAAGAAGCCTCAGCTACCAGGGATTCATTTCTTATCTTCAAAACATTCTTTAGAGGCAAGATTTAAACCTTCACTTTGTAGGCCCTAGAGTTCCCTTCTCAGAAGAACAGGTGAATTACACAGATGGCTGCATTCTCCTTACAGCGGCCACAGGATCTTTAAAAATGTAAATCATGTCCTGTAACCTGCCTTCTCATTGCACTTCAGATATCCAGATTCCTCACCCAGGCCTTCGAGGACCTTTGGGATCCTGCCCTGCTCCCCTTGCATGCCTGGCTTGAAGCTCTTCCCCTCCTAGCCCTGCTTTTCCCCTACCAGCCTTGCTCTTCTCCTCCCAGCCTCGCTCTGCTCCAGCCCCGCTCTCTGGTCTGGCCTCAGACATGCCCAAATTTCGCCTCCAGGGACTTTGTGCATCAGGTATTTCTGTCTAGTACATTCTTTTCTTTTCTTTTCTGTTTGTTTGTTTGTTTGTTTGTTTGTTTTGGCATGCAGCCATGCATTCCTCCCCTTTAGGTCTCAGCTTAACCCTTACCTGACCACCTGGTCTACACTGGCTTCCCATAAACCCTTCTGTATTGTCTCACTCCATATCAGTCTTTATTACAGCACCATTTTCGTTCTCTCCTGAGCCTTTATATTTGGTCATGACTTCTTTACCTATCTCTGTGCTTCCCCACCTGACTAGAAACTCCATGGGAGCAGGTACTTCAGTCATCTGGGCCTTGCAGGAGACTCTGCTCTAAGCTGGTATTGCTGGCATTGCTAGATGCCCAGCTAGACCACACGTCCCAGCTTCCCTTGTGGCTGTGCTGCTGGGTGGCTAAGTCATCACCTGAAGAGCGGGAGAGGAAGTGATGTGTTTAGCTTCTGCCTCATTTGCTCAGAAGGCATTCTCCAGCCCTAGACATGTACCCGCTTTTCCCTCCTGAGGACAGGAGCATGGCAGTGCCCATGATCAGCCTGACTGTGCAGACAAGGACACACTCTGGAGGGTGGCAGAGCAACTGTATGGACAGACATGGCCCTAAATGACCACATGTGGCAGAACTTCCCCCAGCCTGGACCATGTGCCTTGAAATGTTCCATGAGTGCAGAATAAACCTGTGTGTCTTTAAGCCACTATACTTGGTCTCTTTGTCATGTGGCTTAGCTTTCGGCCAGACAGTCATATCAATAGTTATTGAATGAATGACTGAATCATCAGAGGCTCACCAATTTTACCTGGTGCCTTCACTACCATAGGGGTAAGGGGGGAGGTGGTCATCACTGGGAATCATTCACTGAGCCCCTGCCATGTACTGGAAAACACTCACCAAGAACTTTTCTGTACTGGTTGGGTATCTTCATCTTTTCCCATCTGAAAGCTCCCTGTGGCCTGAAGTGATGTCTCACTGCACTGTTGATGGATTTTTCTCTACCGTCCCAAAGAAACCAAACTTGAAAGAATGTCACGAAGCATGCAGCATGTAAGTCATGCTCTTCATGTGAAGATTCTAAGTTGTTCTATCGTGAAAGATGTTGTGTGAAACAGAAATGTGATCTTATAGACTGTGGCAGTTTGGGACTCACATTATAGCAGAGAGTTCTGCCCACTGAATAGTGCTACACTTACTTCCAAAGTTAATGTCTGCGACATTTCATACCTCAACTTCTAATGTTAGGTAAATTTTTCTGAAACTCTTGGTCCACAATGATGGGTGATTTTGTTTGTTTATTAAACCTTTGGGGAGTATATTAGCTGGGAGTAATGATTTTTCTAAGAATTGCCAGTTATGGCTTTAATTTGGGGGAAAAATATTTCCTCCTTTGCAATGAACTTTTGTTCATTAGGTGCTGGTGTATTTTTCAGCTCTACTATATTTGACAAAAGACATTTAGTAAAGCTGTTCGGTTAATTTCTTACCTCCTCCCAGAGGTAGCATTTTAAAAGAAGATATCAGGGATGGGCACAGTGGCTCATACCTGTAATCCATAAGCCATTAGGTGGCTGAGGTGGGAGGATTGCTTGAGGCCAGGAGTTCGAGACCAGCATGGGCAACATATTGAGTCTCCACCATTAAAAATATAAAAAATAAAAAAATACAAAAGTAGCCAGGCATGGTGGCATGCGCCTGTAGTCCCAGTTGCTCAGGAGGCTGAGGCAGGAGGATCACTTGAGCTCAGGAGCTTGAGGTTGCAGTGAGCTAAGATGGAACCACTATGCTCTAGCTGGGTGATAGAGTGGAACCTTGTTTCTAAAAACAAACAAACAAAACAAGAATCTGAACAAAACTAGACTGGACTCAGGGGGCCAGTGCCTTTTCCAGCTTACTTTCTGCTATGTATCCTGCACTTAGACCCAGATTTGCCAATAAATGAAAGAGAGAACATGCAGGATTATGCAAGAAATGTACAACATCGGATACTTTCAGTGACTTTTGTCAAAATTGAGACACCTCCCTTGACTTTAAATTTCATAAGTTCCTAAGTAAAGACTAAAATCTTTACAGATGTATTGAAACAATATGCATATCATAAGCCCTACCATTTCCTGAGTTTGGCCAGATTGTGAGAAAATGTTTTGAGTCTACTTGAGTCATCAGGAAAGTGGCAGATGAGCTTCCTGTGGGCAAGAATAAGTCAATGCACTCAGGGAAAAATACTCTTAAACTCAAAATCAGGACACATGACTGATGAGGTTGACAATAGAAGGAATTATTTAAGATTGAGGCCTTGTTGGAAAATCCAGGAGGCATCCTTGCTAGACTTGCAGGCTGAGGGTTCTGAGTTATTGGTTATGACTGAATTTGTAAGAGTGGGGATGAGTTGTGGAGGCTGATTCCTGACCGGCCTGCGGGCTGCTGCCTTGGCAAGGGCCATCTTTGTGCTATTTCTTGCCATCATTGTTAGCAGATGCAGCAGCTTTGGAGTCCACATGCGGACGAAACTTTACAGTCTACAAAACATATTAACATTCACAATCTCATTTGATTCTCAGATACAGGAATGGAGAAAAGATACTTTTCTTATAGCATCGTATCAATAAGAGACACAAAAGTTATTAACAAAATACAGCAAATTGAGTCCAGCAATAGATGGGATTTATCTCAAGAATATAAGATTCTTTAAACATTTGAAAATTAATTACTATAATTTAGTAAGTTACAGTATATGGGGAACATATGTAATCATCTCAATATAGATAGAAAATGCATTTGGCAAAACTCAACACTCTCAGTAAACCAGGACCAGAAGGGGATTTCTTCAACCTGATATGAGGACAGCTATGAAAAATCTACAGGTAACATACTTAGTGGTAAAATGTTAAACCCTTTTCCTGTAAGAGTGGGAATAAGTCAAGGGTGTTCACTCTCAACACTTCTATTCAACATTGTACTGGAAGACCCAGCTAGTGCAATAAGGCAAGAAAAAAAGGGCATACAGATTGGAAAGGAAGAAGTAAAGGTGTCATTATTTGTAGATTGCATGACTATCTACATATTATTGCCATTACAAAGATGAGGAAAGTGAGGCTCAGAGAGATGAAGTGATTTGTATGAGCTCAGGCAGGTGTGAAGGATGGCGCTAGCACTCAAACTTAGATCCCCTGACTCCAAACCCTGGAATAAAAGGAGTGACTGTTTCATTCACTTAAACCTAAAGTTTCAGTTATGCTTCTTAAAGAAGATCCAGTGGCATTGGACGTTTTCCAGAGCAAATGAACTAAAACGAAAGTGGGAATGCAGAAGGCTTATCAGTACAGGACAGACTAACTGGCTAGGCTTTTTAGCCTGAGCACAATAAAGTGTGGACAATATAGGACTAGGGTGACCATGGATCCATTCGCCAGCTCCTGAGATGGCAAAACTATTGATCTCAGTAAGTCAGGACTGGTAAAAATACTTCTCACAGTAACTTCAATATACTTATGAAACTCATTGTCAAGAGATGGTGCAGGATAGAAAAGGTTTAGAAAACAAGATGTTGAGAGATTCATAACTAGGCTGACCATATCATTTATCATCATAACTGTGACTCATTTGAGAGAAAGAGGGTGCTATTAGTAATTGCCCTAGGTCAACAGGCGTAAAGACTGTCCTGGGCAAATTAGGACATTTGGTCCACCAGCCTATGATAGATATAAAGGAGACTGGCATGTTTGGTGCTGGGGGGTGGAGAGGCACATCAATAACATCAGTTTTGTAGCATCTGTTCAGGCACTGGCCAGGCGACTCATGGTGAATGTCTTAGGGCCTGGAACCCCTACGAGGAAAGTCAGATCTTTGTTGCCCCTTCAGGTGTTCCTGGCCCTTGCTGCTAATTGTAATAAATAAGAACAATAGCGACCATGTGTTGAGCACTTATTACACGCCAGGCACTGAGAAGTGCTTTATGTGAACAACTTCATTCAACAATCCTAGAAGGAAGGCACTATTCCTACCTCCATTTTACAAGTGAGGAAACAGTGTGTCAGAGAGGTTGAGTAACTTTCCCAAGGTCACTCATCTGGGAAGTATTGGAGCTGAGATTTGAACCCAGACTCTCAGCCATGATGTTAACTAGTCTTTACCTTTTCTCTTTTGGGTTGCAGGCCAATTCAAGGACCCAGGTGTCTGGCATAGGATGAGTGTATGGTTAGATAGCACCAGAGTGGAAATAGGGGAACCTCAGTGACATCCCAGCCTCCATATCAGCCTTGAGCCCACACTAAGAGACACACAGAAGCACAGAGTGACTGCTGGTAACTGCTTAGAGTAGACATGACCCTGGTTTTTGGCCCAGAGCAGCACCAGCTTCCAGAGCAAATCATGGAGTGAATTATCCAACAGCTTTGCTGTGTTTATTATTGCATCGTTTTGCTGTGTGGACAGACAGGAATCTTGTCCCTCCAGATACCTGGGTAATGTTCCTATAACCACCCAGGTCATTTTTGGGCCAGGCAGCCCACATTCAATTCTTTTCATCTTTTTCCATCAGTCAATCCTTAATTATTTTTATTGCTTTTCTCTGAACTCTGTTCAATTTGCTGGCATATCGCTTTTCGGGTAGTGAGATACCAGAAGTGTTCTTCAGAGAAATTATAATCTCCTGTGCATGATGTAATGCTTTGGCTTAGGAAGTTGAAAATCACAGCAGCAATTTCAGCTGCTATTGGTATCATAACCCGCGATCAATTTGGTCATCTCCAATTAACTTGACTTTTTTTTTTTTTCAGTGAAGGTAAGTACCTGGCTCAAAGTCAATATGATTTATATCTGGACTATTCCAAGGATATGTATATATGTATGTGTGTGTGTATTAAAAGCAAAAAAAAAAAAAAGAAGCAGCAGCAAGTTCAGGAAGCAAAAAAGAATGTCTGGTGTTTGCTCATTACTGATCACCCACAAAGTGCCAGACCCCAGCTGCTAACTAAGCTCAAGAAGAATCTTATCTTGAAATGTTTAGGACATTTAAGATATTTTCTTCATTAAAAATTACTCTTGTTTTCCTTGAAACCCTTTAATGATTACATTTTTACTCTCATGTTCCTCTTTGTAGATTGAGAGCTTTCTTTTCTAGTAACAGTGACCCGCTGTGACTCAGGTTACAACTATCTGTGGCTTGATTATTTCAAAGTTAATTATGCTTTGGCAGGAATAATTATATTAAGCAGGTTATATTAGAATACTCACCATGTAATATTCTTTTCTCCTAAGTAAAAATGGAAGACTGAGTTAACTTGGAGTTGAAAGAAATTAATTTGAACAATTTGCCCTCCCTCAGATTTAAGCCACTTTGGTTACTTCTTTTTTCCAAGATGACTTGTTTTTTTCAAGTCTATTTGTCTTCAGAGCAGCTTTCTTTTCTTTTTCTTTTACCTTGTATTATTTGCACAAAGTTGGCTGTGTATTAGTTCCAAAATGATGGCATTGTCTCATGACAATCACAGATGCAGTTTTAAAGTTCTGTTATTTAGCACATAATAAAAAAAACACCAGGAACACAAAGCTTCTCCATGAGGGATGGTTCACTAGTGTACAGAGTTGAATCATGCAGAGCTGGATCTGGCCACCCATCGTCTCTTGTCCAGATGATGGCTTTGAAATGGCCTCTCAGAAAGTCAGAGCTGACCTCAGGCCTGTCCACAGCCCCAGCAGCTGTTTCCTGCCTCCCAGTCATCTCATGATGGAATGCAGATCTAGTTGATGTTTTCAGCCCTACGGATCACTTCCTCTTGTAATTTAGACCCATGAAGGCCTTCTCAAATGGTTTTGTTCATGGTGTAAAAAGTCATTTTCTTCCAAGAATCTACCTATGTTTCAGAGTTGGCCTCATTTTCTGCAAGGTCAGCTTTACCTGGGGTTGGCAGAGAGATGATTTGGGACATGGATTTCATTAGTGCATTTTGTTTAAAAACGAATACAAATCACGTTCTTAGGTGTGTGTCTTTAGTAGAAAACACCACCACCACCACCATCACCAAATGCTACCCTAAAAACTTCTCTGCAAAGTCATGACAATATCCTTTTCTTGCAACTCCCCTGACTTTGTGTCTTTCTGTAATATACAGTATAATTTATAAAAGTGTGAGCAACTGTGGAATTGTTCTCCTAATAGATTCTGAAGATTCCAATTTCCATTCTGCCACACAAGACTGAAAATCCACTTGTGCTCACTTATCTGTATCTGTACCTCATCCCCACGCTGCATCAAAAATCAGGTTCAGGTGCAGGTTAAGAGCACGCATTTACCTCCGGAATATGGGACTTATTAAATATCTCTCCACAATTAACATCACCATATCAATAAGAATTATCATTAGGTCCTGTCAATCAGGTGCTAAATTTTGCTTCAGGGAAACAAAACAATTTAAATTATAGCAAGTGCTCCCCTTCTTTTTTACTTGCTTCTCTTTAAATTGGATAATTATGTGGCTTTTCATTAGATTCCTCTAAGCATAATAGATCACGATATTCACCCTTTGACCTTGGTGATGAATGTCTCTGGTGAAAACATGTGACAAGCAGTGTTCTAATGAGAACAAAATACTGGATAACTGGAAATCTTGTATAATGAAAGGAGGAAGCAGGAGGGAAACATAACCTTTAAGGTTGATGCACAAAATATATTTGTAATGAGGCAATAATATGGGCTGGAGAGAAAAGGGGCTAGTTTTGTTTCTAATAATGTGGATGGAAACGATGATTTTTCTCCTTTGGAATGTGAAAAACAATGGAGAAACAGACATTTCAGGAAAGCTGTGCATCAGAAAACTCTGGTCTCGACTGAATTGTAAGCACAGATGGAGTGAATCTGCTGGCCTAAGGGGGGATTCAAATGACTCACTGAGCCTTGGAACACCTGCACATGGCAGTCTGAGGGTACCTCTCATTGTATTGTTTTCTTTATGGGAGTTCCAAGTGTAAAGACAGCTTAAAAAGGAAACAGTTTGGTCTCAGGGGATCTATAATTGTATTGGGGCTGTCAAGAAAGGACAAGAGAGGAATGGAACACCCCCAAAACTTTCCAACCTCCCTCTCTTGGTCAGTCTGAACAACCTGCCCTGTTGGAGCTGGGATACCACCTACATCTTCAAAGTCCACTTTCTCTGGTGTGAAGAGAGGTTGGGGCATCCTAAAGGTGGCCCTGGAATGTCACCAGAGGTCAGGGACAGGCCAACGACCTCTAGCTTCTTCTTCTTGGTTCCTCCCCCAAACCCCAGCACACCTGGATTTCGTGGATGGCTACTTATTGGGCTGACCCAGGGACAGCTTTGCTCCTTGTGGTGATGGATGGGGGATTTCCCATCAAATCAGCCCTTGGTACTGTGATTTGCTCTGGAGTCATGGAGACAGGTACTTTGCTTCTTTTAGATTTCCTAGATGCTTCTCTGTCCATTTAGGATATACAGCACAAGGGTAGCCCATTGTAAAGCCATTCATCGAGGGTATGGATTTGCTGTATCATCTAAGGACATGGGTTTGTGGCAGGAGCTACTTGTTAAATGCACAAGCTAGGCTGTGCTTGTTTTAGAGTGGAAGAAAGAGAGCTGGAAACTACCACCTAGTAAGCACCCATTTTGTGCCAAGCACTCTCCCAGGCTCTTCATACATGCTCTGTAATTGAATTCTCCCATCAAACCTTATCCTACTTTATGATTTGGAAAATGGCCCAACCTGACCAAGAATGACCTGAGAGCAAAGCTGGGATTTGACTACAGCTTGGCCTGACTCCTAAGAACATGTTCTGGAGGTTAAAGGTAGCACAGAATGTAACACTTTTACCCTCTCCCAAGAACCATGCCTTTACTGTAACATTATCCCCAGCTTACCTTTCCAGGTCTTGATGGAATCAATTTGGATTATTCGGACTTAATATTATTACCATCAATCTTGCTAGTTGTACAGTTTATTTTGTTTAACAGAAGACATGTAAGAGAAGAAACAGCTGCCTCTATAAATTGATTTCTTCCGGTGAATTCCAGTTTGGGAGAAGAATTTGCAGTGAATGATGTATGTGCTTACAGTGGATTAAGAAACCGACCAGGCTCAAAACCATGGTTCCCTTTGTTTATCTGCAGATCTGTCCTGTTTAAGGCAAAATTCACCCTGGGCCTTCACCCCTGACCTCAACCAGGTGACTTTTCATGGAGACATTCTCACTGCCAGCAATCCTTCAACTCTTTCCACAGAAGGCTGCCAGGAAGAGAAATGTCCAAAGTCCATTTTGAGCTCTCAGCCTGGGATTTAGCTGCAATTTTTCATGGACACTGGGCAATTACTGGCATACGAAGCCAAGGAGAAGCAAGAGAGGGAAGGCTCTGCTTCTCTAGTGAGATCATCATCTTTCCATCAGTCACTGTTAGAGACATATCTGGTTTCTGTGCCCAGCCTAACTGCACAGAAAAGAGAGCTTCTGGCTTCTCCCTAGTTTCCCATATGCGAAGAAACTGAAAACAATGGGTATTCATGGTTGTTGTAAGTACTTGGGGGCTCCAGAAGGTGTCCCTAAGAACTCTATAAAGAGGGGCTGTCATTTCTCTGAGATTTAAACCTTTAGCACAAAATGGATCAGAGCGGAGGTGCTGGAAGTCATCCGAAGGAGCCAAAATAGTTTCCAAGCCCACACCCTCAATTGCAACTTGTTTGAACATTTTATTAGCAAATCTAAAGAAATAATGCTTTGATCAGAAAGGAGAGGGTTTACTCACCATGGAAGCAGGACAAAAAAAGGGACTCAAAGGCAAATGTTAGCAGGGCCTGCCCAAACCTTGTCCAAAAGAGAAGGAGCTGAAGTCAATTGACTTGGGTAATTTCTAGGCCTCTTGAAAGATGCATCTCCAATATGGCGACAGAAACCATAGATATCACATGTCTGTAATCAACAGATTTCAAAGATTCAGGTCCCATTGGGAAGAACATCCCATCCTGTCATGGTGCCACTTAAACACTTAGTTTTCCTGTCTAAATTCAATGTTCACCACACCTTGTCTTCAGGTTGCCTTGTTGCCTTGTTGCTGCTGAACATTTGTCAACAGAAAGCAGACAGGATGATGACACTGTTGTAGACCATCTCTGATAGTGATTGCTTATTAAAAATGTCAGTGCTGTGTTTTGATCTTATACATACATGCCTGTGCTTTTGAGGTGTACCCATGAAAAGTTGGGCCAATTCTCGTGAGTTGTCACCCTGCTGACAAATGCAGGGTGCTGAGCCTTTGACTTAGAGCTGAACACCAGCCCTGGACAGTGGCAGCACAGCAAGCTGGTGCCTGCTAAGGAGGCTCCCCATGGAAAAGCTGCTGCTGCTTCACCTCAGCATCTACCTTGACACAGTTGCTGTCCTGGAAGTGGTTTTTTATTACCATTTAACTAGTTTTAAGTGAACAGTTTAGTGGCGTTAAGCACATTCACATTATTGTGCAACAGTCACCACCAGCCATCTCCACAACTTCCTCCGTCTCCAGAACATTCTCCCAAACTCTGCACCCATTCAATAACTCCTTGTTGTCCCCTCCCCATAGTTTCTGGTTGCCACCATTCTACGTCATCTATGAACTTGACTATTCCAGGTACTTCATGTAAGTGAAACCATACAATGTTTATCGGTTCGTGTGGGGTGTATTTCATGTTGCATAATGTCTTATGGTTCATCATGTCATGGCATGTGTCAGAATTTCCCTCTGTTTTAAGGTTGAGTAATACTTTGTTGTATGTATAAACCACATTTTGTTCATCTATTTACTGATGGACATTTAGATTATTTCCACCTTTTGGTTCTTGTGAATAATGCTGCTGTGATATGGGTATACAAATACCAGTTCAAGTCCCTGCTTTCCATTCTTTTGAGTATGAGAGAAAGCATTTTAAATCTCTACAGTAGTAATACTTGATTGTCTCATAGTGTGCTATGGTTTGTGGTGCCTGTAACATATTTATCTGGTTCTGTGAAGTAGATTGGTAGGTGGGTAGACAGAGCTATTGCCTACATTTTGCTGAAGGAAAATTGAGATGTAAAGAGGTCAAGCGGGGAGCCTAGATCCAAAGCTGGCTTTCTAACCACCAGCCAAAGGCTCTCTTCACCACCAAGCCAACTCTCAGGGCAGCAGTGTGTACCTTATTAACCGCTGCACCCCAGGTCCTAGCACAGGGCTGGTCCATAACAGGTGCCCAATAAACACCTGTTGTGTGAACACCACCCCCGGTGCCCCAGTAGCCAATAGCATGGGTGTTGCATGGACCACGGTGGAACATATTTGTTAATTTGGTTGAAGACCACTGTAAAGTTTCTGAGGGAGATCAGCTAGTTTCATGACTGGCTGATGGAGATCCACTGGATAGTGGTGATGATTTCACCCACTCCTTTCATCCCAGTGAGCTCCACATTCCCTATTTCTGTGGCAAGTTCATTTGTGATTATGCTGAGGAGAGAAATACTCCTAGACCAACTGATTGACTGCAGAAGGAAACCTGAATGTACTGAGGAATGAGAGCTTTAACAGGCTGTCTCTTGCCTTGTAGTTACCCCGAAGAGAACCACAGGTTCATCCTACTTTGGTTATCTGGCTAGGTATGAATCATGGTCCCTAAGGAAAAACGAACTTTAGTATTGTCATAATCTGACTTGGAAGAAAATGCAATGAATATCTTTCATTTTCATGGTACAGAGGAAAGTACTTCATGCCTATTTAAAATATTATAGCAAAGTGTGACATGTGCATTCTGTATTCGCTCTATCCTATACCCATCATTTAAAGTTGCTCCCAAAGTAAGTCATTTGGCTTTCCAACAAGAACATTCTTTCATTTTACGGAAACTGGGAGAGATGCTTTGTCTTCTGAAGTATCTGGAGATTTCTTCCTCATTCCCAGACTCTTTCATCATCAAAACTACACAGCTTCTCATGGTCACTTACTTCGTTAAGTTTGTAGTTTAAAATGAACATGAGGAAAACCAATTCTCCAACAAAGGATGCAGAATTCATGTTGTGCTCAACTCTGCCAGATCATGGGCTTATCAACCATAGGTTTGGAGGAGCCTAGGAACAACCACATCCAATATACCTTTGGGAGAATTCCATCCACTATGTATCTTTCTCACCCTTGTGATGTTTTGAGAGGCAGAGTTACCTACCCAGACCAAGTTGAGCTCTGGAGGTAAAGCCTGGCGTTTCTGAACTCTTGAAGAGGTCTGTGACCTGAATCAGCATCCTGATTTAAAAGCAGTAACCGGTAACACAAAGGATAAATGCTTGATGGGATGGAGACCCCATTTTCTATGATGTGATTATTACACACTGTGTGCCTGTGTCAACACATCTCATGTACCCCATAAATATATACACCTACTATGTACCCACAAAAATTAAAGATAATAAATGCAGTGATAATAAATGCAGTAACCAGAGAACTTGAACTATCTAGTGGAGCTCGTGACTTACCCAAGGTCACACACTTGTTAGGGCTGCCTTCAAAGTCTTTTTAGTAGTTTTTAACCTTAGAAGAAGTGGGTGATGGCAGACAGAAACCAAAAGTCATGTAAATTGTATATGTTTATAAGAATGTATTAGTGTGAGGAGATAGAGATGGACTAGTACTAGGACAGTGGTAACTGCACAAAGACCCCCCCCTACACTGGACACCCTACCCTCTTCCCTGACTTCCTCCCAGAAAGGTGTCATGGAATGTTCACAGGTATTTTGCTGAATTAAACATTCCAGGAAACACTGGTATAGACAATTTGTAATTCATTGTATAATTACTGGAATTCATTGGATAACAACCAACTCTCCATCGCTTTGTTCTCAGTGGAGACCTGGCCTGAGTATCCTCCAAGTCTGAACTTTTAGAGATGAATCCAAATCAATAGAGAGAAGAGTCATAGACAGTTACTGTCAGAGAGTGTCCAGTTAAAGGGTGAATGCCAGCGCCCATGCATATCAATCAACAGAGTGCCACATGCCTATTTGAAGTATTATACCAAAGTGTGACATGTGCATTCTGCATTTGCGCTACCCTATGCCTATCTTTTAAAGTTGCTCCCAAAGTAAGTCATTTGGCTTTCCAACAAGGACATTCTTTCATTTTACAACGTGCAATATATTTGTAACGACCTGTCATTTTTCTGAATTCAGTTCACCACCCTTGCAGGACGGAGAAGGACTGCCGTAAATGCAAGAGGGGTACCAAGGGCAGCCTGTCCCTCTGTGGGCTTGTGTGAAGGAGGAGGAAGGGAAGATGGGGGATGGCTTACACAGGTCCAGACAGCCTATACTGGTCTCCATTACTGCTGAGCCCTGGCCAGGCATCTCTGGGGGCCCATGGTCAAGTGTCCGGTTAAAAGTTGTGATTTCAGGCCAGGCTCAGTGGTTCATGCTTGTAATCCCAGTACTTTGGGAGGCCGAGGCGGGTGGATCACTTGAGGTCAGGAGTCTGAGACTAGCCTGGCCAATATGGTGAAATCCCATCTCTATAAAAAATATAAAAATTAGAAATTAGTCGGGTGAGGTGGTGGGCACCTGTAATCCCAGCTAATGTGTAGGCTGAGGCAAGAGAATTGCTTGAGCCCGGGAGGCAGGGTTTGCAGTGAGCCAAGATCACGCCACTGCGCTCCAGCCTGGGTGACAGAGTGAGACTCCGTCTAAAAAAAAAATGTTGTGATTTCAGAGTGATTCTAGGGTTACCTTCTTGTGGGAAAAGAAAGGAAGCTCACATTTAGTGAGCAAGTACTATGTTCCAACCACCATCCATTCTTCATTTCATTTAATCCTCACAATAACTCTAGAAGTTAATTTTACTTTTCCATTCTATTCCTAAGAAAACTGAGATTCAAGAGGTTTAAAAACTTGGCCAAGATCACACAGTAACTAAATGGAAGAGCTGAGACTTGACATCTGAGTTGCTGCTTTCTCAGGTTGATGGAAGTTAACTGTGGGCTTTGGTCAATTACTTTTGTTTTGGAGAGAGGTAACCAGGCAGTGGCTGGCATGAGAAGATTCTTTTCCTAGGCAAGGGAATAGAGGGCAGAAATAAACTCGTCTTGGTCATTCCGAGGGTGGGGGGATGGATGAAAGGGGAATGCAGCGACACCATGTGTTCAAAGTCGTTTTTTTGTTATCCATGGGCATTATCAAGGTCCTAAATGTTGAGCTGGCAATGAACGGCTAGAGCAGACATAGGTTTTGTTTTTCTTGTGCATGCAGATGCTTTAAAAAGTGGGTTCAAATAAATATTATTCACTCAGCAAGCATTTGTTGAGCTCCTACTACCTATTAGGCACTGACACAGGAACAAACAAAACAAAGTCCCTCCCCCAAAATGGGCTTATATTCTAGTGGGGAGACAGTGAACAAATCAACAAGTAAAACCTGGTTTAACAGATAGCGATAAGCTGAATGGAGAAAAGTAAAGTACAACAAGCAAGCTTGAGGGCTGATGTGGATGTGTTTTGTACAGAGTTGTCAGGGAAGGCTTCACTAATGTGGCGACACCAAGCAGGATCTAAAGGAACAGAAGGAGCAAGACATGTGACTATTGGGAAATTGTATTTCAGCAGAAGGAACAGTAAGTGCAAAGATCACAAGGCAGGGTGTGTTTGAGGCACAGCAAGGGGCCAGTGTGGCTGAGCAAAAGGAAAGAGGGAGAGGACTCAGAGCGGTAGCTGGGGCTGGAGAACATAGGGCTTTAGGCCCTGTGAGAATGATGGCTTTTATGCTGAGGTTGTCAGGGAAGTCATTAGAAGCAGAGCATTTGAATGGAGAAACGACGTGATCTGACTTTTATTTTAAAAGAGTTGTTCTGCTGCTGTGTTAAGAATAGCCTGTACTGGGACAAGGGTGGAGGCAGAAAGGCCAGTTAAGAGGCTGGTGCAGCCATCCTGGTGAGGGATGGTGGTTTGGACCGGGGAGATGGCAGTGGAGGCGGTGAGGAGTGGTCAGAGTCTGGATAATGTGAAAATAGAGTCAGCTGGGTTTGCTGGTGGATTGCAATGTGGAGTGTGGTAGGGGTCAAGAACGAGTAAGCTTGCATTTCTGAGCAGAGAGTAGGAGGAGCTGACATTAGTTGAGAGGGCTGTTGGAGGCGCAGGCCTGGGTGTGTGGGTGTTTATGTTGGGATGGGAAGCGGGGCTGGAATCAGGAGGTCAGGTTTGGAACTACTAAGTTTGGGATGCCTATTGACATCCAAGTAGTCATCTCTCTGGAATCTGGGGCGGTGGTCTAGGCTGGAGATGTAAATTTGGGACTTGTTAGCAAATAGATGGTATTTATAGCCATGAGACTGGGTGAGATCAACTGGGGATATAATATGGAGGGAAAAGAGGACCAAGGGCCCAGCCCTGGGCACCGTAATTTTTAGAGGCTGAAAAAATGAGAAGGAACCAGTTGGAGATAGAGAAGGAGCAGTGTCTGGGGAACCCAGTGAAGAAACGACTGAGAGTTCAATCCATATGAGGATGGAGGCTTGGCCACTGCATTTACAACACAGCAGCCATTGTTGGCCTCAACTACAGTGGTTTTGGGGAGGGATGGGGCTAATCCTGAATGGAGCAGGTTCAAGAGAAGATGGAAGAAGGGGCAATGGGGTCTTCCAGTGTAGACACCATTGAAGAAGGGTGCTGCAAAGAGGAGAGGGAAATGGGGCAGGAGTTGAAAAATGCGATTAAGCAAGGATTTTTTGTGTGTGTTTTAAAGATGAGAGAAATTGCTGCAGGTTTGTATGCTGATGGGATTGATATGACAGAGGGGCACACAATGAAGAACGTATGCTTCACGGGTCAGAGGGAGGGGAAGAAGTTCTGAAACAGCATCCTGGGGGCTGTGAGGGGGAAGCCCTGGTGCACAGGAGGGGCTCGGCCTGGATAGCAGCGGGAGATCTGCTGGCAGAGTCGGTGGGAGGCCAGGCGGACAGGCACAGGCAGGCAGGGGCAGAAGCGCCAGGAGTGTGCACTTGAGTCCAGGCCAGCAGTGCAGAGCAGCACAGAAGCAGAGGTGCTGCAAGGTTGAGAAGAAAGGAAAAGGTACAAAACAGTCACCCACAACTGAGGAAGTGAATAGGCCAGGGGAAGACAGTGGGTTTCTGGGAAGCAACAAGTGCCCATGTGAAGGAAGAGACAGTCTGTGTAAAATGAAGGAAAGTTATAAAGTTTAAAGTGAATTAAAATGTAAACTTCGTATTTTGAAATGTAAAGTGAATTCACTGTAAAATGATTTAAATTCTTTAATGGCATGATTCCTCTTTTCTGAAACTTCCACTGATTCCTTTTAAACCCATGATGAAACCCAAACACCAAAGCAGCTGGTGTTCCCATTGCTCTTCTCCCTACCCACTCCTGCTTCCTGCCCACCAGCTGCCAGCTCAGCCCTGGGTGGTCTCCTCTGGGTCCTCCAGCGCCTCTGAAGTCTGTAGTTTCCATTCACTCAGTTTGCTTTGTTTTTCCTTTACCTAAGCTCCATCTTCCCCTGACTGCCCTGCTCTCCTGTCTTTGCATTTTCATTATGCTTTAGGTGTAGCACACATTGAACAGTGGATTGTTTTCTGATTATTTTACTGGGAGAACCTCGTTTCCTCCATAGATTGGATGAGCCTGAGGTCAAGGGCAGCTCTCCTCCTAGCACTGGGCATCTACAAATATTTGACAAATTAACTAAGGTGAGAAAAAGAAGACAAGGCTGGCTGCTGAGGCCCGGGCAGGGCTTACTTCTCATGGCCCTGGTAATGTTCAAGGCCAGAACTGCACAACTGCACCTTTGCAAATTCCATTCAACAGCTATTTTAAAAAGGCACCCAGGTCAGAGCGACATATAATTCTCTCTAGCCTTCCCCTTTCACAGCTCTTCAAACACTGGATGGATTTAAGTGGAACTGCAAGATCTGCAAGGGAGGCCGGTGGTGTTTGTATTTCCTCTGTGATAGTTATCGGTGAACCAGAGCATCTTCAGCTTCCTGAAGCTGGCAGAGATGTGACCCGTATTGAGGTCTCTCTACCCCCTAGGTGGCATCAAATTGAGCCCTGCACAGTTATTAGAGGGATAATGGGATTCATTTCAGCAAGGACTGCCTGGCTGGGGCCGAGCTTATTTTAATTTTCAATGTTAATAAACTTGTGGCTATTGCTTTTTTCACACCGATGTGCCTCACACCTCATTTCGCTGGCACATTAGGCAATTACCAGCAGTGCCTCTGTTCCCAGCACCTCTTAAACACGGAGCAATTATGCTTATTTGGTGAATGATGATGAAACTTGGAGGAGGCAAAGGCACTGGCATAGAACTTTCCTTCCAGCTTCATCAGGTGTGCACTGATGAAGCACCCCGCTCAGTGAAAAACTGGGCTGTGACTCCAGTCTTCATGATAGCAGAGATATGGGGACTGTTGCCTCGTGGTCCCAAGCGTAAGCCCACCAGCATGCCACCTGAGCCAGCCCCGCTGACCCAGACTCAGTCCCCCCAGTGCTGGGCTGTGAAAACAGACCATTCAGCTTGGGAAATGAGCTGATAATGCTCTTCATCTATCTTGAAATGGGAAGTTTCCAATAGGTCTTAAGTGTGTATTAATGCATGAGAATAATGATCCCTTTATTTATAAAGTTGTTTAATTCCTCACTTCTGTGGTCCTTGTGGGCCTGAGTGGATTTTTCATTTACCAAATTTCTCCATGATTTTCACAGCTGCTTAAACAACCCTTGTCTTCCCCCTTCCCAATCCTTTGACTGATAGAAGAGCAAAGCAATTGCCAGGCTGACTTCCAACTCCATTTGCAGAATCTTCCTAGTTTGAAGAATGGGTTCATGTGGGGGGCCAGTGGGCCAGTGTGTGGACTGGAGTCAAGACCCGGACATGGCTGTGCATCCAGAGAGCAGTGCCCTCGCCCTTGGCCGATGACACTGCTCCCCTCCGCTCTGTGGTGGCCTCACTCCACTCCACAGTCCTCCTCTGCCTGACCCAGTTATTGCCCAAGGCTAGCCTGCTTGCCCCCAGTGTCCCCATATCACTGCTTCCTACTCAAAAAGTTTCAGTCATTTGCAGTGAGGGATGGGCTGTGCATATGACTCCTTTCAGAATGGCGTGTTTCTGGGTTCCTGGTTCCAGGGCCTTTCAAGCTGAAGTTTGCTACATGTTAGTGGTACTGACACTTTAGTGGGTTGCAACTCAAGCCTTTTTTTTTTTTTTTTTTTAGAAATGAAAAAGAGGCTGAGCATAGTGTCTTCCACCTGTAATCCCAGCACTTTGGCAGCCTGAGGCAGGTGGACCCATTAGCCCAGGAATTTGAGACCAGCCTGGGCAATATAGGAGATTGTGTCTCTATAAAAAAATTTAAAAATTAGCTGGGCATAGTGGCACGTACCTGTCATCCCAGCTACTCAGGAGCCTGAGGCAGGAGGATTGCTGGAGCCCGGGAGGTCGAGGCTGCAGCGCGCCATGATTGTACCACTGCACTCCAACCTGGGCAACACAGGGAGACCAGGAGAGACAGAGAGTGAGAGAGAGAGAGAAAGAGAGAGAGAGAGGAAGGAAGGAAGGAAGGAAGGAAGGAAGGAAGGAAGGAAGGAAGGAAGGAAGGAAAAGAAAGAAGGAAAGAAAAAGAAAGAAAGAAGGAAAGAAAAAGAAAGAAAGAAAGAAGAAAGGAGGGAGGGAGGAAAGGAAGGAAGGAGAGAGAGAAAGAAAGGAAGAAAGAGAAAAGAAGGGAAAATATCAGAGTGCATGGTGAAGGGAAGTATTGTTTTGCTACGGTCTTGTCGTGTTTTATTCATGGAACAACTAGTTATTGAATAGCTATTCTGTAGCCGACTGAGTTCAATGAACTGGTTTCAGTTATATGTTTTTCTGTCCACTTGTAGGTACATGTCTACTGGATCACAGTAAAAAGTCTATCTCTGAAGTAGATGGATGTAAAATACCTTGGAGAATCTGAGGTGTCGTTCCCAGCACTCTCTAGGACCTGAGACTGACTCTGGCTCCAAGGCTCTCAGCTCTGGTCTTTCAGTGCTCTTGGTTGCCCCATGCTTGCTGGGCAGGATTCAGCATATGTGATTTTAAAGATATTTTTATGCGCTTCCTCCTGGCGGGCAGAGGCTGGGGCCAGGCATCAGGAAGCACATGGTTCAAAGAGAAGGCAGCACGGACTTAGGTGGCAGGGACCCCAGGTAGCACACGAACATCAGGACCTCCAAACCAAATGATGATGGGCTTGAACCCCTTCATTCCGACGAGTCTCTGTTTAGGGAAGACATTTTTGTGCCCAGAATCAGTGAGATCCTCTGTGGGGTGGGCTGGCCAGAATTTCTAAAAGCAGTACTTACGAAGACTGTTTTTAGCCCTTGGATAGTTTCAGATGGTCTCTGTGGCATTTACTACAATCACAAATGGGAAAGCCAGCAACATGAAGAAGCTTCTGTTTTCTGACTTCAGAAATTCTGGATTGGCGATGACTGTTTTGGGAGACCTTGCAGGAGAGTTTCCCCATGTTTCTTGGCTGGATTTTTAGCAACATCTCCCAAGTTTCCTTTGGGATCCTTGCCATTCCAAGTGCTGGGCTTGTCATAGG
Organism: Macaca nemestrina; assembly: GCF_043159975.1. Lineage (NCBI taxonomy): Eukaryota > Metazoa > Chordata > Mammalia > Primates > Cercopithecidae > Macaca > Macaca nemestrina. Next base: position 97,127,398 of record NC_092128.1, read on the forward strand.
GATGGAGTCTGGACGAGAGCTACAGTTTGAATCTGAGATAACACTGGGGGTGCAGTAAAGTGTGAAGGGATATGGGAGCCAGCCTTCCATTCAAAGAGGGCCTCAAATTTAGACTTTTGGTGTTATCTTCAAAGTGAGGTTATAAGATAATAGAATGGAAGGAAGATGGTTTGCGCATAACTCTGTTTCCTATTATAGGACAAAGCTACTGTTAAGTCTTTATAAATTAATACCTTAAAAATTATGCAGTTATATTTTAAATAGCTCTGTTATAATGCATTTTATTTTTTGGTGTTAAAAGCTTTAGATAGTCAAATGTCTATAATTTTTTGTAACATTAGTTTTGTAACAGACTGAGGTCAATGAGGCTTTGGTTTGATCAGTTTGAGAAGATGGATCCAGGGTATGCCTGAATGTCAATCCCATGAGAACGTTAAGTGGAGGCTATTCTAGAAAAATCATTTCATACCACTTTCTTCGTCAACTAAGGAAAAGGTAAAAGCAAAATCTAATCCTGTTTACCGAGGGCTTTCGACATTTTCAGTGTAGCACTGTAATAGATGATGGGCAACATGTCCCCAGATGGCATCTTCACAAAGTATATGACACAAAATAAATGACACAAAGTATATGACATTATTTTACAAAGTATATGAAGTAATGAGGCGGGGAGGAGAAGCCTCAAACCAAATACTCCCCACCACAGCAGCACTGGAAAGTTCAGACATTCTTTCTCCTTTTGATTTACTTTATCTGTTTTTAAAAAATAATCTTTTCCTACTCTAAGTCACATATTCAGAAAACTTGGAAAATCTAAAAATAATTCAAAGCCAAAGAAAAAGAAAAAAATAATCACCCACAACCCTTCCTTTCTCTCTCAGTCCCAGTACCCAGCCCGGCAGGGCGGCCATCACTGGCGGCATGGCACACGCCCTTGCAGTCTATTTCTCTTTATCTTTACAGAGACATGTAGATTGCAAGGGGCATCATTCTTTTCTTCTCCCTGTGTTTCCAGCTGGGGCAATTAAGTGCAGAGTGCAGGACAGTTCTCCAGGTGTCCTTGGACCAACTCAGTTCTCCCTTTTTTTTTTAGACGGAGTCTTGCTCTGTTACCCAGGCTGGAGTGCAGTGGTGTGATCTCAGTTCATTGCAATCTTTGTCTCTCGGTTCAAGTGCTTCTCCTGCCTCAGCCTCCCGAGTAGCTGGGATTACAAATGTGTGCCACCGCACTCAGCTAATTTTTGTATTTTTGGTAGAGATTGGGTTTCACCATGTTGGCCAGGCTGGGCTCGAACTCCTGATAGCAGGTGATTTGCCTGCCTCGGCCTCCCAAAGTGCTGGGATTACAGGTGTGAGCCACTGTGCCTGTCCTCTCCTCCCTTTCTTGCTTACAGTTCGCAAGCATAAACTGCTGAATGTGCTGGGAATGGAACATCCTGAGATAGGGAGGGACTGACTTGAACAGCCCAGCTCTGTTCCAGCACCCCCTAGAAACAAGATGTTTCTTTGCCTTAGCTCCAAATTACGATTTTCCAGTCAAATCTCTTGGTAACAAAGCTGGTATGTTTCTCTCCATCTGACCAACTCCTTAGTCTGTCTCAATTGGTTTCTAACTCCGAGATGAAGAAGTATGATTAATTATCAACCTCTAACATAGACTTTAAAGAATTGCACTATTCTACCACATGTTGTTTTGTACTTTGCTTTTTTCACACAGAAATAAATCACAAACAGTTTTTTCATGACAATAACTATTTTGTCTACAGCATGACTTAATGGCTGCATTAACCCAACATATAGATGTGCTATACTTTACCTAATCAGTTCTCGTCTTCAATTTAGGCTGTTTCCAGTTTTTAAAAAAGTTGCAAATAGTGTTACAATCAATGCTCTTATACTTTAGACCTTAATATACATCTCTGATTATTTGTGATAAAATCTTAGAGTTGGAATTAAGGTGTATGCGTAATATTGAGACTTTTTTAAAAAATGGCTTTATTGAGGTGTAATTGGCCTACAATAAATTGCACATATTTAAAGTGTACACTGTGATATGTTTTAACATATATTTGCATCCACGGAATCATCATCGCAATCAAGATAGTGAACATACTCATCAACCTTGTGTCCCTTTGTAATCCCTCCTTCCTCCTGGCCCACCCACTGTGTCCTGAAGCAACTACAGATCTGCTTTCTGCCACTATAGATGAGTTTGCATTTTCTGGAAATTCATATAGATGGAATTGCACAGTATGTGCTATTGTTTGTCTGGTTTCTTTCATCCAGTATACTTATTCTGAAATTCATCTATGTTGTTGAGTTTATCAACAATGTATGAATAGAGCGCAATTTATCCATTCACTTGTTGATGGCTATCTGGATTATTTCTGGATTTAGAGGATTAGAAATAAAGCTGCTATGAACGTTTGTGTCCAAGAGTTTGTGTAGACTTCAGTTTTCATTTCCCTTGGGTAAATACCTACAAGTGCAATGGCTGGGTCATATGGCAAGGTGTATGTTTAACTTCTTAAGAGACTGCCAAGCTGATAAGGCATTGTACCATATTAAAAGTTTTGATATTGGTAGGGCGCGGTGGCTCATGCCTGTAATCCCAGCACTTTGGGAGGCCGAGGCAGGCGGATCACGAGGTCAGGAGATCAAGACCATCCTGGCTCACAAGGTGAAACCCTGATTCTACTAAAAATACAAAACAAAACAAAACAAAACAAATTTAGCTGGGCGTAGTGGTGGCACATGCCTGTAGTCCCAGCTACTCAGGAGGCTGGGGCAGGAGAGTGGCATGAACCCAGGAGGTGGAGCTTGCAATGAAGGGAGATCACGCCACTGCATTCTAGCCTGGGTGACAGAGCGAGACTCTGTCTCAAAAAAAATTAAAAAAAAAATAGTCTTGATATTTAATTTAAAATAATGCAAGTGAATTTGCATTAGTCTAAAGTGCCCTTGGACTAAGAGCGTAGGATCATAGGACAGGGGATCTAGAATATACTTGATAGTGTTCATCCAGTTCTTTGCTTTACTAAAGAGGAAACAGTGATCCACAAAAGCAAAGTGAGTTTTCCAACGTCTTTCAGCTTACAGGCTAGTCTCTTTACTCTTCTATAAGACCTTGCGATCTGGGAGCAATGCTACCATCATGTTGCAATTTCCCAACATAACCTGTATTATGGCCACAAGGGCTCAGATTTCACCTTGCATGTTACATAACTTTGGGCATGCAACATGTTTTGAAATTGGAGAATTTGTGAAGACCTGGAGTAAAGAGAATCAAAAGGGTAATAAGTATAATCTACAGGAAATCATATTTGACCACTCACAGTATCAACACCAATGCAACAGCAAGTAAAATAAAAATGTGCTATTATCGTGGCTCCTTGGAGCATGGAGGAGGCCCACCTAGTTTCTGAACAAACTGATGGACCCAAAGATTCAGACCACTGAGCAGCCCATTAAAAGTGAAGACAACAGCAGCACCATTTACCCAGCTGCCTTGGCTTAACTTCCTAGCACCCACTTCTTATTATCATATTCATAAGCGTGGCCTCTAATCAGTCTTCTTAAGTAAAGTTAACAAGTATATGTGTGCACTCTCTTGAAATTGTTTTGCTTAGCCTAAGAAGCTGTCATGGGGTTGAGAAGGCTGCCGCTTTAACCAGATTTCATCTCTGTGTGTCACTGCTCATGTCAAAGTAAAAATGCGCTCAGACATAAGAGTTGTCCTGCTTTCATCAAGAGCGCCAGCCTGCCTGAGCCTCGTTCCACTTGGTTAAGCTTGTTATTTAAATTGTTAAAATTGAGACATCGGCAGTAAATTTCAGAGAAGATATAACAATTATTAGATACAAGCTGGGCTCTTGTACTTGAGAATATCCCATGCCCTCCATCCACCAGCAGAATTAGCCACAAATAATTTACAATGGTTTCTCTAAGAAGTGCACCCTGTAGTACTTGGACGGCATTAAATCACAGTCTGTCCCCAACTGGATCATATTTCTAACTTTAAGATAGATTTGGTTCCAGTCAGCAGAGTGGCGGCACACTCCAGAGGCCACCTTTTAATGCCTATAACTCTTGAAGAGCTGAGTGAGGATCCTGAAGCTGTCTTCTGTCTACAAGCTTTGTGTTTGGGTAATTTTATACACCAGGCATTGGAGCCACAATCCAGAACAATCGTCCTGTAAGGATGAGGAGAAGTAAAAGCCAGGAGGCTCTCTGAGTGACCTTGTGCCACTATAAGAGCACTTGACCTTGTGGTTATTGTGTGCTGTGCCCTGTCTGACTGTGCCCAGGCAAAGGTGGGAGGGAAGGGATAAGAATGGATGAAACTTGGGAGTCTACGGATAGATCATCAGAGGCCACCTGGTCTGACTTCTCCAGCCTCCTTCTCAGTGAAGGAGCCCCAATAAGGACATAATTATTTAGGAGTTGATTCATTCTTTTGACTTTAAGATCAACAGAAATCCCCAGAGTTGGTTGTTGTTTTTGTTGTTGTGTGACAGGAATGACTCTCAAGCCAAATGTCTCCCAAAATCAGTACTTGTGGAATGGATTGCTTGGACACAAATGTAGTACTTGACATTTAGTGATGCTAAATATCATCAGAGTGATGAAACTTCATCAAAGTGATTTTGGTCCATTATTTAGTGAAGCTAAATTTCATCAGAGTGATTTTGGTCCATTATTTCTATTAATGAAAATATTTTTAAAGTTTGAACCTGACATTTGATGTGTCAGATTGTATATTCTTTAAATTTCTGTATATTTGTTCAAATCATAGAGAAAAATAGTAATTCCAGAGCTGGGAGAAAACTTGCACATTGCCAATCCAATCCTCTCTTTTTAAAAATCAATAAACTAAGAACTAGCCAGGCCAAATCACTTTCCCAAAGTCATATATCTAGATAGTGGCATTAAACTACAAATGCTCTTTGAGTATATGTTGTCTTGTTATTTGAAAATTCATCCCACTATAAAATAAGCACGCATTTCTTCATTTTATTTATAAGACTATTCTATAAAATAAAAGGTATATATAAATAAACATACCTTTCTAAGGTCAGCACCTGGTCTTGGCTTTTCCCGCTGCATTATCCACTCCCAAGGCATCACCTGAGATCTTCTTACCTGTACTGTCTGGTTTATTTTCGGGAATTGGCTTATGTGATTATGGAGGCTGGCAAGTCTGAAATCTGCAATGTGGACCAGCCTGAGACCTAAGACAGCTGATGGTGCAGTTACAGTGTAAAGGCTGGCAGAGGGTAACTGATTCAAACATTAGTCTCATCCAAAAGCACCCTTTAAGTGGACACATAAAATTAACCATCACAAGGGGTTAATATCCTTTGAAACAAAATTTCCACTATTGAGGTATGGGAATCAGAGGATAAATTTTCCTTCTTGTCCTCCCCTGTTCTCCACCCCACCAGTCGCCTTTGCCCTAACAGATGGGCTGAAATGCAGTAATTCCTACGGCCGCTCTGAAGACCACCTGCACAACTGAGCAAGAGGTTGTGCTTACATGTAAGTGGAGCCCAACTTGATATCTCACCTCCCTTTTTTCCCTTTTTCCCTGACTCACTCCTTCTTTCCCTCACTTTTGCATTCCTTGGATGCAACAAAGCTTCAGTACATAAACTTTGGCCTCAGGCTTCATTTTCCTGGGAACCTGGCCTACTCTATCTTATTAACTAGCAACCCCCTCCCTTTTTTTTTTTCTCTTTTGAGACGGGGTCTTGCTGTGTCCCCTAGGCTGGAGTGGAGTGGCCTGATCATGGCTTACTGTAGCCTCAACCTCTGGGGCTCAAGTGATCCTCCCACCTCAGCCTCCCAAATAGCTAGGATTACAGGCATACACCACCATGCCCAGATAATTTTTATTAAATTTTTTTTTTTTTTTTTTGGTAGAGATGGGGTCTTGTTTTGTTGCCCAGGCTGATCTCAAACTCCTGGGATCAAGTGATTCTCCTGTCTCAGCCGCTCAAAGTTCTGGGATTACAGGTATAAGCCACTGCACACAGCCTGCAGACCCCTTTTCAAACCTGATTAACTGCCAGAAGCCCATTGTACAAAATACACACCCCCAACATTGCACTCATATAATTTCAAGATCCTCTTACTGCAACCTTTCAGTTGCTTCCCTCTGAACCTTTTAAAAACCAGTTGTATATTATGTCTTGAGCTTCAGTGTCAGGTACTATTATTACCACTTGTACATTGAATCTGAACTTTAACTTTGTCAGCTTGACTCACATAGCCCAAATCAATCCTCTCTGTCTAGACAAAACAATTTAACTTTGTAACTGACCAATTACATAGCACTTATTTATTGGAAAATTTGTAAGTTCAGGGCATGGTGAGGGGTATGAAGAATAAAAGACATAATTTCTGCTCTCAAAATGCTCACAGTTTACCAAGTATTTTTGCTTTCGGTTCCCTCATCAAATTGAAAATATATTTACCAAATTAGACATTTGGAATAATTTTGTAAGGTCTGTTGATCAACATCTTCCAAAATTCGAATGCTCTGGTTGGAGCCATTACAAATCTTGGTGAGCCAGCAGGTGCAAACCAAGCTTGGAGACCGCGGAGGAAGAAAGAGGCAGTAGCTGGAGGCAGTGAGAGACCTCAGCAGGTTTAAGGAAGCTTTTTTCTCTCAGGCTGGATGCTGTTTTAAGGAGACTTGAAGGGGGCAGAGCCACACACACTACAAAAATGGCAAGCCATCCATAGACAACATTGGCTCTGAAATATACAGAATAATTGTTTTTTTAGTGGTATACTTATAATCTAAAAACTGCTTAAGCCAATGTTATGATGAAATTACAGTCAGTTTCTGAAGCACAGCAGGACTTACAAGATGGAGGAGAAATCTGATGGCTAAAATTCGGTTGTAGAGTTTTCCAGCATTTTCCTGCTATCTGGCTACCAGAGAGGCACAGATAATCCAAGTGAGTAGTGTAATTGGTAGTTGGTGAGAAGTCTTCTGTTTCAGATACACATCTCAGCCGTTTTGTACTTTTTTTTTAACCATATTTTTGAGTCTATAAAAAGAAAATGTAGAGCTGGGTGTGGTGGCCCATGGCTGTAATCCCTGCATTCTGGGAGGCCAAGGCAGGAGGATCCTTGAGCTCAGAAGTTCAAAACCAGACTGGACAGCATGGCAAACCCCATCTCTACCAAAAATACAAAAAATTAGCTGCACATGGTAGCGTGTGCCTGTAGTCTCAACTACTCAGGAGGCTGAGGTGGGAGGATCGCTTGACCCTAGGAGGTGGAGGTTGCAGTAAGCCGAGTTTGTGCCACTGAACTCCAGGCTGGGTGACAAAGAGAGACCCTATCTGAAAAAGAAAAAAAAAAAGATGCGGATAGACTCTTTTGAAATAAAGGACTAGACAGAAAACCTTTATGAACAACGTATTCCCTGAATTACAGAGGCAGTATCTCAACGTATCCCTGAACTGTGAAAAATTATTATAAGATCTAATATCTTTAAAAACATCCTTTTGTTTTATTTTGCCTTTTGATAATTGGTCTTGACCCTTATTCAGGCAAAACTCCTACTGACATTCAATTGATTGAGCTGATTTGACTTGAATAAGGTCAGCTACAAATGGTCCCCTTTCTACTCTACATTCTGATCACATGATGCAATGTGTCATAACGCCACAATGATATGTATTGGCAATCTCATACTGGTGATTAATTGCTGGGAAAGTAATTTCCTTATAATTGCACTCGAATGCTTTTGGTGGCCTGACATCATAGGGAGCTCAGGTACACTGGCTTAGTAGGGCCCCAAGAAGCTGATTTAATACTTCCGTCCCACCCCACATGAACCCATCTTTGAAAATAATGGGAGCAGTTAACATGTCTTGAATGCTGACACTGCCAGGCGCTATGTAAAACAGTTCGCATGCAGCAGCCTCAGCTCCTGTAATCTTCATGACAGCCCCATGGGGTAGGTACTATGAGGCATGTGTTACTGGCCTAGTTGGAAGAGGGACCACTGGAGAGGTCAGTTATATTGCCCAAGGCCACATAGGTGTTTGGGAGGCAGACACACTGGCTCCAAAGCCCAGCAGAGACGCTGCAACAGCTACCTCATTTTCCTCTCCCACCTGGCCTCCCTCCTCTTCTCCCTCTCCCCCATATCCCAGCCACACAGCCTCTTGCTGATTCGCCAGCCTTGCAAGGGGCTTCCCCGGCTCAGTGCCCTTGCGCTTGCTGTTTGTTCTGCCTGGCCCACTCTTCCTGCTCGTTGTCATGTGGCTGGATTCTTTTCACGTGTTAGATGTCAACTCACATGTCACCGTTCTAAGCAGGCTGTCCCTGATCACTCCCTGGAAAGTAGGCCTCCTCTCCTGGCTAGCTGGGTTAGTGCCACTTACTATGTCTACTCTCCTTCCTTTCTGGCATTTCTCGCAATCTATACCTATTTTGTTTGGAATAGCATTTTGTTTGTCTCCCACTGGAACGTAAGTCGTCGAGGACAGCTTTGACTTCAGTATCACTCTAGCTCAAGCACCTAGGACGGTGACCAGTGCTTCACAGTAGTGCTCCACCACTACTGCTGAATGATCAAGGAGCCAAGCTAGTCAGAGCAAAACTGCTGATGGGGTGCCTGGCAGGTGTGTAGCCTGGGCGGGCTCTCCAGGTGGAAGGGAGCAAAGGTGCTGAAGAGGATAGGTGTGGGCTTCAGAAAGCAGACACCTTTCCAGTAGAGCTTGCTGTTTTTGTGCTTGCCTACTGCCTTGTTCTCTGGTTTCTCCTCTGGGCTTACTCCAGATGCACCCCGTACCTCTCAAGCATTTTCTTGCCCACAGTGGAAATACTTGCCCCTGTGCTAGGAGAGATGTTGAAACCAACTTTCACTGTCTCAGGACTGATGGGGACTGGCGTTTGCTTTACAGGGTCACTGTGAACATCAGACAGTCCAGGAAATCCAAGAAGGCAGCTAACCAAAGGGACTTCAGCATCTGGAAGACTGGACTGAGGTGGGGGTGTACTTGACAGGGATGGACACGGACCACACACCTCCTTGAAAGGTGTCGTGGCTCATTACCAGCCAGTTTTCTTGGTGAGAAGTGACTCGATCCTAATGCTTTGGTGTGAGCCCACTGCCTCAGGAGGACTTGTTGGTCCTAACTAAGTATGAAACCAGTTATTAGATAAAATGTCTTTTTACCCCAAGGTCGGCAGGGAGATGGGAAGGGCCACTTGTATTTGCAGGGTCTGCCTGCTCCCGTTCTTGGCAGCACACAGCAGGGCTCCAGCATCACCAAGCATTGCACATTCACTTTCCAAGTTCAAAGCGCATCCTTGCAGCCTTTCAAGGAGCCTGACATCCTTTCAAGTTCGCCGTTACAAAGGCAAATGCAAATAGAGCACGTTTCGGAGGCGTTGTGTCAGTCAGCCCTCAATCTGTATGTTCTTCCAGACACTGCTTCTCCTGCCTGATTTATTTCATATTAAAAGGGCTGTCAATCTGCATCAAGGGAACAGGTTGAGAAAGAATGAGTGATGTTTGTCGAGTGGGCTCTTTGTTGTTGTTTGTTATTGTTAAAAATAACGGTCCCCCCATCTTTGTGGCCATATTCCTGACTCACCCCACACAGCTCTCCCAACCCCTGCTTACCTTGTCTGCAGGTATCTACACACCAGGGATATGAATTCCACGTACTAGAAACATTTCCATTCGGAATGTATTTTGTGAGGCTGTGGCAGACCCTTTTTTATTATCCATCAAATATATCTCTTTTTACCATCCGATGGCTTTGGCAACAGGACCATTCTTCTTTCAAATAAAATAAATGTGCCTGCAGCGTGGCAGAATATTCAGCGTTGAAGAGGCTTTGCCCTGGCTAATGCGAGCCGCATTCTGCGGGCTTCATTACGACGGGACGCTAATGATGCACTCTACAGCTCCCCACGGGATTGCTTTATTGTACCAGCTGCATTATTGTTTTATGTTAGTGTATTGATTATTGCCTTCTCTGTCATTTAGGCCAGGTTTTCTTACTTTTATCTGCAATTTTGGCCTACAAATAGAATTGCCCCATCATTCTGTACTATTAATTTTCGAAGGTGCCTGATACCTTGTGAACCAACCAATCAGGCCTGTCTTCAGTTGCCATGTGAAAACTCTCAAATTACAAAGTCACCAGGAGTCAGATGGTCTCTGAGCATAGAGTCTTAAGCTAGTGGCTTTAACTTGAGTGTGCGTGGGAATTGCCTGCAGGAACTTGTTGAAAGGCAAACTCCTGAGCCCCAACCCAGAAATGTAGCAGGTGTAGGGTTGGGGCCCAAGAAGCTGCCTTTTAAATAATCACTTCAGTGATGCTCAGGAAAAGGCTTGGGATGGGAGTGAGGGTAGAGTCAGGTGGTTGGCGATGAGGGAACTGGCAGGAGGCCACAGACTGTGTTCCTTGACCCAGGCTCCACTCTCCCCGCTCCAGGCTGTCTCCTGGCTCCTTCCTTGCCGAGTCTTCTCTCCCCTCGTAATCCCTCTTTTTAGCTCTGCTATCAAGAGGTATTTCAGATGAGAACATAACCACTTAGGAGAAACGCCCAAATCAGAAATGATGTTAATGCTGCTCTCTTCCTTCCAAAAGAATTAGCCACATAATACAATTTTATGGGGAGGACACAGGAGGGAGAGGGGAGGAAGAAGAAAAATATTCTAGAATAGAACTATATGCAAACCATTGCTCAGTAACAAAGCCCTCCAGGACCTGAGGAAAATGCTGTTTTCAAGGAAGCAACAGACTCACCTCTGTGAGGCTGGTATGGGGGAGAAACCTGAGGCACCCAGGGAGGGCCAGATGCAAGAAGATGCTGCCGTGGGAGGCGCTTTCCCTCCGTTCACAGTTCCACGGACTCCCTTTGCCCTCGGGTAACACCCACTGAAAGGCGGGCCCTGAAGAGAATGAGGCAGATCCATGAGGACCCAATGGGAACTGGGAAGAAAACTCATGGAACACCTACAAATAAATAAATTATATTAAAACCAAAGATAATAAATAACCCAAACTCATTGATTCCACTTATTGTACTGTATGTTACTTTTATCTGTGTCCAGAGGTTATTTACACCTAGCATATTTATACAGTGAAAATACACAATAGTGGGCTACTATGTGTCTTATTCCAATTTTGCATTCAGTGACATCACCTTGGCAACTTGAGATTGACCATGGTAGGAGTATTTACATTGTCGAAATCAGCATATGTTGCGAATCAGTGCTTGATTTATTGTTTTGTTGACTAGACT